>NW_020664409.1:86945782-87096356 GCF_002925995.2 Terrapene triunguis | reverse complement strand
CGCCCCTTACCAGGTGCCGCCCCAAGCATGTGCTTGGGTGCCTGGTGGCTGGAGCCGGCCCTGCATACAATAATTGCAATTTCCTTATATCAGGTTTGTAGCAGTGATGTTATAGTGCTGGCTTATAAAGTCTCTCTGATGATCTTCCAATCTTTTGGAAGTTCCTCAGTCCATAGTTCAATATGCTCCTTTTACAGTCCAGAGATTCAGGGCAGAAAAGAGGCCAAATGGAATCTCCCCAGGTGTCTTTTATACCCTTTGCCTGGACATTTTCTGTTTCAAACAAAGCTCACAAACCAATTTCTGGAAAGTTAGTGGCACAAGGTGGCGTCCAGGGTCACATGAGCATATTACATGTACTTACATGGCTTGATGACTCACAGGAGCAGCCATTCCCTGTATCTGTGCTGAGGCGTCCACAGGAAGATCTACCTGGGCAGAATGCATTCCTTCTATGGCTCCTTGTGAGAACTAAGTGTCTTTGATAGACCATCAAACTTTAATAGTCCATTCACAATCGGCTGGCTAGACTGGATGTAAATGACCTTGTGGGTGTTACCCCAGATATAGATACATAGCCAATATTTATAACTTCCAATACAGTGATGATACAAGGATTTAAACAGGATAATCTTATTTAGCTAATCATAACTTCCCTCGCCACATTACATGACACACTTTATACAAGACCTGTTGCAACTCAGTGATAAAAATGGCCATATTTCAGTTATACAGCATCACAGCCTCTCCTTGTGTGGACATAAAGCCTGATTCAAAGCCCACTGAAGCCAGTGGGAGTCTTTCCATTAACAATAGCCTTTGGATCAGACCAATGGGGATGTGCAAAAGCTTTTGAAAATGTGGTCATCTTTGTATAAGCACAAAGTTCACCTGTATTTAAAAGAATATGACCACACACAAAAAATGAAAACTTGCCTGCCTAAGTTCTTTAAAAAAAAGAGACTGGGTTATTAAAGGAAGATCTATTTAAACAGCTTGATATTTCAGCAAGAAGATAAATCTAAAAGTTATTTTACAATGTTATGCTGGCACACAATATCTATTTAGAAAGCTCCTTTAATAACCTAAAGTTATAAGTTTAAAAGTCTGACAAAGTTTTGGCTCCTTGCCTTTGTCAGATGATGCAAATATTTGAAAAAAATCATAACAAATTGAAACAGGCATGAAATGGAGCTGAAATAGTCCACAGATATCTTCTCATCTTTTCAATTTTACAGATATTACATAACAAATAAGATTTGTTATTAAAGTAGTGGTCTTCTTTTGGCTACATCTTTTTATCTCTAGTATATGTTATTGGATCGTTAACCACTAACAAATTCCTAAAGCTAAAAATAATACCAGGTGCACAGAAAAGTATAACATTTCCACTGAAGTCAGTGGGAATTCATTATATAATGCATATAAAGAAAAGAGATGATTGCAGCTGATATCTGCCATGAACAGCCAAGAAAAGAATTTTGCCTCTAACATCTGCAAAATGTATTTTTTCTACCTTAACTGCCCTTCTCTCAGAAATCAAGAAACACTGTTATTCTTGTGTGTTAGGCTAAGACTACATTTGAAGCTGGAATTGAGCATCAGCTTCCATACATATCTCTGTGCTAGTTTGATGAGAGATAGTGTGCTAAGAATAGTACTGAAGCCACAGTAGCTTGGAGAGTGGTGAGTGGCAGCATGGTCAAACTGCCCTGAGTACAAACTCTCCTGGACCCTGTGAGTATATACTCAGGGCAGCTAGCTTGCCACTGCCCATGCTACTGTGGCTATACTACCATTTTTAGTGTGCTAGCTCAATGAACGCTAGCACAAGTATCAGAGTGGTAGCCATGTTAGTCTGTATCAGCAAAAAGAACGAGGAGTACTTGTGGCACCTTAGAGACTAACAAATTTACTTGAGCATAAGCTTTCGTGGGCTAAAATCCACTGCATGCATCCGATGAAGTGGGTTTTAGCCCACGAAAGCTTATGCTCAAATAAATTTGTTAGTCTCTAAGGTGACACAAGTACTCCTCGTTCTTTTAGCACAAGTATGTTTGCATGAGCTGGGAAACACTCTCCAAGTGTAGACATAGCCTTAGAGATGTGTTTTCTCTTTGCGGCTCAAATCTCCATGCTTGTGACTGTGACTTGTCAAAAATGGATGGTACAGACTAGAATGGAAAGTATAATAATCTTTGTAATTAGAATCCATTTCAAGTACTCAGCATCCACATTCATATATGTTGAATTCATTAAAAAAAATCTCACTCTTTCTTGTAAAATATTTCACTTACAGCCAGATTTTTCAAGGCATTTAGTGGCTTAACTCCTATTGATTAAAATGGGAATTCCCGCTGATTTCATGTGGAGTTATGTACCTTAATACCTTTAAAATTCTGGTCATTATTCTCTCTAAAATTATAGCAACACATAGCTGTGATGGTGCTTGGGGTACCCAGGGCTGAGTCACCTTGTAGCCCCGTCACTAACTAGCAAGAGGGAGTCTTGCTTGTGCTTAGCTGCATGTCAGCTCCCTGATGCCAACAACCTGTTAGCCTGTCAAGCACTCTCCTCTGGGCAATGCTAGTACCTACTTTCTGTTGCAGGTTAACAATAGGGGCATCCCAGTCCCTAGTCCCTTTGAAGTGTTCCCCTGTACTGCCTAGCCTCTTATCCACTGAACAGTATACATACCACCTTGTATGATTCAACTCCAGATCAGCATCTTGCTTAAGATCACAGCACTTAGGTTTATTTATAGTGAAAATAAGGACGAGTTTATTACCAAAGTTTCAAGTGATAGTGAGTAAGGGTATTGGAAACAAAAGGTTACATAAAAAACCAAAACCATAACATGCTTCCTAGAGATTAAACTGAACTAACAGGTTAACTTCCTGTCTGAAGAAGTTAAGATCCCATTTTCATGAATGCAAATGCACAACCCATTTACTTCCTATGTGCAGGATAAGGGGATGTTTTCTTTGCCTTATACTTATTCTCCCCAAAGTTCCTTGTCTGTACTGAGAGACAGCATAATCACCCTGGCTTGTTTTTCCTGTGTGCAGCTACTCTGTTGACTTCACATGTCTTCAATAACTTCTTATGTAAGTGGGCATCCATTGTATTAACTTGCAATGCTCAATTTGCATCTGACAGAGGAGGAGATGAATAAACAGCTCCTGTCTGATAGAAAACCTGCTCATTCACCTCTGCAGGTGACTCATATCTTGATACAGAGTCTAAAAACATTTTCAGGATATATGCAGAACTCCTTGTATCAGTACATACATTTTACAATTATATTAATGACCATTTTGACCCTGGCTTTCATTTAAGACCTCACATGACATTCTTTGGTGAACCAGAGTGTACATAGTAGAATTAGGACATTCCTGTAACCTCCTTATCTGTTAAGTATCAGGGGGTAGCCGTGTTAGTCTGTATCTACAAAAACAACAAGGAGGTGGCACCTTAAAGACTAACAGATTTATTTGGGCATAAGCTTTCGTGGGTAAAAATCTCACTTCTTCAGATGCATAGAGTGACTTTCACTCTATGCATCTGAAGAAGTGAGGTTTTTACCCACGAAAGCTTATGCCCAAATAAATCTGTTAGTCTTTAAGGTGCCACCAGACTCCTTGTTGCTCCTTATCTGTTGACATTAAGGTATTCTTGGTCACAATATCATCTTCCATTAAAAAAACAAGACTGAGGAAGATTTATCATCATTGTTATGGTAAATATGTTCCTTCTTTT
Organism: Terrapene triunguis; assembly: GCF_002925995.2. Classification (NCBI taxonomy): domain Eukaryota; kingdom Metazoa; phylum Chordata; order Testudines; family Emydidae; genus Terrapene; species Terrapene triunguis. Next base: position 87,092,597 of record NW_020664409.1, on the reverse strand, counting down.
CAAATTAGGTTAATAGTTATTTTATTTTAGGGTTCAAAAAAGAAGTAGATAAATTGATGGAGGATAGGTCCATCAATGTCTATTAGCCAGGATGAGTAGGGATGCAAGCCCATGCTCTGAGTGTTCCTATTCTCTGTTTGCCAGAAGCTGGGAGTGGTCGACAGAGGACGGATCACTTAATGATTGCCTGCTCTGTTCATTTTCTCTGAAGCACCTGGGGTTGACCATTGTCAGAAGACAGGATTCTGGTCGGACCGTTGGTCTGATCCAGTATGGCCGTTCTTATGTTCTTATTTTAAGATATAAGGTACATCAATTTTGCTAGGATCTGGCTTGAGGATTTATGGTTGGGAAAGGTTGCATATGCCAGTGACTGCATGTACATTAGCAACTTTAATACCAATTTTTCAGCATTGCTACAACTGCACTATGACTAGCAATGGTGTGAGCACTTGCATAGACAGTGTTTTTCCACAATGCCATGAAAATGTACCCCAAGTTAGGCAACGAAAATGCATATTTAGGCATCTAACTAAGAGGCCTAATATCCAGAAGTGATGACTTGTCACACATTCCAATCTGTTGTGTTTAGCCACTCTAAAATTCATGCCTCCTTTATTTAGGCACCTATATTTGAAAAATGGCCTATATGTCTACATGCATGGATTATTTTTTACATAAATAGATGGACTAATTCAAGAATTTCTTGCTAAAAATAATAAGAAAGGTCAATGAAGGACATATGAAATGGAGGTAAAACTTGTTGATCTTTAAAGCAATACCTGGCTGTAAGGATGTAAAAACTGACTTGATCATGGAGATAACAGCAAAACCAAATAAGATGGATGGGGTGGAAAATAAAGAGAGAGAGGGTGGTGAGGTAATACCTTTTACAGGACCGATTTCTGATGGTGAGAGAGAAAAGCTTTCGAGTTTACACAGAGCTCTTCTTCTTCTTACTCAGAGTGTCACAGCTAAATTCAACATGGAACAGATTGTTTAGCATAAGTAGTTAACACATACTTCAAGGGATCATTTAAGGTGAAGTGGCCTGTTAAAACCTCTCCAGTCATAGGGAGGAAGGGGGGGGGGGCGGGATCAGCTAGGGGGAATTTCCTCACAATAACTTGTGTTGACTGAGGCATACCTTCTAGAAAGACATCCAGCCTTGATTTGTAGACATGAAGAGACAGAAATTCAACTTCCCTTGATAGTTTGTTTTAATGGTTAAGCATACTCTCTGTTAAAAAAAAAAAGTGCTTTATTTCTATTTTGAAAGTGTTTGGCTTTTGCTTCCAGGCATTGGTTCTTCCTATGTCTTTGTCCACTAGGTTAAAGAGCTCTTTTAGTATCAGTTATTTTCTCACATATGCCATAATCAAGACAGTTTTCAGTCTTCTTGATAAACTCCTCAAGTCATTCACTGTAAGGCATTTTCACTCTTTTATGGATTCTTTAACTCAGGAGAGCAAGGTAGAAGCATACAGCCCAGTTTCTGAGACCTCACATTAAAATGCATTGTACTGGTGCAAGAGTGCTGGACCATTCCCCCCTTTTTATTTTATACCAGGGAATAAAGCTTGACCAGCAATCTGCTTGGTTGACAGAAACTCTATTGTGTGCAATCTTTGGCGTGCCCTTCCAAGGTTAGGGTAGAGTGAAGAGCAATTGAAATGTTGCTTGATTAGTTACCTCTTGTTAGCTGATACATTCTGAGATTAAGATACTTCTTAAGGTTATGCATCTTCCAGGTTTAGACAGAAGACAATTTCCAGCTCTCTAACTTAATTGCATTGTCTAGGAATCCATTCCCAGAATAGATGCAGCTGTTGCATTTCTCTTTTTTAGAGAGATAATTATAATTAAGGGCAACTTGCTTAAAAAGAAGATGGAATTAACAGTTTCTTATAATTTTGAGGCAATAGTGAGAATAAAAGCAGAGTTCAGTTCCTGCAGCAGTGAGATGAGAGATGCTTATCAAAGCAGCAAGGGCTAAGACTCTGTAGATTTTTTTGAATTGCAAATGTCTATATCTGCTGGAAAGAGTCCATGCAAGCTTTTCAATGGATTCAAGCTAGCTAGCTGAAAGTGATATATTGTAATATATTTCACTAAACATTTAATTGTAGCTTTTTGACATTATATAGCGTGATTTATATTCAGGGCCGGCTCCAGGCACCAGCTTAACAAGCAGGTGCTTGGGGCGGCCAAGGGAGAGGGGCGGCACCTGCGGCAATTCGGGGGCGGCAGGTCCCTCACTCCCTCTAGGAGCGAAGGACCTGCCGCTGAAGTGCCGCCGCCGATCGCGGCTTTTTTTTTTTTTTTCCCCCAATTGCCACCGCCAATCGCGATGGCGGCTTTTTTTTTTTTTTTTTTTTGCTTGGGGCGGCAGAAATGCTGGAGCCGGCCCTGTTTATATTAACATGTCTTATTTGAGAAGCATTCCATTTGCTTTTTGTGACTATGGTCCTGGTAATATGGGGCACAGAACCACAATAAACTGCATATTTTTGTCAATCAATTCAGGGAAGAAATGACCCAATACACTGGAGCCAAGATTATTCAAAACCTGTTGCTGTGTGATCCACAGGAGTGGAACTGCTCAGTGGATAGGAAAACTCAAGTAAATGAGATCCTGTCTCCATCTTTGTGTGCCTTGCTGGATCCACAGAGACAGGTAGTTATCAAAACCTTAAGGCTGCAATAATATTGCTTACCTGGCTTAAGGGAGGGAAAACATCAAGGTGGAAGCTGAATTTCCAATGCCCCAAGAAGATGGTAGCATAGGCCAGTGGACCGTGCACTGGATTGGAAGTCAGGAGTCCTGGATTATTATATTTTTGGCTCTGTCCATGCTCTGCTATGAACTTTGGGGAAGTCACTTCCCCTCTCTGTGCTCTGTTTTCCCATCTCATCCTTAGTCTTTCCTGTCTATTTAGATTCTGAACTCAATGTAGGGGTATGTGCTTTTACCATGTATTTGCATAATGCCTAGCACAGTAGGGCATTGACCTCAGTTAGGCAGTACTTTCATATAAATAATAATAATACATAAGTAGGGTATCTTTAGCCCTATGGTATCCTCTTGACCTTTATGGCTGAGCTCAATTTTAGAGCTGTTCTTTTAAGATTCTACCATACCTGACTGGCTGTGGGGTTAGGAGCCCCTAGCCCCATTTTCAAGTCTATGGGGAAAACACAATGAACATTCTCAGTGTGAATTCCATGGTTGTGCAGTGTGTGGCTGATGAGCCAGGTGGAGTGTCAGATCTTAAGCCCTAGCAGGCTTGAATTGTCAGGGAGATAACTGGATAACTTAGTAGGTCTTTTTTATCTCTAACTTCTGTGATTGCTCAGCCATAGAAAAGGTGATCTTGTATTTAAATAGTTGTTTATGAGGTTGAGGCACCCCTGAGCATGAAGAGGCTGCAGAGCTTGGGTGGCCTGAGAAATCCTTAGAACCTGTCTTACCTGGTCAGTAATGCCTCATTGAAGCAGAAAACTGAACATTCTCACCAACCCTGCACCTGTAAGGAGGGGAGTATATTCAGTTCTTTCTCTTGTGTTCACTCATGGAAAAATGGACAAGCATACATTTAAGTTATATTTATGGCAATCAGAATTATAAATATCTTAAATTTAATGTTAACCTATTTGATTTTTTTATAATATGCATTTAAAAAAATCCTTGAGGATGGTTGATAAAACATGGAAGATTGTGAAAAATATTCTGTTTAGAAACAGGTTTGTTTTATTGGTGTGTTTATATATATATATATATATAGAGAGAGAGAGAGAGAGAGAGAGAGAGAGATTTCCTTTCCCCTTATAATGTATTTTAAAAGGAGATATTTGGACAAAACCAAGGATTTTTGTGTTTTAAGAGTTCTGCTGCTCATTCCCTACTTGAAATCATAGAATCATAGGACCGGAAGGGACATCAAGAGGTCATCTAGTCCTGGTCATCTAGTCATGGCAGCACCAAGTATTACCTAGAACAGGGATTGGAAACCTTTGGCAAGCGGTTCGCCAGGGTAAGCACCCTGGCGGGCTGGGCCGGTTTGTTTACCTGCTGCGTCCGCAGGTTCGGCTGATTGCGGCTCCCACTGGCCATGGTTCACCATCCCAGGCCAATGGGGGCTGCGGGAAGCGGCATGGGGTGAGGGATGTGCTGGGCGCTCCTTCCCGCCACCCCCATTGGCCTGGAGCAGTGAACCACGGCCAGTGGGAGCCGTGATCGGCCGAACCTGTGGACGCGGCAGGTAGACAAACTGGCCCGGCCTGCCAGGGTGCTTACCCTGGTGGGCCGTGTGCCAAAGGTTGCCGACCCCTGACCTAGCCCATCCCTGACAGGTGTTTGTCTAACCTGCTCTTAAAAATTGGACGTCTAATTCTAAATAATTCTCTTTGCCATATCACAGTTGTTTCCACATGAATAGAGATCACTACAGCTATCTCATTCTTATTCTGCCAAACAACTATCCACCTGCTTTGTCTTCTGCATTCTGTAGGATGATCTGCATACTGTAGCAGAGGGCCCACATCCAAAATGTGGATATATTATTATTATATATCCCAATATATTAACATAATTCATTTTGGGAGTGGGAATGGTAACAAGATATTCCATTCAATTTTGTTCATCTTAATCCTGTTTTCCTGCTCTTTTTCACTGTATTTGTCAATCTTCTAGCACCTTGCAGCTTCTGAAATAGGTCAAGATATTATCATTTATTAATATGTTGAGTTATCAGAGAAGGCAACTGAAGCAAAGATTTTTTTATAGGCAGATCTGGTAGGGCCCATACTTGGGTTGCTCAACACTTGAAGGAGAACTGCAGTGGAAAAAATAGTGTGTGATCACCTAATGAAAGACAAGGCAGCCTTAATTCTAGCATTTCCTAACTTTTGAGCGATTGAGTTTGCAACCTTAAAACACTGTCTCTCACACACACACTCTCTCTCTCACGCACACACACTTGATAATTTATTCCAGGTTTACACTTAACTTGTAACAATGAAGAGTTTGGGCTTGTGCACATAGCACCACAGCCCTTCTGTTGATGTATTCCCCCTTCAAACAGAGCAAAGTTACCAATCACTACGTACCTTTTAGTTCACATCAGCAGGGTCTACATGGGTGAGTTAGAGCATAACACATTAGAACGTTCTAGAGTCCACACCCCATAGTCTGGACTGTAACACAGTCCAGACAAGCCCTAAGAGTGCTTCTGATATCATAGCTAACGTCATTTGGAAAGTTCCTTCGCTGGCAGAATTCCTCCTTCTGTGGGCATGTACTCAGGCTATGCTAGGGGGATATGCTGGCATAGCTATGGAAACATAAGCTCTGAATCTGAATATCATTACTACTGTGAACCTCTCAATCTTAGCATGTGCAGACAAGCACAATCTCTAGGAAGGGGAACCACATAAGAATCTAAACAGCTAGATATATAGATACAAAAAATGTTAATGCCAAGGCAGATTATTATTAGCTTTTATTGGAAATACCATATGTTATAAGTAACATTCTTAGCCAAGTGGCACTCAAAGTATGACGCTCCCTTTCCTTCCCTTGAAATTATCACTGACAGTTTAGTAAGTAATATTTGACCCATATTCTCCAGGAAATCCAAATGATTATTACTAGGGGTGATCACTTAAAACCTACATAATTTCTAGCTCTTTAATATGAGGGATCAGTATTTTCCAGAGAATAAGATATGTTAGCAAATTTTATGCTGGAAACCCGTAATATCAAAGTGACCTGTGAACTTTGTTCTTCTCCCTACTATGTCATTCAAAACTAATGAAAAAACATATTAAAGACATAAATGAAATGATTCCCTTTTTAGAAAATAGCACCTAGTCTTTCGCATGTATTAGTAATTAATCTTCATGTTGGATTTTGTCTGGTTTGCTCAATTCTTTTTTTGCATTGGAGAGGGTGAGAATTTAAATAATATATTAATTTATTTTTCTTGGATGAAAAATTTAAAGTCATTATTACACTGGCAGACCAGCCAACCTGTGTATGACCCATAACAACTTAACAAGCGGCATTATGATTGTATCAGGACAATTCACTAGTATGTGAATTTCAAAGAGATGTATTAGACCAGCAATCATTAACCCATTCATTTGTAGTAATAGAAATCAAAGGTAGATGCTAAACATGTTTGTCTGTGTACCTGTATCCTGTTAGAAGTTCACCAGTGTAACCAAATGAGCTTTTAGATGCTAAATCCTTTTCATGTCTTAATGACCTTCCATTATGTATGTAACTGTGTTCAGTTAACCTTAAGATCAAAGATGTGAGATACTGCGCAGGGAACTAATAATATTATCTACATTGTCTTCAGTTTATCAAAATCTGTTGTAATGAAGCACTGGCTAATTGCCTTATGCAAATGAGTGTAACTGGATTACCAGTGTATGGATAGGTAATTGAATTCTAAGTTCAAAGTGGTGGGTCAGTGTGTCCTAAACAAAGAAGATCTTCAGTCACATGCTGTATTCAAAACACTTGACAGCCCACTTTAGCTATAAAAGTAAAGCCTCGGGCCTGATCCTGCATCTCTAGTCTGCTGAAGATGTGGGACTGAGATCTTCCAAGTAGTTATTTGGAATACACTGGAAAATACACGGAAAGACTCTAACAGACTTTACATCTAAACTGCCTTTGGATTCTGACTTGGAATAATTCCAAAGACTTTTGCAAGCCAGCAGATATAATATCACTGTTATAATCCTGATCTATGAACAGTGAAAATCACTTGTATGCATATGATTCCTTAACCATTTGATAACTCTCTTCTTTTCTTTTATTAATAAATCTTTAGTTAGTTTACTAAGGATTGGCTGGCAGCATGGGTGGTGGGTGAACCCCCGCTTTGGGGAGGCTAGCCTGCTGGCCCCACCTCTTCTGCCCAAGGCCCCGCCCCATGCATGCCAGAGCCCTGAAACTCCACCTCCCCAACAGGAGGAGCCCTGAGGGGCCTCCTCTGCAACCATAGGAGCCCCATCCCGCCCGTCCCAGCCACACTGGGCTGAGCCGCTGCCCTCTCTGAGCACCAGGCCGAGCCGCCAGCCCCCCTGAGTGCTGGGCTGGCCCCAGGGCCTGGCTGAGCAGCCAGCCCACCTGCCCCTGATGGCCCCCCAGCCAAGTTGTCGGCCCCCCCACCAGCGCTGAGCCGAGCCACTGGAGTCCCCGTACCTGAAGTCCCCCCCCCCGGCCGAGCCGCTAGCCTCGCGCCCAGCCAAGCCACCTCACTCCCCTGCCTGCCCCTGGCTCTCCACTGGCTCTCTGCGTCCCTCCTCACTCTCCTATCCCCGAGGAGGAGGGATGCAGTGAGCAGCAGGGACCTCTGGTGGTGGGGGTGGAGTGGAGGAGACATGGCAGGCACAGGCAGGCAGCAGCAGCAGGCAGTGGGGGCCTCGGGGAAGGGGCGGGGCCACTGCAGCCCAGGTATGTGGCGGTGTGCCAGGGAAGGCTAAGCCTTCCCTGGCCTATTATACCCACCACCCATGGCTGGCAGAGTGATATTTGGATAAGATCTGAAATATATATTGACCTGATGGTAAGTGTCATATTCTTTGGGATTGGTAGAACTTTAAGTGTGGTGAATGGGGTTTTCAATATCATTATATTAGACCCGTTTTCCTAAATAGGAGCCATGGGTTGGAATGCTAAAGGGGACTGTGTTTGGCTGCTTGTTAAGCAGTGTGGTACTTCAGAAGCTCTTTTGATCCTGGTTTGGTGACTCTAATTATAGAAAAAACCATCAGCTTGGGGGGATTGCCTGCCCTGTTTTTTGCAGTCTGCCCTGAGTGTGGCATTCCTAGTATGGCCCATCCAGGTACTCAGTCATGGTCATGATTTAAGCATAAAGGTCTTTTTCATATTAATATTTTATTCATAACTGTTTTAATTACATCTATCATTTTTAAAAATTGTACATTAAAACTTATTTTTACCAGTTTTAGGAAAAATATTCAGTATTCTGTAAAAACTACAGACTGCTCTAATAATATAATTTTGAAATCTGCTGAGTACTGATCATTCTCTTCCATTATAGATAGCATATTTATGCATATTAAAAATATATTATGAGACTCAGCAATACTCAAGAGGCTCCTATACAATCTTCTTAATCAATAATTTCTCATGTTGTTTCTTTTGTAGACATTTATTCACCTTTTAATTTTCAGCATGGGCTCTGCAAACAGGAAGTAGGATGTCTTCTATTGGACAAATTCAACTGCAAATGTTTAGTTTGCAGGCAGGCAGTTCTAAAGCATGGAGATGTTAAAATGCTCTGACATGGATTACTAGTTTGCAGTCTGATTTATTGGGAACAGCAGGTGGCTAACCATCACACTCAAGCAATGGTGTCCCTGAACAGTGTGCTTAATTTCAAGGGCAATATTTAATTTCCAAAAGAAACCAAGTGTATAAGTGGTATAGAATCGTTGTTTCATCAGTCACTTTTATAGATTAAAAAAAAGTCAAGGTACAAAAAACCTGTCCATTTTCTAATAATATTTACAACAAATTTATTATTTTTTAAAGAGCTACTGTAGTATTGTGTTATGCAAGCTATAAAGCACAGTGAAGTGTCTATTACAATATAGCAGGTAACAAGTCATGCAGGTATATGTAATCCAGTGATCTTAACACATATTACGATCAATAGAGTCAATTCTGTCTAAGTTCTTCTACCTCACCCGTGTTCATGATATCAAAGCACTTAATAGAATTTCTGACGCTGATTCCTTGTAGCATTGGACAAGTCACTTAATCTCTACATTGGCTTCCCCTGCTGTAAAAATGAGGATGATGATGATAATATCTGTCTAACTAAAGGAGTGTTGTGAAGATTAATTAGTCTTCATTAATTAATGAAAATTTAAAAGGATTGTATAAGGGATCTTTCAGACCTTTAAGGCACTGGTTTCCTTAGAGCAGTGAAGCAGCATCCAGCCAAGGAAAACACTGTAAAAGGATGCAGCAGATACCTCTATCAACTACACTTGTAATCTTTCCAAAGAATGAAATCAGGTTTGTTTAAGAAGACTTAGTATCCACAAAGCCATTTGGACTGACATTAATTGCATTAGCATCCTTTAATGCTGTATCAGTTGAATCCCATATCAGCTCTCTCATTATTTTACCAGAATTGATGTTAGACTAAAAGTCATATAGTTACTCAGGTCATGCTGCTTACCCTTTTTGAAAATTGGCACAACAGTAGCCCTCTTTCAGTCTTCTAGAATTTCCTTCATATTCCCAAACTTATTAAAAATGAATATCAGATATCTCCTCAGCAAGCTTTTTTAGGATTCCTGGATGCAAGTTTTCTGGGTCCTCTGATTAAACAATATTTATCCCTAATGAATGAAGTTTAACATTTTCCTGCTGCTTTCACTACACCACTGAACCAGGATGAGCTTTTAGACAAAGTTGTCCCCTGCAATTCCTTTCTACAGCCAGCCATATCCATTGGCTGGAGGCAGTGGGGTGCAGTTTCCTTGCCTCCTCCTTGATTTTCCCCATCGCCACAGATAAGCACAGGAATTTCCTGTGCAGGACTATCTTTTGCACCTGCCCAGTGTATAACTCTGATGTTATGTGCATGAGGTAAAGCTTCAGTGGTGAGCTTAGTATAAATGCATAGATAGATTACATTACATTATTTATTCAGATAGGTTTCTATTTATTTTTCCAATTTAAAGTACACCTCTATCCCGATATAACGCTGTCCTCGTGAGCCAAAAAATCTTACCGCGTTGTAGGTGAAACCGCGTTATATAGAACTTGCTTTGATCCGCTGGAGTGCGCAGCCCCCCCCGGAGCACTGCTTTACTGTGTTATATCTGAATTCGTGTTATATCGGGTCGCGTTATATTGGGGTAGAGGTGTATTACAAAAGGACTCCAAAAGTTTGTCACTAGTATAGTGCAAAATGGTGTTTTCAGATGCTAACCACCTGATGACCAACAGAAGTCACAAGTGTCTTGTTGGCTGGCTGATTCCTAGTAGCTTTTTCATCCCAAGACCAGAGGGTTGGATATTAAAATATGGTTAGTGTGAGCTTATTTTTATTTTTACCACTTTGACATTAAATCAGGTGCAGAACTGGGAACTGGCTAGAGTAGTAGTAGTAGAGTATAAGCTCTTTGGAGCAGGGAACATCTTTTTGTTCTGTGTTTGTACAGGGCCTACCTTCATGGGACCTAATTTATGATAGGGGCTCCTAGGTTCTATGACAATACTAATAATAAATAACAATTACATCAGTTTGAGACTTAAGTGCTTGTTTCTGGTTCCTATTTTTCCCTACGACTAAATGGACATTTGATGAGCAAAAATAAAGCAGAGGTATTAAAATATTGCCTTAAAAAAAAAAAAAGCATATGTTCATCCTATTTCTACAGACCTGACCTGCATTTCTTCATAAAGTGGATTAGAAAATGCTGGAGTGAGCCAAAAGCTCCCATGCCACTCTCTGTCTGCCTGTGAGCACCAAAAGTGTTAATTCCAAAAGCCAGTTGTAGACTTTAGGAACTGTAAAGCTCAGTTTCCCATGTATTCTTAATGATCTAATCAGAGCTGGTCTGAAAATGGAACTTCCATCCTCCAGGAAATTCCAACATTTTGATTTTTTTCATCTCAAATTGATACGAAGTCAAAATTTCAATATATTTTGCAGAACTGAAATTCCAAAATATTTGAATTTGGAAACATCAGAATGACTTTGTTGAAGCATTTTGTTTCAATACCATAGAAACATAATATAAAACATAATGTATAAAATATTAAAAATAAAATATAACATGCTCAGAGGTACTGATGACTCTGTGGATTACAAACCTCCTTGAGATTGGATGTGAATGCACCCTTCAGTTAACATAACTGTCAGGATAAATTAATTAGAAGTCCCTCCCCCTATAAGGTAAAAGATTGAGAACCCATCCAGGAGTTTTGGACTGAGTGGGCAGAGGGCTTTGCTGCATATTCTTTGGAGAAGTGGGAGAGGGGTTTAGAAGGGAGGAGGGATAGCTCAGTGGTTTGAGCATTGGCCTGCTAAACCCAGGGTTGTGAGTTCAATCCTTGAGGGGGCCACTTAGGGATCTGGGGCAAAATCAGTACTTGGTCCTGCTAGTGAAGGCAGGGGGCTGGACTCAATGACCTTTCAAGGTCCCTTCCTGTTCTAGGAGATGGTATATCTCCATTCATTTATTTATTTAATTTAATTTATAAGGCAGAGAGATTTAGAGAGAGAGAAAGCTAACCAGCAATCTGTAAGTACATTGTATTCCTGGAGAAGCCTGCAGGAAACGTCTGGGTCGGGTGCTGACTAAAGAGATTTGGGTTGTAAGCAAGGAATTTATCTGCTTTTGGGTTTTTTTCCCCCCCTCCTGTGTTCAAAGGAGCAGGACTTTGTACAATCCTTGTAAATAACCAAGATTGCATCAAAAGGAAATACCAGACTCCCTAATCACTTTCTACTCCCCTCTGGAACAACCCCACAGCTCTGAAATTTAACTAGCTGCTCAATTTTAAAAGCGGTAACATATTAAATATAAAATACAATGTTAAATACGTTTTTAAGGTTTTAAAAAACTAAGTTGGAAGAAAACGAAATGAGCAAATTAAACCAAAATACTCCATTTAGATTTCAAATTATTTTGAAAAATTTCCTTTGAAAATGTCAAAAATCAAGAGTCCCACAAAATGTGTCAATTTGGATGAAACAGCATTTTCAAATGTTAAATTGTTCAGCTGAATTTTTTTCAACCAGGTCTAGTTTATATGTTAAAATAATCTAAAATAAACAACAGCAAAAGCTAGGGAAGTTATCCCTTATTTCTGTACACTCATGTGGGTAGAATGGTTACCAAAATATTAATCTGGCTAATATGTTTTAACCTGTGTTCAGAACATTGCCCAGAAAATCAGATTTTTTTTACAATGCCTGTTTGATCATTAAAAAAAAAATCTATATCTATATATGTTGCAGAAAACACACACATTGTCTCAGGAGTATAAGGATCCAGATAAAGCGGGGTGGGAAACGTATTTTCCATTTCACAGAAAATTCCCTGAGTTCTTAATTTGTTGTATGTTCTGGAACTGAACTAAAACAAAAAATTGAAAATTTTCCAGTGAAACAAAATCCTCCCCCCCCCCCCCGAAATCAATTTGGGTTATAGAATCATAGGGTTAGAAAGGACCGCAAGGGTAATCTAATCTAACTTTCTGCCAAGATACAGGATTTGTTATGTCTAAGCCATCCAAAATAGATGGCTATCTCCCTCCTTTTCAAAAATCTCCCATAAAGGAGCTTCCACAACCTCCCTAGGCAGTCTGTTCCATTGTCCTACTGTTCTTACATTTAGGAAGTTTTACCTGAGATTTAATCTAAATCTGCTGTGCTGTAGTTTGAACCCATTGCCAAAAAGAGAACAACTTCTCTTTTTTTTTGTCAGCCTTTCAAGTACTTGAAAACCCCACTATCATGTCCCCTCTGAATCTCCTCTTTTCCAAACAAAGTATACTCAGTTCCTTCAGCCTTTGCTCATATGATCCCTTTGATCATCTTTGTCACTTGCCCCTGAATCCTTTCCAGTTTCTCTACATCCTTTCTATGCATTGGTGACCAAAATTGGACACAATAGTCCAGCTGAGACCTAACCAATGCAGAGTAGAGTGGTACTATCATCTCCCTTGATTTGCATGTTATGCCTCTGTCAATGCAACCTAAAATTGCATTTGCTCTTTTTGCAACAGCATTGCATTGTTGACTTATGTTGAGATTGTGAGCCACCACAACTCCCAGATCCTTTTTAGCAGTGCTGCTACCACGCTAGTTATCCCCCATTCTGTACTTGGGCATTTGTCTTTGTTGAATTTCATTTTGTTGTGTATAGCCCAGTTCTTCAATTTATCAAGATCTCTTTGAATTTTAACTCTATCCTCCAAAGTGTTGGCAACTCCCATTAGCTTTGTGTCATCTCCAAATGTGATCAGTATGCTCTCTATTCCTACATCCAGGACATTAAAAAAGATGTTAAACAACCCCCAGCCTTGGCCACCAGCTCCCAGCCCCACTCCCATTTTGCAGCTCATGGCCCTGCTCCCAGCTGTATCCCCACTTGTAGCTCTGGCCCTGACCGTGGCCCCAGCCACAGCCCTGCTCCTACCCATGGATCCCGGCTCCCAACTACAGCCCCCAGCTCCTGGCCCTGTGAGCCCACTTCTGGCCACAGCCCCCGGCTCCTGGCTCTGACCATGGGTCCACTCCTGGCTGTGGCCCCTGGCTCTGATTGCAGCCCCGCTTCCAGATCCTGGGGGATGCAGATCAGGTAAGGGGGGCATGACCGAAAAAAGTTTGGGGACCATTCCCTTATGTAGTCAAGAAAAAAGGAATATTTGCATACTTAATCACAAAATCACTCCCTTAGGAGAGACAGGGAAGCCTAAAGTTGTTAGTGTCTCTTCATCTATTCCCAACACTATCTCCAGTTCCATGTGGGGCCTGGTTGAAGGTTATTTGTGCTTACATCAAATGTTTCTCCTTAGTTTACCTTGAAACTGTGTCTCTTGCGTCAGTTACGATAAGTGTCAAAGTTCAGCTCTGCAGAGTTCATCACACTGTGACATAAAGTTGAACTACTTTTCACTCTGTTGGTGTTCATTTTTCACAAGGTATAACCATTTCAGCCCATAAAGTGTTCTCTGTAGCTTATAGCTTTGTGAATGTAACCATTTACAGTGAAACTGATATGAGAAGCAGCTTTAGTAAAGAAGCAGAAAATTCGTGCAGAGAGAAGGAATTAAGATATGCTTGTTACTGCCTGTTTCTTTTCTCATGCTACTTTTACATAGGTGTTAACTCCATTTACTTTAATGGAGTTGCATCTAATTTACACTGCTGTGAGCGGAGAGTCAGGCTTTCAGTGTGTAAGACAGTTGATTTATTTTGACACACTATTAGCTTTTGTCCCAGCCGGTAATACCATTTATAGCTAGTGTCAAGACCCTATTTATTCCATGATAAACGACCTAAATTCGAAACAGCCATGCCACACAGTAGGATCTGGGCCTGTGTCTTTCTCTGTAGTATGCAAATCATGGAGCACAGCGTTGGAACTCAATAAATAATAATAGGAAAGCAGGAAGCCAATTGAGCACCTGATAAAGAGGGGTTAATTCTGAGCTGCAGTAATTACAATGATTCCTTCATTCTATTGTTTTTTTCAAAATAGTTAAAACTCTAATATACCATAAATTTTGTTCATTTGTCAGGAAAGTATGATTTTTATTGTAAAGTCTTTCACTACAATACAAAAGATTAAATAGCTTTAAATGTGATACGATGGTTGCATCCATTTAATTTACTGCCAGTCTGTGATCCCAAAATGTGCTAAATGAAGTAATTTTGACATATAAACATAATAAGTGCTATTTGTCTTCTCTTTTAGACAAGCATTGTAAGTTATCACGGTGTTGCTTATTTGCTATGTGCTTTTGTTAATAGTTTCTTTTCACTCTTGCTGTAACTCATAGCCTTTAATTAAAACCAGGAAAAAAATCTGTCATGTGACAGATTAGGGAATTTTGGGAATTAGTTAAACCATTTTGTAATCTTACATTAACAATAACACTTCTCCAAAGGTAAATGTATTGTAATAGACTCCAACTCTTGAGTCTCTGCTCACAGTGTGTTCTTCAGAATTCTAAATTCTGTTTCTCTGGAAAGTCTTATACCAAGAAACAGTTCAGAAACAGAGCTCTCTCTCTCTCTTGCACACCCCATTATCTGCCATGTGTCAGGAGATGAGAAAGAAAGTGTCAGAAGTCAAATATAGGAACAACTGCCACTTACTGCCAGGTCTATGGTCAGAAAGAATAGTACTACAAGTTACATAGTGGTCTTCCATCTCAAAACCTCTTCAACATAATTTACTTAATGGAGAATCATGGATGGTCTTATTTCCCACCCTCAGATCTCCCAGTGCAATCCCATTAGCTTCAGTGAGCTTTTATATGAGTATATATAAAAGTAGAACGATTCTCCATACCCTAAACAACAGATCTCCTTAATAGTGCACTGCAGTTTCAATATTCAGTATTAGACCAAATTCTTGTATGAGACTTGCTAGGAACTCAAAAATACTGAAACCAATAAATGTCATGGTGTTTAGATTGTACTAATCTATGGTTTCTTATATACTAATTAGAACAACAAAGTTTGTTGAATTTTGACTTTCAATAAAACATGAATAAATTTATTCTTAAAATACTTTCTAGTATAAACAATGCAAACAATTCAATATTGAATTATGCGCTCAATTATACAAATTTTCTGTGGAATTTCCTGAATTGACTCAGTTTCCTGAAGGAGTATTTGAAAAGCATATGCTATGCCATCATATCCTATTTCTTTCATTATGACAGCACTTTAGGGTTCCATTCTGTGGCATAGAGCCTATCACTGACTTTCATTAAGATTTAACCCTGGTCTACACTACAAACTATGTCAGAATAACTACATCGCTCCAGTTGTGTGGAAAATCCACCTCCTGAGAGATGCAGTTATACTAACTGAACTCTTAGTGTAAACAGCACTATGCAATGAGAGGGCTGCTCTGTTGACATAGCTTTTCCCATAGGTTTAAGTACTCCACCTCCCCAAGAGGTGCTAGCTATCTGTAAGTAGCATCTTCACTAAGCACAACAGCAGTGCAGCTGCACCAGTGCATCACTATAAGTGTAGACAAGCCCTTAGTTTCCTAAGTGTGAAGATCACTTTTGAAAATGAGACTCTAGGCTCTTATGTTACTCAGTTGCATTTGAAATTTTTACCCTTATCCTGTCTTTCTCCCTTTGTTGCAACAGCAGTGACGTTTCTGTAGCCCTAGAGCTGTTGTAACTGCCATGATTTAGCATGGTAAGAGAGAGGAATCGAAATCTGCGAGAACCATCCAGGTTGTACAGGGTTGCAAAAAGCTAATATGCATATGTCTCAATTCTCAGAAGCTTCTTGTGCCCAGAGAGTGGTTAATGCATTCCATTGGGTCCAGTTCAAAATCAGTTGGTTTGTTGCACAACTAATTTATGCTCTATGAGGGGCTACCCTGCTCTATTAACCAACCGTAAATATATATATTTATACACACACACACACACACCATTTTCAAACAACATTGGTTAGCATTTCCATAATATCCTAATAGCTCAGTTCAAATACAGGTTAATATGATATAACTTAATTTTGCAAAACATTTTTCATGGAAATTGTATTTTGGAAATTATTTGAAGTTGAACACTATAGTCAGGGAAAAGCTACAGCAGAGCAAAGATAATCAGAGGGCTATAGGTAAATGCAAAGAGATCTGCAGCTGGAATGGAGAGGCAGAGAATTGAACAATGCTAAATGAGAGGTGAAGGAAATGTAGAAAATGACTGGGTATACGAGACAGGCTTCAGCAAGTTAATGGATGGACATTTTTTAAAACAAAGTGATATAAACAGTATAAAAATAGCACAGTGCTTATTGTTGTTCACTAATGGAGACCTCAATGTCCAGTGATTATGGCACAAGACTGGAAATCAAGTGTTTCTAGCTTTGCTGTAGATTTGTACCTATCAAGAGCAAGTCACTTCACTTCTCTTTGCCTCAGTTTCCTCTCTTAAATGGTGATGATAATATTTAGCAACATGTGCAAAGCACTTTGAATTTGGATTGAAAGTTCTATAAAAATATTTTTATTTAATAAATATTTTCTTATTTTATCTTTGAAAAGGACATTGCAAGTAAATATAAGATATTTAAGATCTTTTAAATCGCTAGTATGATAAATTCAGTGGGAACAGAGGGAGGCCAGACCTATAACTTATTTGAGGTAGGAGAGAATGGTGTAGAGGTGGTCCCATAAATTATAGTAGAGGCAAATACAAATGAAAAAAAAATAAGTACGTGAAAATAACTGAGAGGAGCACTACTATGACAAATCCTCATGGATTTTTTGAGAGTGATAAATCAAACATAAGTTATACAGTGCAGGTAACCTTTTCTGACAGAATCCAACCACTTTCAACTTGTAAGTCAACCATTTTCAGAGATAGAGAATGAAGAAAATAGAAGGAATTAATCTCTGGGCTTGTCCACACTTAAAAATGCTGCAGCAGTGAAGCTGCACCACTTCAGCTATTCCACTGTAGTGCTTCAGTGTAGGTGCTGCCTATGCCACTAGGAGGGCTACTCCCATCAGTGTAAGTGATCCAACTCCTTGAGAGGTGGTAGCTTCTTCCATCAACCTAGTGCTGGTCTATACCAGGTGTTAGGTCAGTAGCTGCGTCTCTCACTAGCATGAATTTTTCACACCCCTAAGAGAGACTAGCCATACCAAAGTACATTTCTAGGGTAGACCAGGCATCTGTTTGAATATGCAGATTTATCTCAAATTTAGCTCAACCTACTTAAATCTTTCTCTCTCCCTTTCCAGTGGTGATTTTCAAAGCTGAAGCTTCTGTATCTCATCTTTAGAAGGATAAAATAACATGGCTGATTACAGCCAGACAAGATCCAGAGAGATAAGGCAATATTTTTGATCATGAAGAAAAAATTGTTGCAGATATTGTGGTGTGTGTTTGTACTTGGACTGCTGCATCCAAATATGAGTAATGAGAATGGAATATATATTCAGGGAAACTTGCAGATTCTATAAGGATTTTTCTAATTAGACACATGGGGTACATAATTTTGGTATTGAGTGGAAGGAATTGGACTTGTATATTAAATGCCTTTATCTGCAGCAGGAGTTGCATGTCAATTTCTCCTTTTGATGCTCTGAAAATATAATTAAAGTAACACTGTCAACTTCAATATCACATTCCTGTATGAATTTAATTTTTAACTATTATAGTTACATGAAATGCCAAGGATTAATCTAACTGAAAGAAGTTAGTACTATATAGAAGAATATATATAATATATACACATGTGTATATAGATATATAAAATATATTGTTTACTGTGAGTTACTGACAGCACTTTGCATAGTTGGTTCCACTGTTGTTTGAATGTCAGTTACACTTTCATGCACCAAAAGTTTGGTTGCATTGCTCTTGAATTCATACAACAGCCCTTGCTGGAAAGACCCTGGTAAGCCAAAACAGGAGACCAGGATCCCTCCATCCACTACCCTCACACAGATGTACACACATACTCTTTTAAAAATGAATTTCAGTTCGTTCTATCTATCTATCTATCTATCTATCTATCTATCTAATCTCAGGTCATAGACTCATAGACTTTAAGGTCAGAAGGGACCATTATGATCGTCTAGTCTGACCTCCTGCACAACGCAGGCCACAAAATCTCACGCACCCTCTCCTGTAATAAACCCCTAATCTATGTCTGAGCTATTGATGTTTTCAAATCATGGCTTAAAGACTTCAAGGTGCAGAGAATCCTCCAGCAAGTGACCCGTGCCCCACACTGCAAAGGAAGGCGAAAACCCCCCAGGGCCTCTGCCAATCTGCTCCATAGGAAAATTCCTTCCCGACCCCAAATATGGCGATCAACTAAACCCTGAGCATGTGAGCAAAACTCACCAGCCAGACACCCAGGAAAGAATTCTCTGTAGTAATTCAGATCCCACCCCTTCTAACATCCCATCACAGGCCATTGGGCATATTTATCGCTGATAGTCAAAGATCAATTAATTGTCAAAATTAGGCTATCCCATCATACCATCCCCTCCATAAACTTATCAAGCTTAGTCTTGAAGCCAGATATGTCTTTTGCCCCCACTGCTCCCCTTGGAAGGCTGTTCCAGAACTTCACTCCTCTGATGGTTAGAAACCTTCGTCTAATTTCAAGTCTAAACTTCCTGATAGCAAGTTTATATCCATTTGTTCTTGTGTCCACATTGATACTGAGCTTAAATAATTCCTCTCCCTCCCTGGTATTTATCTCTCTGATATATTTATAGAGAGCAATCATATCTCCCCTCAGCCTTCTTTTGGTTAGGCTAAACTAGCCAAGCTCTTTGAGTCTCCTTTCAGAAGACAGGTTTTCCATTCCTCGTATCATCCTAGTAGCCCTTCTCTGTACCTGTTCCAGTTTGAATTCATCCTTCTTAAACATGGGAGACCAGAACTGCACACAGATATACGGAAGGTCACTGTGTATGAGGTATTTATATGACATTTAGGAAGAACTTTGAAATCATAATTGTTCATGACATCTACATGGGAACTGACTGCTTATGATCACAGTCCTCAAGATGCCATTATTTATATAAATCTTGTATTTATTACCCCATAATTTAGGCTTTGGAATGCCCCTAAAATAACCTGCCTCTCACCTCCTTAATCTGGGGTATGGACTCTGGGGTAGTCAAGGAAACATATGAAGGACACCGATTTAATCTTCCGATTGACACAAGCAAGTATATTTTCCAAAACAAAGTATTTTTTTATTAACGTAACCAATAATCCCTACTACAATGTAATCTAAAATCGTAAATAAGACACAAATCCCTTATTGCAAGTTAACAAGCATTTAAACTGCAATAGCATACAGTTTAAATGATCCTAAGCAAGGAGTTTTGCTACAAATGGCCAGTTTGCAACGAAGTGCTGACAGCAATTCTTAACTTATATTTTAAGTTTTCCATAAGGAAATGACAATTAACAGCCATCCAGTCATACACTCATGCACACTAATATTATTCTATACTAAACTTATGCTAAACTATAGTTAAAAGCAAGCTTACTATCCATTCATTCTACTGCATTGTTACAAATGTTGTTGCTGCTTGCTGCTGAAATGGCTTTTCTTGGCAGTATTCTTCTCAGAATTCTAAACTGTCTTTCCAGCAGCTCCTCTGTCCTCTTGTTCAGCCCTCTGATCATCTGCAGTTAGGTCTCACAGCAGCTTCTTTTCAGCAGCTCTTCTTGCTGCCACTTGACTGACTTCTTTGCCTGCTCTCTGATCTCTCTCTCCACTGTGCTAACTGCCTGCCTTTTATACGGTTAGCTTCTTACTGTACATTCTCAATATTGGCCATTACATTATTCTTGGACTTGGCACATGCTCAGTAACAGCCTTCAAGCATTCCCTCATCCTTGACCAACATTCATTCTTGGGCATGCCTGGACATGTCCAGACATGCTCAGACTTGTTCAATACTAATAGCCTTGTGCATGCTCACTGTTGTTGTTTACCTCAGAGTTATGATTACCTCACTCGACCCCATTGCCCATGTTCCAGATCTGAACTATTTTGTGTCCATACCTCATTTTACTCTGTCCTACTGGGCATGCACAGCCCAGGAATTGTCCAGCTCTGGTCATGTGACCTACATTGTCTAATGGTAAGTGACCTGAAGCTTTCAATTGGTGAAGTGACTCCTGCTTATTCAAGAGGGAAGCTAGGGACAGAAATTGAAGATTAAGAATACAAAATGGAGTCAGGGGAACTTCTTCAGTATCATATTCATCACTTGTATAATTCTCTACCTGACATCCTAGAAATACTTATGACTGTAAGATAGCTAACTTTCCTCTCCCTTCTTATTCTATTTTCTACTTTAAGTTAAATAAATAATCAGCAAATCTTTGATATGCTAACATTCAGAGTATTACATTATACTCTGTATTTCTGAAGTTCTGAAATAATTCTTACTGTTTGCACAGTAATGCTTTTCATCTTCTAAGCACTTTACTAGCTTTCACTTATCAATGACTTCTTAATTCTCAGTCATACCTTTACTCAATCCATTCTGAGCTTTCTCAGTAGACAATTTTTATATTCCCATAATTTTATTTCAAAACTGAATTGTTTCCTGCATTGCAACGACATTACAAGGCTTACATATAGTTCAATTTTGACATTTTTAAAACAAAGCTTTTTTTTTTGTTCTTCAGACACCAGAAAGCATTTTTTAAAAGTCTTAATGTGAATTATTTCTATCTCTGTGGCTGAATAATTGAAAAATCAATTCATTTGTATAGGACTTTTCAATTTATTTCAATTTATCCCCCAAATGGTGGCTTATTTCAAAATTTGATAAGCATTAAAAGTAGGTGTTATTTATAATAGAGGTTTTGTCAGATCCTTAATTTATAATGTTAAATAGTTATTTTGCCATTATAACTAAAAAAAATTTAAAAAAAGTAAATTACTAGAAACCATCACTAAAGTCTAACATAGCTTTTCTGTCAATCATAATGTCACAATTTAAAGTCAGAGGGCTAGAATCAGGGCTGCATCCAATTTAAACAAAGGCAATTTCTTGGCTCCCCAATAGGCTTTAGTCCTAGCTCTGATGTTTTGTAAGATACTGAATCTCAAGGACCAGATTGTCCACTGCCTTGTGCCTTCTGCAGTCATTTACAAAGTGAGTACAAAGCTGGCATAAAATGCTATCAAATATGAATTGTAGAGTGTCCAGTAGCTTTCCACTTCTTTTGTGCAAGTCTAACTGAGTTTACATAATGCAAGACAGTGGAGAAGCAGGCCTTATACAAGTGACAGATATACCACAGACTAATAACCAGCATGTTTTAGCAGTCATTCCACATATGCATGTCATATAATTTACAAGAGGTAAGGTAAAGAATACAGGAGGAATGACGTGAAAGGACATTGAAATGTACCAGTGTTTTAGTTTCCATATGCTCTGACTCAGGTATAACATACATTTAATGAGTTACACCTTACATTGTCATCAGGATGAAGGAAATATATATATATATTTGAAATTGCAGGGCTTTTCTTCAGTCACTCCAATCCATCATATATACTCTGCACATCCACATATTTCTAAGTAGAGTAATTAAAATCTAGGTGATTTAAGTCATTGATTTAAATAATGTCTGTTTAAAACAGCCATAAAACTTCTATAGACAAAAATCAAAATATTGACAATTAAGGCCCTGATCCTGAAAACACTTATGCAGGTGTGTTAAGTTAGCTCAAATGAATAGTCCCATTGACTTCAATGGTTCTATTAAGGTCATGCATTTGCATAAGTGTTTCCAGCATCAGGAGCTAAAATTAGGTTAGATAAATGTCTATCAGGGATGGTCTAGACAGTATTTGGTCCTGCCATGCGGGCAGGGGACTGGACTCGATGACCTCTCGAGGTCCCTTCCAGTCCTAGAATCTATGAATCTATGAATCTATATGTTTCTTAAAATCATTATACCTTGAAAACAAAAGTGCTTCAGTGTTAACAATGAAATATTCAGATTTTCAGTATATTAACAAAGGCATTGTGAAATTGTTTACATACACATAGCAAAATTTTCAAAAATAAGAGCCTAAAATTGTGCTCCTAAAATCATAAGTGGGCACTAAAAATGGTATTTTCAAAAGTACTTAAGTGACATAGAAACACAGACCACAGTGACTGCAAATAGGAAACCCTGATAGAGGAACACAGTCTGGTAGGAGAATGTCAGCCTCCTTAACTTGTGGAAGTTCAATATGCCAGAAGGTGGTGATGTGATGATTCTAGAGGTGTCCAAGGACTGTGAGTCACCTTTTTAACCCCCTGTCTCCAGTGAGAGGAAGATTTGCTTGTGCTTAACTGGATGTCAGCTCCCTGACACTACCAGTCTGTTAGACACTACCCAGTGTGTTAGACAGCTCCCAGATACTACCCAAACAATTTCCTCAGGGCTTTCCCTGCCCTTCCTTTGCTTTTCAGGTTAATAATAGGTACATGCCAGTCCCCAAGCCCACTTGAAGCATTCCCCTGTAGTATCTAGCTCCATCACAGGACACTCACAGAAATTACTGGGTAAGCTGTACCTCAGAGGAACAGTGCATACACCAGCTTGTTTGGTTCAAAAATGTATAACAAACGTAACTTACCTTTAACAGGCTAAAAACCTTTATGAGACCTAAAGCAATCTCTCAGTGTTTCCAACCAACATATCCAGGATTCCCCTTTCATGAATGCAAAAAGCACTGTCCTTTTTGCTTCCTCAATGAAGGATAAAGGGGTGTCCATTTGCCTTCTTCTTATATACTAAAAGTTCATTGTTTTGTCCCCGGAGTCAGGATGACACACACACACCCATACACACTCCATGGTTCATTCCCTCAATGTTGCCTTCACATCCTCATGTTGACTCCGTATACAAAAGGGGGCTTCCATTGTGTTGGCTTACAATGCTTAATCTACATGGCCGAGAGATAGAGATGATTCAACATCCTCTGTCTGACCCAAAACCTGATTGTCAATTCTGCCTTGGACACAGATTTTAAAAACACATTTTCAGTACATATACACAACTTCTTAAATAGCATCTGTACATACATCTCACAATGATTATGAGAATCAGTATGATATATGCTTTGATTAGTTTCCTCACTTGACCCTTTTTGGATAAACACTACAAAAGCAATGTGCTGGGTATAGTCAGTTTATCAGCCTTGTCAGGTGTTACTGTTACAGAACAATAAACCCTTTGCCAGTTGACACTTAAGGGTTCTTAGGGTCACAGGTGTTGGTTGCACAAGCTATCTGGTTTTCATTTTTGAGCCTGAATTTGCAGTGGTCTCACATTAAGAACATTAATGAGGCCATGGATGCTTCTTTCTCAGAGTAGCTGAGCATAGTTAGTGTGAAAATCTTAGTAGAAGAAACTTGTATGTAAAATCTGTAATTATATTAAGAATTAGGAAACAAAGTAAAGCAAGAGATAGAAAACTGACATTTTAGCAGTTTAATAGAGCAGGCTGGAAAACAGCAATTCTATTTTGCAAAAAATGTTGAGATTTCAAAATTTGGTTTTGTTCCAATGCAGAACAGAAATGAGCCTTTTTTGGAAATTTTTCATGAAAAAATGAGAGAGCACCTGTTACCCGGGGTCCTTTCAACCCAAAGCTCTTGGTAACTTTACTCTGTGCGAGGAGGCGTCAGGAAATAAATCAGGGGAGACACGGCCGTCCGACCGATAAATGGCTGGCACAAACAGGACAACACAAGAGTGCTTTCAATTAAAGCTAAACTTTACTAGTCTCAAGCACTTACACACATCCGCAACAGGTTAGTAAAACACCTCCAACCCTTGATAATTACCAAATCTGGGTGTGGCTCTCGAGTGGCACAGTGGCAGCCCGTCTGCCAGTGAGGAACACAAGATGCATCCAGAGGGAGAGTAACCAAACGAGTCCCGCCTATCTCAAGCTTTTCCCCCTTATTTATACATTAGTAATACAATGACATGTCCCTTAAAGAAAACTTTAAGTAAGCAGTTTCAAGCAAGAGGTTCCTTCTGATTATTGATTAACCAGGTGTGGGTTTTTCCAGAGTCTGCAGCTCTGAGACCCCAATAGACATTCCTGCTCTTTTAAAATGCATGTATCAGCAACTTCAACACAATTCTTAACAGGAAGTACGCAGCGTCAAGCTGCCCCTTCTGTGGCACCCCAAAACCCCCTCCCCTCCTGCCTTGGTCAAGCTGAGTTTGCTGACTGGCCAATTTACAGCTTGCTGACTAGGTTGCTTTTTAACAATAAGCCATAATGGTTTTAGGCACTTTACTGGTTTGCCAAAGTCTCCCTGTACACACCCAGAGTAGCTAGTAGTCCAGTAGTGGACATTCACACACTCTGGTGGAGAAACTTGAACCTGAATGCCCTAACACTTGATTATAGAGGCAGTCTTGTTCTTGTATTGTCTCCTGTTGAAGCTGTTTACTTTGTAGAAATAATTATATATTCTTTGACCAGAGAGAGAGAGAGAGAGAGAGACTTGCCTGGAATGTAGAGCACCCAGGAATTTAAATTCCTGGTCTGCCTTGTTTAGAGCAGCAACATGAACTTGGTTCTCCCACATCCCCTAATCCCCAGGCTTTTTTCTGTGTCTGTGTGTGCGTCTGTCTGCCTCCCTCCCTCCAAACTGGACCTGAGACACCTTCCTGAAGAAAATTTCAGTGAAACTGACACATTTCTGCAAAACATTTCAGTTTCAATGAGACATCTTTTGATGTAAAAAAGTTTTGTCAAAATTTGTAACCAGCTCCACAATTTAACACTATAAAATGGGGAAAAAATTAAGAACTGGCATCACATAATTAAAAATCTGATTTTTTTTAAAATCATGATTTATATTCTGTTTAAAGGAGTTTTATGCACTGTGAAATATTTCTTCTTAGGAAGTATACAAACAAAAAGCAAGGTAACAAGTAAATATCTTTAAAGTGATTTCACCCCTTGACTGTAATCACATAAGAGCTCTCTGAATTTATCTTCAACTAATGCAACTTCTTAGTGGATTGGATAGTTTAGATACTAAAAGCAGATTTATGGTCAACCCAAGATTACAGAGGTGGCTAGGAATGACACAACAAACAGTAAAGTACCCAAAGTATTTTGCTCTTCAGAGTGTGTTTAAATAGATTAATTTACAGATCACATATTTTGGATTTAATCTGAACTAATCATTGCAGATCTTACTTAAATAAAATCTCTTCAGTCTGAGATTGATCTCCATTAGTCACATGTTGGTAACATGAAAATGCTGTCTGAGCCCTGTGAAGTTAGGGAGAACACATGCTGAATAATAATACAGCTTCTGCAAATTAAAGAATCATGATGCAAGCCTCCTTTACTGTGCCTGAGATGAACTCATTCTAGCTTTAGTGAGCATGATTTTCAAGTTATTAGAAAAGGAAGTTTATTCTTTAATGTTGTTTTCTTATTTAAAAGGTGGCAGTCTTTTTGTTTCTGATCCATTGCTCCTGAACTACATTGGCAAGCTTATAAATCAGCTCACCAACCATACATAATTTATTTCAGTAGGTAACTGACTGTGCAGCATAGAATACAAATATGTTTTGAACAGTGTTTCTGTGCACTGCATACTTGACCAGGTTTTAAACTTACACAATGCATGCAGCTTTCTTTATTCTCTGTCTCCCTAATTTGCTCTCTGAGTAGCTATAACACAAATATACAAATTGTACAATCATGGACATTGTATATCAAACATCAACTTCATTTATAATCCTAAAAAAATCAGATGCTTTAAAAATAATTACTTTTAAAAAAGGTGGTATTTTATAGAGAATTATCCGTGCAGTTGAGCCATCTGAAGGTAACTGAAAACATCTGCTAGAAAGAAATTTTAGTTGATACCATATATTGAATTCACATGTTGACAGTAAAGTTCAGACAGTAATGAATTTTGCAAGAAATTATATTGTTTTGCTGTCTCTCTGGCATCATATGACAGTGTCCTTGCTCTGAAATAATGTGACACGAATTGACACACCTTGGACAGCAAAATGTTTCTTCCTTTTCTATCAAAAAATCAGTGGAAACCCCAAGTTGTCCTTCAATAAGCATTATTCCAGCTAGCTTGTCTTACATTATGCTATGAGTTGTCATGTGGGGCCATTGATCCAATCTCCACACCCAAAGACAGACACTCATTAAGAAGACAGTACGTTTTACTTCCTCTCCTAGTCATGCAGGGATACCATAATGAGGTTCCTTTTGTTGTTGCAAAGAAGATACATAAGAAGTAGGTTCATGCCCAAATGCACTGTCTGCAGACCATGCAGTCTTAAGGCGCGGGCCAATAGTTCTTGCAAAGCTGCTGTTTGTTAAGCAGTCAGTTTTGGCTGTGTTGCTGTGTGAATCCCTAAAAGGCTACAGAGGCAAAAGAGCTGTTTCTTGAGACAGGGCAGAAGCCCGAGAGGGTTGTTTGTGTGGTGTAGTAAATGTTTAGAGCCACTATGTGGGTTAGCCACTAGGGGGACATACTGAAAGGAGGTACAAGTCTGTAAAGGGGACATAAAGACAATATTGCATTCAGCCTGACCACAGTGTCCTGGGTCTATGTAATTTGTGCTGCTTGCATGCCATTTATTGCCAGCCTTGCTTCAGAATTCAGCAGTCATGTACATTTTATAAATAAATACATTTCACTAAGAAAATACCTAATTCTATGCCATTGATTTCTGCTCCAACCAGAAGAGTGACACGAAAGCCCTCCCCAAACCTACTACCACTCAGCAGAAAGGCAATAAAATCCTTAAAATTCCTGAATTTCTGAAAGAAGGAATTATGTGCTGTCAACTCCATACTGTAAGAACAACTCTACCCTTTTTACATTTATGCCACACACACAGGGTAGTGACCATATCCTGTACTTTGAATTGTCAAACATCTGTGTTTGCTAATCTGGTTGTGTTATTCACTGTGGTTTTGGCAGATTTAGGTAATGTTTTATCCCTTTTTATGCCCACATTGTGTTTTTTACATAATTATTTTATGTCCATTATATGCCTTGTTTTATGTGGCCATTCCAGAACAAGCTTCTCAGACATTTCTTTATGAGACACAACAAAGGCAAGCATAGTAGATTAACATCATTTGAGAAACAAAACAAAACGATAGTATAGATGAAACCACAGGATCTAAATAGTTTGGCCAATATGTGCCCACAAGAATAAGAAATACCATATATACCTAATATCTGCTCTAAATCACATGTATATTTGTTTTACGATTTGCAGATTTAACTACATTTAATTCCTTCCCCTGTAGTTTTAAAGCCAGGGCCAGTTCTATTCAGGTTATTCCCTATTCTTTTTGGATTCTGTGGCAAACACTGCAATTGTACAGGATTTTTACTGATCAAAGGTAGCTTCTAAATTAACATAATACAGCACCTTAACTAGGACTTTTTAAAATCACAGAAGCTAAGTACCCCAACAATCCCATCTGACTGCACAGTATATATTGCACACTTTGAAGTTAAGGATTATATCATATTTTGGTATGCTTTTTGGTGAAATGGTAGGCATGCAACTTGCCATTTTTTAATAACTGACTGCAAATGACTTAGCACTTAGTTCTATCTGAGAGAGCATGCAATCCAATTTTAAAGTGTTCAGGGTTGGCCTCAATCTCCTCCCTTCAAAGTTAATGGTAAAATATCCATTGTCTTTAGTGGCGGTAAAGTTAGGCCAATGTTCACTGCTTTTAAAAAATCCAATCTTAAATCAAAAGTGGGAGAAAAAGTATCAGTACTCAAAATTTACAGAGGGGGAACTGAAGCATAGAGAGATTAAGGCCCAGAGTTATCTAGACATGAGCACCCACTGATTAAAGTGTCTCCCTGGAAATATGTGGCAGTGCTGAATTTGGGAGCAAGTGAGCTAATACAACATAAGGACATTATTTCAATCCATATTTTTGGTTTTAAAAATGTTAATTAAATTACAGAATATCTAGTATATGTAGTGCTGTATACGAAGTGGTGAAATGAATTAGTTTAAGGGAAGAGATGTTAATTTGTTCTTACGTTTAGGAAAATGTTCTATGGTACAAGCTATAGCTATGCTAGAAGAAGTGCTTGGCACGGAACTAGGATGGACTGCCAATGCATTATGATAATGGTGAACAGCTTTATAATTTGCTGAGAATATAAATTGACATGCGAAAAGGGTAAACTATGTGAACAGAATAAGCAATCATTTTCTGCCAGTAGCCATTGCAAATCCTGTCAATTTGTAAAACTACTTAGAGGGAATAATCCCATAGAAATCATAAACTGCAGAGATCAGATGTTGGGAAGGATGAATTTACTTAGAACTCTGCTGACATCAGTGCTTAATTATAGTGATTTTAACCATAACCCAGAACTGTCAGGGATAAAAGTGTTATTGAATAATAGACTTGATGGACAGCCTTAAATAGATATTAGCTCTTTAAACATGAAACTATAAGGTGCCGTCATCTAAGGGGCTTGAATTTAGTGTTTTCTTTTATTCTTACATTATACATTTGGAATGCAATTTTCATGTTTTGGGGATTATTAATCTTTTAAATAACACATGGAGATAATTTCTAATACATTTCACTACTAATCAAGTTGGGCATTAGAAATTCTAGTAGCCTATGTTAATCTTTGATTCAAGTGCCCAACCAGGCAGTTTGATTCATTCTCAGATATGAGTATTACAGTGGTTTTGCTTATACATCTGTATTTAAAGTTATGTCAGAATTTTTATAAAGTGCCATGAGTGTAAGGTTTTATATTTCACCGGTAGCAAATTAAATTGGTACAAAATTGCCCTATGGGCTGTGAAATCCGGTGACACTTTGTTTCTACAGAATTAAAATGAGATTATTTCTATTTAATTTGAATATGGCCAGTCCATAGTATGGATTGAGCAATGCTGGGGATTTAAACAAAAGCAATATTTGGTTCTTGGGCACCCCCTTCAACATTAATTACAGTATTATACAGATAATTAATTGTACTTAAACTCATGTAATCTCTATTTACTAGAGTGAAAAGAATATTGTAACAAATTTGTAATCACGTAGGTCACTTAATGATGGTTACCAAGGTGTCCATCATGATCAACTTTATGGTGACAGTGTGTGTGTGGGGGGGGAGGATTCAGCTCCTCTGGCTCCAAAAACACAGATAAGCTTAGAAAGAGGCTTCGGGATGCCTTATGACAGAGTGGCGAGCAGTTCTGACTGTAACCAGTAGAGGTCAGAGTACATACACATGCTATACGGCTCCTTATAACGTTCAACATATAATATCTGCCTGGCTGGAAAACAGTATTTCCTTTTCATTAGAAATTCTGGATTGTCAATTTTTCATTTCATTCTTCAGTGGAATGAAATATTAGCACTGTGGAATTTCCAATAAAACAGAACAGCCTGTTTCAGTGCTAGCCAGGCATCTGGGTACCTTGGGAGCTGGCCAACAGGCAACTCAGGCAGACAGCAAGCTGAGCAGTTGGACAGCCAGGTAGCTGAGAAGCCAGGCAACTGGGCAGCCAGCCAGCCAGCCAAGCAGCCCACTTGCTAGCCGGGGGTCTGGGCAGCTGGGCAGCCAGCAGGCCAAGCTGCCAGCCAACCAGCCTACCTAGTTTCCAGAAAAAATTCTGATAGAATCAATACATTCCCTCAGAATATAGTATTTTGATTCATTTGAATCAACATTTCCTGAGGGAAAACATCCACTGAAAATGTTTGACCAGCTCTAACATGTACATATTCTAATAATGATATTTATATAAAAAGGGGGAAAACAATCTACTGGGAGTTGGTAGCATTTCAGAGTCACTTTCTACATGTGGGACAGTATCTTATAAGAACATAAGAATGGCCATACTGGGTCAGACCAAAAGTCCATCTAGCCCAGTATCTTGTCTTCCGACAGCAACTAATACCAGGTGCCCCAGAGGGAATGAACAGAATGGGCAATGGCCAAGTGGTCCATCCCCTGCTGCCCACTCCCAGCCTCTGGCAAATGAAGGCTAGGGACACCAACCCTGCCCATCCTGGCAAATAGCCATTGATGGACCTATCTTCCATGAATTTATCTAGTTCTTTTTTTAACCCTGTTATAGTCTTGGCCTTCATAACCTCCTATGGCAAAGAGTGCAACAGGTTGACTGTGCATTGTGTGAAGAAATACTTCCTTTTGTTTGTTTTAAACCTGCTGCCTCTTAATTTCATTTGGTGACCCCTAGCTCTTATGTCATGAGAAGGAGTAAATAGCACTTCCTTATTTACTTTCTCCACACCAGTCATGAATGTATAGACCTCAATCATACCCCCCCTTGTTGTCTCTTCTCCAAGATGAAAGTCCCAGTCTTATTAATCTCTCCTCATGCCCCTAATAATTTTTGTTGCCCCTTTTTGTACCTTTTCTAATTCCAATATTTTTTTTTGAGATGGGGCAACCACATCTGCACACAGAATTCAAGATGTGGGTGTACCATGGATTTATATAGTGGTGATATGATATTTTCTGTCTTATTATCTATCCCTTTCTTAATGATTCCCAACATTCTGTTTGTTTTTTTGACTGCCGCTGCACATTGAGTGGATGTTTTCAGAGAACTATCCACAATGACTCCAAGATCTCTTTCTTGAGTGGTAACAGCTAATTTAGACCCCATCATTTCATATGTGTAGTTGGGATGATGTTTTCAATGTGCATTACTTTACATTTATCAACAGTGCACTTCATCTGATATTTTGTTGCCCAGTCACCCAGTTTTGTGATCCCTTTGTAACTCTTCACAGTCTGCTTTGGACTTAATTATCTTGAGTAGTTTTGTATCATCTGCAAATTGTGCCATCTCACTGTTTACCCCCTTTTCCAGATCATTTATTAATATGTTCAATATGTTCAATATCTTCCTTAGTAGACTGGGATTAATTGTCATTTGTTTAAGGAAAGTTAGCAAGATAATTGGTGCCCTGAACCATTGGAAAATAAATTTAGATTTTGATACATGAACTAATGTCTTTAAGGGGAAATGTGTTTCAAAAAACAGGAAGGATGGTATAGTGGTTCAGACTCTAGTCTGGGACTTGAGAGACTGGGATTCAATTTCCTCCTCTGCTACAGACTTCAAGCATGATCTTGGTTGAGTCACTTATTCTCTCTGTGCTTCAGTTCCCCATTTGTAAAATGGTGACAGTAGTCCTTCCCTCCCTCATTTGGGTGTTGTGAGCATAAATGTGTTAAAGATTGTGAAGTGCTCAGGTACTACTGGAATGAGAGCCATATAAGTATATGCGATACATAGTAAAAAACCTTCAGACTCAGCAGTACTAGCTTAGGCAATAGAAAGAGGGACTAATACCCCAAATTGCTATAACAAAAGCAAAACCATGCTTATCATAAGCAAAAAAGAAGGTCATGTGATTGTTTTGTATATGTTTAAAAATTGAAGTTTTTGCAATTCTAAGAAATTTTTAAGCAAAAACATGCGGAGGCACCATGGAGATAGTCAAATTGTGCGAGCTAGAAAGAGAACAAGAACTTTGTTCTAAAAGCCCGTGTCAGCTGCAGGTGGTGAGTAAATAGGATTGGATGGTGTCACTTTCTGTTATTTATGTTATTTAGTTATTAACATTTTGCTAAAGATAGACAGTATTGTTGACTCTATGTGTTACTTTTTTAAATGAACATTAAACAAGTGGATGACAGATGAGTCTATATTTATTTAACACACATCTTAAGTCAAAGCTATAGTCCGAAAAGTAACATTATTTCCTAAGTCAATCGTGTTTGGTTCTTGGCTGCCCATGGGTATGCTCTCCAACTGAAACTTGTAAGATCAGATAAGGGGCCTCCATTCTGTGTAGCAAACTTTTAACAGGAGACATCTCCAGGAGGTTTTAAAGCACCTGTTGAAGCATTTTCACACTATGTCCGATGGAGAGAGAGGTCACAAAAGAAGGAGCTTCAAATAGGTGTGGAAAATATCCTAAAAATTAAAGGAACATTTTCCATTGTTGGATAGTTTATTTGGGGAAAGTTTTTAAAATAACGGTTTAAAAGCCTCCAACAAAAAATAATAAATTCTTAGCCTTTTGGCTAAGATCCACTTTAGTTTAATAATTTTATAGTTTAATAGTTTTCCAGTTTAATAAGTTTTTTAAATCCAGTTGGAAGCTGGAACAGGGCAAGGTCTTTGAGGTGACATGCGAATGGGACGTCAGTAACCACTTCCTCCCCAGTGGCAGCCTCACCTGATTTGCCACCTGGAGAATCATCCAGAGAGCTTGGCTCAGTTGTGTCCCACAGAATGGAGCCATCCATCATGGGACTCGGGCAAGCAATGAAGAAAGTGCGGTTATGCCAATGAGGTATTACCCCACATCTTCTGTAGCTGCAAGCTCCATTCCAGAGCCTGGCAGCTGCACCACAACGCCATCTAAGACCGCCTAATCAAGGCCATCATCATTACTAACGAGGAACAGAAGAGGACCCTCATGGTGGATGTCACAGTAACTCTTGAGAACAGTACCCTGGCCTTCCACGACACCCCCCCACCCCCCAGTCGATGTCTTGATAGCTAGGGGTTACAAGGTTCAAATACATGTGCTGATCGTCAGTGCCCTGGGTGCATGGGATCCCAGTAACAAGCAAGTGTTATGGGAATGCAGAATCGGTCAGCGCTTTGCCCAGCTGATGTGGTGGTTCATGCTGTCAGACACCATCAGGTGGTCAAGGGACATTTATTTAGAACATATCAATGGACATCAGCAGTATAAGGAAAAATGAGCTAGAGTGCCAATGAGAAGCAAAGACAGTTATTAGTTATTAACAAAGTAGCTGAAATACTTCTCTAATGGATCATATTTATTGAGGGACAACTTACCCTAAATTTTTGATTAATGAGAGATAATTTACACTCATAGCTATATTTATTTTCCACAAGCTACTCCTAGTATAACTATCCATGAGTGATATATCTGAGTATTTGGATACTAATATTTAAACTGTATTGTTAAATTTATAAACTCTAATTTAGGATATTGCAGTTTATGTACTATATGCATTTTATGATTTCTTTAAAGCAAATTGATTAGTTTTGGATAATTTAAGCATTATACTCAGATGAATAGAAACATTTTCATTAATCTGTGCTTTAGATAATTTTAACATAAGCTTTAATAAAATCAGTTCCAACTGCCCTAAGGCCATGAGGGAGATTCTTGAGGGACCATCTCCATACTGTACCATCTTTGGCAAGACACTACCAATACTCTGCAAGGATGACTTCAATTGGGACAATCAGATTTGTATATGGCATCCTAGCTATTTAAAATATTTACTGATGCTGAGCTCCCCTGAGGGGATTGATGGTGATTTTACTCCTGAGGAACTTTAGTGAAAACCAAGAACACATCCCCAAGCAATGATGGCATCCACTACGACTTGTTGAAAAATCGGGAGCTGGGATGTTTTGTGCTTGTGACCATAGGCGCCGACTCCATAGGTGCTCCAGGGCTGGAGCACCCACAGAGAAAAATTAGCAGGTGCTTAGCACACACCAGCAGCCAAGCTCCCCCAATCCCCTGCACTCATGCCCGCTGGTGGCTCCCGCTGATCAACTCCTCCCCCTCCCTCCAGTGCCTCCTGAGGGGGAGGAGTGGGGATGGGGAGGGGTTGGAAAGAGATGGGGTGGGGGTGGAGCGGAGGTGGGAAGAGGCGGGCAGGGTGGGGGCTTACGGGAAGGGATGAGTGGAGGTGGGATTTGGGATTGAGCATCCACAGGGAAAATTAGAAACCGGCACCTGTGCTTGTGACCATTTTCAACAAGTACAAACAGTTCGGCTGTATTCCTAGCACATGGAAGACAGTAATGACCATACTAATTTCCAAGGGGAACCTGGCAATCCTAGCAACTGGAGCCCATCTCCTTGTGTTCTGTCATTTATAAACTCTATGCCACATGTATTTTGGCCCAGATCACACAATGGGCATTGAAGGAAGGGGCTGTCAGTTCACAGCAGAAAAGTTTTATGTCTAATGAAGGCTGCTACGAGCACATCTTCATTCTTCAAACTGTCCTCCATACTGTAAGAACAAAGAGGCAGCAGTGTACAATGGGATGGCTCAACCTGCCAAATACCTTTGGCTCGATGCCCTACCAACTTATCATTTCTATCCTTGGAGAGTTCAGGTTGCCGACTAAGTTCCTTCAGCTGATCCAAGAGCTGTATGATAACTGTGACACTACCATCTGTTCGGTGGAAGGTGAGACCCCAGCGGTGACCATCTGCTCTGGTGTGAAGCAAGGCTTCCCCCTAAGCCCCATCATCTTTAATCTGGTGATGGAGCTGCTTATTAGGATAGTCATACAGGGTTTAGACAGATTCAGTCTCTGTGATAAGAAAAAGAACATTCTGGCATATGCCAATGACTTTGTGCTCATCACCGATGACCCCAACAAATGCTTGCTCCAACATATGCTTAATGCCACCACTGACGGCTGGATGGGACTCTGCTTTAATGTGGCAAAGTCTGCATCCCTTCATGTTGACAGCCAGAAATGACAGTAGGCTTTGCCAGCAGTCTTCTCAATCCAAGGAGAGCCTATGACTCACTTTGATGATGGAGAGATACCAGCATCTTGGTATGCCTTTAGGTTTTTGTGTGAGTCAGACCCCAGAGGATACCATTGTGAGTATTGTGCAAGATGCAGTTTGGCTGAACTCATCACTGTTGGCACTGTAGTAGAAAATCAATGCCCTTAACACGTTCCTGATCCTCTTTATTTCATTTGTCCAAAGGGGACTGGCAGTCACCAGAGACGTATCACCTGGCTGGTCAAAGAGTGGATGTATCTTCCACAGACGGCCAGCAACAAGGTGATGCACATTTCCCACAGGCAAGGTGATGCTGGCATTCCCCTCAGGGGTGACCTCTGTCACTCACACTTTCTATCTTCTGACCTGCCTGGACTTAGTGGTAAGGAGCTTTGCAATCAGGGGTCATTAGGAAAAGAATTGCCAGGATCCCAACTAGCCATGACATCGCTTCTACTTGAGCGGGTTGTTGGAGGGAGAGTTCAGACAAGAAGGAGGAGACTTTGCCTCACTGTGGACCCGTGCCTGGAACATCCCTTGGCACCTTAAGAGATGCACTGACTTCCATTGGCCATCGTGTGAGGAGCAACAGGAACTGAGAGTCCTGGTCCCTCAAGCATCACATGAATGGCCATTGTCATCCTGCAAGCAAGGACGAAGCTTAAGGCTGTCCTGAAGAAAGCTGTCTGAGCAAAGTATATCAGAGACCTGAAGAGGAAACCAGATCAAGGCAAGGTCTTTGAAGTTACCTTGAAATGGGATGCCAGCAGCCACTTCCTTTCACAAGGTGACTTCACTCACTTTGTGGACTGTCATTTCATCCACAGGGCACACCTCAACTGTGTCCCAATAGATCAGTCTGACACAGCAACCGGGACAAGCAATGCTGGACATGTGGATATGAAAATGAGACCCTGCCCCATGTCATGTTCTGCTGTAAGCCTCATTCCAGAGCATGGCAACTTTTCATAGAATCATAGAATATCAGGGTTGGAAGGGACCTCAGGAGGTCATCTAGTCTACCCCCTGCTCAGAGCAGAACCAACACCAACTAAATCATCCCAGCCAGGGCTTTGTCAAGCGGGGACTGAAAAAACCTCTAAGGATGGAGATTCCACCACTTCCTTAGGTAACCCATTCCAGTGATTCCTAGTGAAATAGTTTTTCCTAATATCCAACCTAGACCTCCCCCACTGCAACTTGAGACCATTGCTTCTTGTTCTGTCATCTGCCATCACTGAGAACAGCCTAGATCCATCCTCTTCGGAACCCTCCTTCAGGTAGTTGAAGGCTGCTATCAAATCCCCCCCTCACTCATCTCTTCTGCAGACTAAATAAGCCCAGTTCCCTCAGCCTCTCATCGTAAGTCATGTGCCGCAGCCCCCTAATAATTTTTGTTGACTTCCGCTGGATTCTCTCCAATTTGTTCATATCCTTTCTGTAGTGGGAGGCCCAAAACTGGATTCAGTACTCCAGGTGTGGCCTCACCAGTGCCGAATATAGGGGAAGAATCAGCTCCCTTGATCTGCTGGCAACACTCCTACTAATGCAGCCCAATATGCTGTTAGCCTTCTTGGCAACAAGAGCACAATGTTGACTCATATCCAGCTTCTCGTCCACTGTAATCCTCAGGTCCTTTTCTGCAGAACTGCTGCTTAGCCAATTGGTCCCCAGTCTGTAACAGTGCATGGGATTCTTCCTTCCTAAGTGCAGGACTCTGCACTTGTCCTCGTTGAACCTCATCAGATTTCTTTTGGCCCACTCCTCCAATTTGTCTAGGTCACTCTGGATCCTATCCTACCCTCCAATGTGTGTACCTCTCCCCCCCCGCCCCACAGTTTAGTGTCATCCGAGAGACACTATTTTGCCACAACACCATGCAGAATGGATTCATTAAAACAATTCTGGCATCAATGGGAACAGTTATTGTTAACTCATCTATTCTGGACTCCAACTGCCACCTAAGACCAAATGTCGTGATCACTGACAAGGAACAAAAGCTGATCATCATAGCTGATGTGATGATCCCCTTCGAGAACCAGATCGCTGCCTTCGCTGAGGCACGAGAATGGAAACTGGAAACATATGTCCCCTTGGCTGACACCATGAGGAAATGGGAATACTCCACTACTGTTCATGAGTTGATTGTCGAAGCAATGGGCACTTGGGACCCCAAGAACAAGACTGTGTTCTGGGACTGTAGGTTGCCCGGATGCTATGCCAAGCTAATGTGGCGATTGACGGTTTCCGATGCCATACATTGGTCGAGGGACATATATATTGAACACATTACTGGACGCTGCCAATATGAAGATAATATGATCCAGAACACTAACTGTGGAGTGACAAGACTGAAAGATTCTTTGAACTGATTTAACTAACTAGCGTATTTTTCTATGTTATATTCTTAACCACTAACCCTTGTCTGTATTTTTTACTCTGGGCAATTATCGGCTCATACAATTTTTCTTTTTTCTTTGCTTCTTTTGCAACATATTATCATTTTTGATTAACATGAACGTTCAAGGCCAAGCTATTTATAATTTTTATTCAACAATTTATGTTTCTATAATTTTTAAATATTCTCTTTAAAAAGTTTTAATCATTTACGATTCTTTCTCTCCACTTATATTAGTATTTTTATTTCCCAAGTACTTTTTACAAGGGGCAAATTTGGCACAATATTACTTTCACTTGTACCCATGTATGCCACCCAATTTTCTCCCTTCTGTTTGTATTGGAGTGGAGGATAGGTTTTATATTATGTTTAGATGTTGCTGTACAGTGGATTGAGTGCTTTGGGAGGTGATTGCTTTATAAACAGTATTTTTTTCTTATTCTTCTTAAGTCTTCTAGTGGGGAATCGTGTCCTGCACTAGCGGGGGCTGGACTCCATAATAGGACCTTCCATATTTTATTGATGTTTTTCTACTTATATTTCCATCTGTGTAGACAGCCATGGTAGTTTATTTTATTTATCTTGTGCTCATCATCATGGTATCTAGATGCATTAAAGAAATTAAAGTAAACTTTTGCCAAGAACAGACACAAATCAGATCCAGCTCTGCAATTTCTTGTGGAAAAGTACCCACTGGCCATGGGCCCAAATAAAGATGAAAACAGAGTGAGTAAATGTATATTGTATCATGCTAAACATCACAAAACTTGCCCCTGTCACATTGCAGGGAGGAGTAAATTTCAGAGCCGTACACCTTCAATGAGACTCCTCTATCATTCTCCCCATTCCAGTTCAGCTATAAAGAGATAGTTTGAGTGTTCCAGCTGATTTCATTTGCTAAAGACAGACAGCAAGAGCCTTGTGGCAGCAGTATTGTGAAGACTGGGGTTCAGCACAACAGAAAAATGCCATCAGGTAGCATGGAAAAAGAGGAGGTCTTGGAGATACCCAGGGCTAAATATATTTGTAGCTTTCTCTATGACTTCCAATACATTTCTAGGTGCCACTCAAAATGCTAGCATTTTAAGCTCCTTTATGAAATCATAGAATCATAGAATTGGAAGGCACCTCGAGATGTCATCTAGTCCAGTCCCCTGTACTTGTGTCAGGACTAAGTATTATCTAGACCATTCCTGACAGGTGTTTGTTTAACCTGTTCTTAAAAATCTCCAATGATGGAGAGTCCACAACCTCCCTAGGCAATTTATTCCAGTGCTTAACCACCCTGACAGTTAGGAAGTTTTTCCTGATGTCCAACCTAAACCTCCCTTGCTGCAATTCAAGCCCACTGCTTCTTGTCCTATCCACAGAGGTTTAGGGGGGAAAATGTCTTCCTCCTCCTTGTGATAACCTTTTACATACTTGAAAACTGTTATCATGTCCCCTCTCAGTCTTCTCTTTTCCAGACTAAACAAACCCAATTTTTTCAATCTTCCCTCGTAGGTCATTTAATCATTTTTGTCACTCTTCTTTGGACTCTCTCCAATTTGTCCACATCCTTCCTAAAATGTGGCGCCCAGAACTGGACACAATATTCCAGTTAAGGCCTAATCAGTGCAGAAAAGATTGGAAGAATTACTTCTTATTTCTTGCTTACAACACTCCTGCTAATATGTCCCAGAAGGATGTTTGCTTTATTTGCAACAGCATTACACTGTTGACTCATATTTAGCTTGTGGGCCACTATGACCCACAGATCCCTTTCTGCAGCACTCCTTCCTAGACAGTCATTTCCCATTTTGTATGTGTGCAAATGATTGTTCCTTGCTAAATGAAGTACTTTGCATTTGTCCTTATTGAATTTCATCCTGTTTGCTTCAGACCATTTCTCCAGTTTGTCCAGATCATTTTGAATTTTAATCCTATCCTGCAAAGTACTTGCAACCCCTCCCAGCTTGGTATCATCCGCAAACTTTATAACTGTACTCTGTATGCAATTATCTAAATCATTGATGAAGATATTAACCAGAACCAGAACTAATCCCTGCAGGACCCCATTCATTATGCCCTTCCAGCATGGGATGTCTTCATTTTAAAGACTGCCTCTGTCTCATCTTCCTGCTTCATCTTAGCAAGTGAGATTGGCTGGGACACAAGCAATTTTTCCTGAGCACCTCCGGAGTGGCTTCCAATGATCCTTACAGTTGGGTTTCGAAAAAAAAAAATGTTGAGCTTCAGCTCATGCTGCAAAGCCTGTCTATTCCCTCAGGCTTTCTTTTGCGTGGGTGGATTGAAAAAGGAGAATAGGCTCATATTTCACATATATAACATTTAACTGTAATAGATGGTCAGACACATTTCATAAAAAAGAAGATTGACTTCTTGAACAACAGCGCATGTGAAAACTCCTAGGAGGCTGAATAGTGGTCTATGACAGTCCTCTGGGTCCTCCTTTAAAGGAATGACTGGATCTGTTATCAAGCAGATCCAACTCTATGTTAACTTCCACAGATTAGTGTACAGCACATTATGGCAACTGTATCAAACAATGCTGAACAATTTAATAAAAAATCAGCGTGACACTTGACCTCTGCTCAGTGTAAGAAGAGGATTATCAGCCAAGTTATAAATGCAGTCTCCATGCTGTGCCATGCCCAGATCTCAGCCTAGATTGTTAAAAAGAGAAAAAAAGATGACAAAATGATTAATCCAAAACATTAACTTGGCAATTTAAATTTATTTTGTTATCAGACATGTTACCTTGATCTGCACAGCTTACATGAGTTTAAGGCTATAGAGTGTTGCAGAAAAATGTTGATATTATAAAAAGTTAACACACTTTTTGTCTTTGCATAACAGCTCCCAGATAATACTTTTTTTTTGCCAGCTATGGAAGAAATAATTCTGTCACAGTTCTTTCTGCAGTAATACAGTAATTATATACCAGAGATTATTTTGATTTTATAATATGATAAAGATTGTCCCTAAGGCAAACCAATGGAGCTCTTCAGGGGTACCCTTGTGAGGACAAGAACCCAGATCAACACAATTTTAAATGTGAAAAATTTTGTTCTGATTGTGTTGAAATATTTCACTTTATAGTTCTGATTCATTTTGAATTTACATTATACAACAATACTATTTTAATGTTATATATTTATTACCTATATGTAATACATTATGTTAAATGATTTAATATAAAATTGAAGATGAAATGAATCAAAATGATAGTCAAAATTAAATGTTTTGATCCCCTTGAATAAAAATTTTCAGAATTTTCATTTTGTGGCAAACTTCAAAATTTCAGCTTTTTGTTAAAATTTAGAATTGGAGGGAAACAAGTCAAAATTTCCCATAGAACAG
This sequence comes from Terrapene triunguis, assembly GCF_002925995.2. Lineage (NCBI taxonomy): Eukaryota > Metazoa > Chordata > Testudines > Emydidae > Terrapene > Terrapene triunguis. The sequence goes on along the minus strand of NW_020664409.1, from coordinate 87,051,929 downwards.
AAATTTCAGCTGTAGTTGTTATATTTAACTTACAAAATACATTTCTTCCAAAGTGTCACATGCAGCTATTTACTAGTTAAGACTTCATGACTGTTTAAAATAGAATCATATTCACTCTGCCAAACACAAAGCCTGAATAGTTTCAATACAGGTAGTAGAGAGGTATTTGAATTGGAAGAGGGATGCATAGTGTCTGAATGTAAGATGGTAACTTTGGCTGGAATAAAATACTGGCCAACAGAGGAATATCTGTGTGTTTAGGAATAAACAAGACATGAACCACCTGGAGCCCATGTATAACTCTCATTGTAATTAATGGGACTTCTGAGCATGAATTAAAACATAATGTAGAGTGTCAAGAACAAAGCATGGTCCAGTAGTTAGGGCACTAGCCTGAGACTCTGGAGTCCTGGGCTAATTCTCTGCTGTTCCATGAACTTTCTGTGTGATCTTGGGCAAGTCACTTAGCCTCTCTGCACTGTATTTTTAAAGGTGTTTAGGCAGCTAAAGATGCAGGCAGGCACTTGGTGGTATTTTCAAAAGTGTTTAGGTGCCTAACTCCCAAATGACACCTAAGTGCTTTTGAAAATCCCACTTGCAGTATATCTGTATCTCAATAGGCACCTAAATACTTTTAAAAATCCAGCCCTGTGTGCCTCTGTTCCCCATCTGGAAAATGAGGATAATAGCACTTCCTTACCACAGGAATTGTGTGGATTAATACATTAAAGATTTGAGGTGTTACGATACTATAGTACAAGGTACACAGTACCTTGGATAGACAGTGTACCCCATGTGCGGATAGTATACAGAATGTGCCTCTTGATTCCATTTGTTAGGGAAACACAGACACTTGTCATAGGTTTACCATTCATGAGTTACAGATCATATTCATTCATGGAATAAAAAGGCATATTCATTGTCTCAATGAGTTACACATATAGTATCTGAATAAGAGCATGTTTAGAATAAAGCTTTTTTTTCGCTCTTTAAAAATAAGGATTTTTATCAAACTTCAAAAATAAAAGAACTCCAGGTCTTCAGCACTGATGGTATTTTCTGTCTCCCCTCCATTAATTATTTTTATTTCATTTGTCTTTTATGACTCAGGTTATCTGGAATGAATATACCCCCTCCAATTATCAGCAACAAAAACTGGCTCAGACTTCATTTTGTAACGGACAGCAACCACCGATACCCTGGATTTAGTGCTCCCTATCAAGGTATATTTAATTAAAACCATTTTTCATTCCAGAATGTTAAAAAAGAGGGGGAGGGGTTGTAAACATTACTGCATTTCACATTGAGAGAAATGTGCAAATCTATTATAAATGGATAGTTCAAACATGAATAAATGATCATTCCCCTGCTGTGGGAACAACATGGTCTTTATTAAATTACAGTATAGACCAAAGTAGATAGTTGCTGTGCAAACGTTTAGCATTTAAGAGGAATCTGGAATTCTGAAAGGTAGTGTATAATTGATACTGAAACAACACTTCTATCCTAAAAGTACATCACCCACTGTTCAAAATGATATAATAGTGCATGTTTGTAAAACAGTGTATAAAAACAGCATACTAAATGGAAATTTTATCAAGTACATTTCTGTGTGCACTGTGTTTATTATTGAGGGTTTAATTAACCTTGTTAGGATCCTTATCCACTGCTTTTATGAACAAGCATAATTTTGAATAAGTAGAGTAAAAGTATCTGAGGCATTAACTTGGGCATCTCACTGTTTGGAACAAGATAATTATAAAGATGAAGTACTAATGAAAATGTAGCTTCTATAATGTTTGGTAATAGTATCTGCTTTTTCACAACCCACTATTGTAAATAATATATTTACAGTTTCCACTGGTCTTCAGGGAAGAGTAACCCTTGTTATAGATACATTTTCCATTTATCTGTTTAGAGAACTTTCATATAGGATGAGCAAAAGGATTTTAGCTGCAGTATCTTTTTTTACAATTTTTATGACAACCCTACACATAATTATGCCTGGAAGAAAAGTTACCCATGTGCATAAGTGTTTGTGGGATCAAGCCCCATCTATTTGATTTTTAGATGAGCCTTATATTGCAACTAAACTAGGATAAAGCTATACATATTCCTGAAATACAGTGTGTTTGGACAGGTAGTTTATTATTGGAAGCCTTTTGTAACTTTGCGTGGCAGCCTCAGATACCATGCCTCAGATACTCAAGAATAGACAGACTTGAATCTGATTTGCAGTTCAGCAAACTAGAATGTGCACCCTGGTCTGTTCCAGGTTATGGATCCCTGGCGTGTTTACTCTAATTGAATTTAGGTCAAATGAGTATTCAAAAGAGGAAAGAAAAAAGTGACAATAAAAATAATTTGAGAATTATATTCTCTAGAAAATGCAAGTTTTCTTTAACAGTGTTATACAAAAAAAAAATATTTTTATATCGTCCTTCATACCAAAAATCCCTCTTTACTGTAAACTAGCTAGCTCATGGGACTGGTAATAGGATATGATGGAGTCTTTCACAACTAGGTCACTAGACAAAGCCAGTCCTAGGTTGGTAGTGATGAACTATCTGATCATTGATTTGGTGGCTTATGTAGAATGAGATGACTTGGTGCTCTCAGTCCAGTTTTCAAGTGGACTTGTGTCCATATGAAAAAAATGCAACACAGCTGACACCCTTGTTGGCATTGTTGGTAGAGATGCCAAGGAACAAATGAACAAGGAGAATGAACTGCTGTCTGACTTCTAGAATTGTTCCCACCACATTGTGTTTGAGGCACACAGTGAATGTGCATATGAAATCTGAACATGCTGAATTTCTATCATTCCCCTTTATTGATTAAATGGTGTGCTTCACTTTCTAATGGTGACAGTCTGGAATCCTTTACAAATGATAAAGTTAACTTTAAAAGCAGAATAGAAAAACTAAACCAAAAAATTATAAAGTGAGGTTCCCTTAAAAATTCATCAGCTGTTCTCACATAGTGAGATCTGAAATAATGCAGTAGTTCCCCATACCTGAGAGAGGAAATGCTTTATAAACTTAGGGGTGGAAAGAGAGAGAACAGGCTGTCAGATAGAGGGAGAGAAAACTGGCAAGTGAAAAAAAGATAACTAAAATTTAAATTTAAAATAAATAAACATGCAAACATTGTCACAAACTAACCATGATGAAGGAGAATGGGGAAATGCAGTAATGTGGAAGGGAAAGGTATGGTTCAGAGCCAGTAACAGGCTATCATATGAATTTGAGCATATAAAACAATCCTTACCATAGAAATCTCATATATTCATTAAAAATATTTTCTGTGATAGGCCAACCAGTTTCTTGAAAGAGATAATGCTCATTTCCTAACAACTTATTTGGTGGGTAACTGTATTTTAAGGTTTTGCCTTTGTGATGGTAAGACATTTTAAAATAGATTCTGTAGAAGTAAAAACATGCAGTTCAAAACCATTATGCTGAAGAGCAATGAAACAGAAATATGAGTTTTAGGTGTGGTGGTTTTCCATTCATGTTTTTCCCCTACTCAAGTCTGAAAGCTAGCCATCAATCCTTTCAACATCCTGTAAATTGTAACATTGATGTACTGTTCCTGTAATTGCTATAGTAACTGCATTGCTAAAACCTACCCGTTCTCTCCAAAACTCCAAGTTCTCACATACATTACTATAACTTTCTCCTGTCTTCCCTCCCTGCCTCTCACCAGTCTAATCCTTCCCAATCTAATCCTCCCCACATACTAGCACTACAACTGACATCTTGCTGTCATGCCACTCCAACCACACTAACCCCCTACTATATCTCAATATTATGAAGTTCAAAAGTTTCACCCGTGCTTGGAAGATTTGAATTCTACAACAGTTAATTGGGTCAAGAATTCCCAGACAGTGCTTGCCCATATCTATTTAATATCATAGTTATTCATATTGTCACATAGAATAGTGGTTCTCAAAGCCAGTCCACCACTTGTTCAGGGAAAGCCCCTGGCGGGCCGGGCCGGTTTGTTTACTTGCCATGTCCGCAGGTTCGGCCGATCGCGTCTCTCACTGGCCGCGGTTCGCTGCTCCAGGCCAATGGGGGCTGCGGGAAGGGCAGCCAGCACATCCCTCAGCCTGTGCCACTTCCCGCAGCCCCCATTGGCCTGCAGTGAACCGCAGCCTGTGGGAGCTGCGATTGGCCGAACCTGTGGACGCGGCAGGTAAACAAATCGGCCCGGCCCGCCACGGGCTTTCTGTGAACAAGCGGTGGACCAGCTTTGAGAACCACTGACATAGAATCATAAACATGTGGAGGTGGAAGGGACCTCGGGAGGTCATCAAATACATCCCCCAGAGCTTAGGCAGGACCAAGGAAACCTAGACCAGTCCAGACAGGTGTCTGTCCAACCTGTTTTTAAAAACCTCCAGTGATGGGGGATTCTGTAACTGCCAGGCCCTTTTCAGCAGTACTACTGCCTAGCCAGTTATTCCCCATTTTGTGGTTGTTCAACCTCCTTTGGACAGGGAGAACAATTGATCACAGTCCTCTTTATAACAGCCCTTAACATATTCAAGATTATTATTAGGTCCTCCTCAGTCATCTTTTCTCAAAACTAAATATGCCCAGTGTGACCCGGGGTGCCAGGGGTAGCCCTCACTGAAAATGCCCAGGTCAGGGCAGGTTGCAAAAGGAGAGCAGATTCTACCAAAACTGGTGGTTAAGCTGAAGTTTGACTCACCAACCAGTCACAAACTGTACTTTTGATCTTCCACACTTGTTATCAAGAAGTCAAAAAAGAAATTGCACAGCTTCCTTATTGCATTCCAGTTCTCTGGCTCCCAATCAGCACCTGGGTCCAGTGCAGTGAGAAGTTGTTTAAAAACCTCTGCTCACAATACAAAATGTTCTTCTGAACCCCAAAGGGCCAGCCACATTGCCAGGTCAATATTAGATTCGTCTTACCCAAAATACCACTCTGCCAGCCAGTCCTTTAGTGTCTACAATTAAAGGTTTATTATAAAGAAAAAAAGGAAGAACAAGAAGTAGTCAGATGCATACAGAGACTATCAAAGTCTATATATCAGGTTCTTAGCAGTATTGGTGAGTTTGCTGGCTTGGAAGTCCCTCTGGAACACATCCACAGCTTGGATGGGGCATTCAGTCCTTTGTTCAGAGCTTCATTTGTAGAAAAATTGCTCCAGAGGTAGGAAGCAGGAATGAAGATAAAATGGAGATGATGCAGCTGCCTTTTATGGTCTTTTGCCATTTGGTTTGTACTTCCTGTGTCCCAAACACAAGCTTTACAGCACCTGGCATGGAAAAGCCTTAAATTTCTGTCCATAGGCATACCACACGCCTTGCTGACTTATAAGGTGTATCCCCTTTTCCTTTCAATGGGTTCGTTGTACACATGATGACCAGTGATGGGCCATCAAATAGGCTAGGCAGTGTTGATGCCAATCTGTGTGGGGTTGTAACCCAGAAACACAGCACAAGTCTGGAAATACAGATATACTATACATATCTATAACTTGTACTACAAAGGTGATACAAACATAAAAACAACATTATCATACTTGGCAAATTATAAGATTTTCGCAGATACACATGGCATATCTGTCAGATTCCTTGCAATTATATAATATAGGTATCAACAATATCATAAAGTGTCCCATGTATTCCATACAGCATCACACCTGTACTTTAAAGCTTTCCTCATAGGCAGAGGCAGATTAAGGTTTCCTGGGCCCAAGCAAGTGGGGGGGCTCCCCACCCCTTCTACCTGCGGACACACCCATGGCTCCACCCCATTCTGCCCCTTCTCCCATGGCCCCGGCCCTGTTCCACCCATGGTCTGGCCCCATTCTGCTCTCCCCCGCTGCAGCCCCGCAACCCGTTTGCTCATTTCTGCCCCCCACCCCACCCCGCGGCCCCAAGACAAGAGAAACTCTGTCCCTCCTCCATGGCCCCAGGGCCGCAGCAGGGAGTGAAAGCTCCTCCAGTCCCGGGGCCTCAGCCATGGTCCTAGTGCTGGGGCTTCCCTCGCCGTCCTGCACTTCTGTGGGGGACCAGAGTTGGGGAGCTGGGACTTCTCCCGCCCCTCCCACTCACCCAGTGCTTCTGCCGGGGACTGCGGTCAGGGCACTGAGGCTTCCCCTGCACCCTGCAGCTTATACCAAGGCTCCAGGGTTCTGGGTCCATTGGATAATCCACCACTTCTCATAGGTCAAGTTTTCTAAACCTTTTATCGCAGTGGTGGGCAACCTGCTGCCCGTGGGCCGCATGTGGTCCATCAGGGTAATCTGATTGCAAGCCGCGAGACATTTTTCTGACATTGACCATCCGCAGGCACAGCTCTCTGCAGATCCCAGTGGCCGCAGTTTGCCATTCCTGGCCAATGGGAGCATTGGGAAGTGGCAGCCGGTACCCTGATGGGCCACATGTACCCGTGGGCCGCAGGTTGCCCACCACTGTTTTATCATTTCTTTGCTCTCCTCTGGTCTTTTTCCAATTTGTTCACATCTTTCCTAAGATGTGGTGACCAGAATTGAACACAGTACTCCAGCTGAGGCTTTACCAGTGTCAAGTACAGCAGGATGATTACCTCCCATATCTTATATACAACAGTTCTGTTAATACACCCCACAATGATATTAGCCTTTTACAAACTGCATCATATTGTTGACTCATATGTAACTTGTCATCCACTGTAACCGCCAGGCCCTTTTCAGCAGTACTACTGCCTAGCCAGTTATTCCCCATGTTGTGGTTATGCATTTTATTTTTTCTTTCTAAGTGAAGTACTTTGTACTTATCTTTATTGAATTTCATCTTGTTGAATCCACACCAATTGTCCAATTTGTCAAGGTTGTTTTGACTTCTAATCTTGTCCGCCAAAGTGCTTGCAACCCTTCCCAGGTTGGTGTCATCTGCAAATTTTATAAACGTACTTTCTATTCCATTATCCAATTCATTAATGAAAACACTTTATGGTACTGGGCCCAGGACTGATCCCTGAAGGATTTCACTAGATATGCCCTCCCAATTTGACAGCGAACTATAACTACTCTTTGAGTATGGTATTTCAAACAATTGTGCATCCATCTTATAGTAAGTTCATCTAGACTGCATTTCCTTAGTTTGCTTGTTGTGCCAAAAGTCTTAGTAAAAAATAAAGATGTATTGTATCTACTACTTCCCCCATATCTACTAGGCCAGTAACTCTGTCTAAGAAGGGAATTAGGTTTGTTTAGCATGGTTTTGTTCTTGACAAATCCATGTTGGCTATTCCTTATAATCCTATTATACTCTAAGTATTTACAAATTGATTGTTTTAATAATTTGTTCCAGTATCATTCCAAGTATTGAAATTAGGCTGACTGGTCTATAATTCCCTGGGTCCTCTTTGTTCCCCTTTTTAAAAGATAGGTACTATGTTTGCCCTTCTCCAGTCCTTTGGGACCTTACCCATTCTCCAATAATTCTTGAAGATAACTGGTAACAATTCCAAGATTGTTTCAGCTAGTTGCTTATGTACCCTAGGATGAATTTCATCAGGCCCTGTCGTCTCAGATACATCTAACTTATCTAAATATTTTTTAACCTGATCTTTCTCTCTTTTAGGTTGCATTCCTCTCCCCATGTTAATATTATTTGTGTTATCTGGCCACCACTAACCTTTTTAGTGAAGACTGAAGCAAAATAGGCATTAAACACCTCAGCCTTCTTGATGTCATCAGTTACTAGCTCTTCTTCCCTGCTAAATTGAAGACCTATACTGTTCTTCAAATTTCTATTGCTCTTACTGTATTTAAAGAACGTCGTCTTATTGCATTTTATGTCCCTTGGGAGGTGTTAAGTCACTTCTTGACTTAGCCTGTCTGATTTTGGCCCTACGTGCTTGTGTTAATTTTTTGTACTCCTCCTTAGCAATTCATCCATGTTTCCATTTTTTGTAGCATTCCTTTTTGATTTTCAGGTCATTAAAGAGCTCCTGATGGAGCCATATTGGCCTCTTACTATTCTTCCTGTCTTTCCTTTGCATCAGGATTGTTTGCAGTGGTGCCTTTAATAGTATCTCCTTGAACAACTGCCAGCTCTCCTGAACTCCTTTATCCCTCAAATTTTCTTCCTAAGGAACCTTAGCTACCAGTTTTCAGAGTTTGTTAAAGTCAGCTTTTTTGAAGTCCATAGTCCTTATTCTGCTGCTCTCACTCCTTCCTTCCATTAGAATCATGAAATCTATCATTTCATGATCACTTTCAGCCCAATTGCTTTTCACCTTCAGAAATGCAACAAATTCCTCCCTGTTGGTCAGAATCAAGTCTAAAATGACTGTCCTTCTGGTTTCTTCCTCCACTTTCTGAAACAAAAAGTTGTCGCCAACACATTCCAAGAACTTTGTATTTTGCCATACTACATTTCCAACTGATGTCTGGGTAGTTAAAGTCCCTCGTTACTACCAAGTCTTGTGTTGTGGCTCTTTCTGTTATTTGTTCTACACGAGCCTCATCCCCCTTGTCTTCTTATATAAACATTTGAGAGCCGCCATCTCCTTTGTCTCTTTTTCTCATCAATCTTTTATTGTTCTAGAATTAGTCCTATTTTTATTAAATATAGGCCTAATACAATAATAATATATTATAGTATATTGAATTGCTGAAAGCGTTCCTTACCTCCCTCTGCCTCCTCTTCCCCTTTCTTGGAACTATGTACCGGTGATGATTATTCTTTTACAGTGTTAAAACTATGTACAAAGCAGTAATCTAATGTTGGCTGAATTCCCAGAATAATCTGCCTTCAGTTAACATTCTTTATCATAGAAACCTAATTTTAAAAATAAAGAGAGGAAATAAGTTAATGGGTGTATCAAAGAAAAAATACAGAGATTTTTTTTAGCATATACACCTAAAAATATGTGTAAATATGAAGCAACGTGGACTGGTTACTCTACTTAGTGGTTGACAGTGACTCATGTGTATTTAAATTGATGTAAAAACCAGTGCTTTGGACGCTAATATTAAATTGCTTTGACTGTTTTCTTTTTCACATTACTATTTTATTCTTTGTTTCCCCCTCTTTCTTTTTATTCTTTTCTGGAGCCACCTAAACTGGAGCATGAATGAACACAGTACAGAACCATGCAGAAATTCAAATATCTGTCTCAAACCCTAAAACAAAAAATACATGTGGGCTTTGTGTGTTTGCTTTTTCTGGACAGTTGGCTCAAGGGTTTGACAATGGGATACAGAGCCTTTTACTTCATGGGTCACTAGCATGGATGTGGGCCAAGGCACATTGTTGGTTCTAAGCAGAGACTGAAAGCTGTTATTATCTTATCTGTAATCACGCTTAAGCTAGTTGATGGTCTTTGTTCAGCTCCTGGTTTTTTTTCTGTTGACAACCTCACAAAAACCACTATAACAACTGACAGTACGAGGCATCCTTGTTGGAGAACTCAGCAAAGATGCCAGGGATTTTCTGTCTAAGTAGACTGACCTAACCACCCTTGGGAATGGAACCCTTAAAGAGTCTGACACAATGAGGAGTTTAAGATAGTTGCTGACCATGCTTTAACTTTTCTGGTTCATCAGAAGATTTTAGCTTCCACGGCTGTAAATATGGCACCTTTTTTCCAGACGCTAAAGGTTTGCCTACATGTGGTCTCCTCATTTCAAAAAATATATATTGGCATTAGAAAAGGTTCGGAGAAGGGCAACTTAAATGATTAGGGGTTTGGAACAGGTCCCATATGAGGAGAGATTAAAGAGGCTAGGACTTTTCAGCTTGGAAAAGAGGAGACTAAGGGAGAATATGATAGAGGTATGTAAAATTATGTGGAGAAAGTGAATAAGGAAAAGTTATTTATTTGTTCCCATAATATAAGAACTAGGGATGACCAAATGAAATTAATGGGCAGCAGGTTTAAAACAAATAAAAGGAAGTTCTTCTTCACACAGCGCACAGTCAACTTGTGGAACTCCTTGCCTGAGGCAGTTGTGAAGGCTAGGACTATAACAGCGTTTAAAAGAGAACTGGATAAATTCATGGAGGTTAAGTCCATTAATGGCTACTAGCCAGGATGGGTAAGGAATGGTGTCCCTAGCCTCTGTTTGTCAGAGGGTGGAGATGGATAGCAGGAGAGAGATCACTTGATCATTACCTGTTAGGTTCACTCTGGGGCACCTGGCATTGGCCACTGTCATTAGACAGGATACTGGGCTGGATGGATCTTTGGTCTGACCCAATACGGCCATTCTTATGTTCTTATGACACTCAGAAAAGTTAACAGAAATTTAACTAAAGCTGTGACATTAATGTACTTACATTAAATCACATTAAACTCATGTGTGGATGCTGTCACTCAGAAGTAAAATAGTTTAATTCTCCTCCATCAAGAGCTGTATGCTTGTGCAAGGAATATTGTCTACTCTGAAAACACTACAGCCGCACAACTGCACTGCTGCAGCTACACCACTGTAGTGCTTCAGTCTAGACACTGCCTACGCTTACAGGAGTCTTTCTCCAGTTGGCGTAGGTATTCCGACTCCCCAAGAAGCAGTAGCTAGGTCTGCAGGAAAATTCTCCTGTCAACCTAATGATCTCTATACCAAGGGTTAGGTAAGTTTGACTGCATCACTCAGGGGTCTGGCCTCAGTTTTTGTCTGTACAGGGTATGGGAGTAAGGACCAACAGGCCTTCCATCCCCGTGAACCAGAATCAGGTAAAATAACAGTCCCTGTACATCAGGGAAAGTAGGCACTGCTCCGGAGGGCCACAAGTTACTCTAGAGTTAGATGGGAAGGATGTGGTGGTGGCAGGGAAATGGCCCTACCCTCCCTCCATACTGATCTATGGAATTGGTCAAATGTAGCAGGGAGAACAGGCTGCAGTATTATCCAAAGTGTGTATTCTGCCTGTTAAGTGGGAAGCCATGGGACAGATGAGGTACAATCCCTCTACTAGTTCGCCCTGGGTGATGTGGCTCAGTACTAGCCACCAACATGGACCTCTGCCTAAATGGCACAATGTGACCCATTATATTTGAAGTTTTTTAATCTGTTGGCAAAGCACAGTCTTGCCTGACCACCATGATTTCATTTTTTTATTTAAGCAACATTCTCTGTTCAAAGCCATTGAGTAACTTTTAGGATAGTAACTTTCACTTCAAGTTCTGTCTTTGATGGACTGCAATTGAGCTTCCCCTTCTTTGAATGGAAGGTGATGCTCCTTGATTAGTTCCGCAAATTCATAGAGCAACAGACTCTATTAAAGCTTTCAGGACAAAAGAAAGATGTAACTGTAACTGTTTTACAGTATAAATACCAGAAAAGATTTTGTTGTTGTTTTTTCTGAGAGGGTAAATTTCTCCCAGGATGAATTGCTATGTCTTGTATTCACAACGTCTGTCTCTTTAAATTTAGCAGGTGGTTTTTGATTGATCATTTGGAAGTGAAATCTGATGGAATTCTTCTTCCTGCTTAACTTTCAATCTGCTGAGTGTTAAGCATAAATGAGAAACTGCACCAACCCATCTGTTTTTGATTCCCTCCTAAACCTTCTCTTTCTTTTGAACTGGATTTTTTCTAAATGAATGCTCAGAATATTAGGGTTAGTTGTAAAGACGCACACTTGAGAATCAGGTCTGTAATGATTTACCATGTCAGGAATTAAACAGAGTCTGATTTGACTGGCCCTATTCACTTTGTTTTTCTGTTGGCAGAAAATCCTTACTAATCTTCATTTGTTCAATGCAGAATTATATGGATTTGCCCTGCCAGCAGTTCAGTACCATTTGCCGTGATCCACTATGGCATGAAATGGCTGATTTCAGTTACTCTGTTCACTAGGTGCAGGGACAGAAGTGTTGGGGCAAAGGAGACTTTGGGTATGTCTACATTGCAATTAAAAACCTGCGGCTGCCCCATGCCAGCTGACTTGGGCTCAGGGGCCTCATGCTAAGAGGCTTTTTAACTGCAGTATAGATGTTCAGGCTGAGGCTGCAGCCCAGGTGGGAGGCTCCCAGAGCTCAGGCCACAGCCCACCCCCAAACATCTACACAGCAGTTAAACAGCCCCTGAGCCCAAGCCCCATGCGTCAGCTGGCAAGGGCCAGCTACGGTGTCTAACTGAAGTATAGATATATCCTTTAAGCCACCTTTGCAAGCTTTTTATTCTGGTTACATGCAGGCCTCTATAGGTCTGAGAAAGAGAGGAAAGCCATAGTGCAGGATCCAGTCATAATTACCCACACAACCCCCAATTTTTTTTTCAGAGTCACACCTTCCCAGAATAGAATTCCCCCATTGTGTAAGTATGGCCTACATGCTTTGTTCCTAGCCTTTGATCTCTCTAGCCTTTTTCCCCTTAAGTAGGACGTGGTGTCCTGCTGGACTTTTAAAGTATTTGTTCCTCTTGCGTTCAGAGCCACCAAAATGTTTCATTTGGATAAGGTTGAAACATCTTGGTTATAAGAGGTCAACACATTATAACATAACATATTAAATGATATACAAATATAGTATGTTCAAATTATTATTACAATAGCCAAAATGAAATACAACAAAATAATAAAACTGAAATAAAACGATTTCCACATCTTAACAAAATATTTCAGCATTTTCAAATTGAGAAAGCAGAAACACAATGTTTTAACTTTTTTACATTGAAAATTTTGTCAAAATTGGCACATTCATGGGAAAAGTTTTGGTTTCTACAACACTGCATTTTCTGATGGAAAACTTCCATTGAAAACTTTTTGACCAGCTCTAGCTTCAAAGGTGTCCTTTGGGAATTACAGAAGATCTTGGAAAGTGGAAGCAAGAAACAAGTTGACTTGGTTTTATGGGAGAGGCTTGTAGGAGAAACTAACTTGACTGAGGTTTGCAGTGTTAGAATAAGCACTGTGACTGAGAACAGTTTTAGCCAGATCTGGTTCAATTCCTGTCCCATTATCCCCATCTCCCTCAACTCCCTTTTTTATGTTGATTTTTTTTTGCTACTGTGGTTGCTGCTTTTGCAGTGTGAATGAGGTACTTTGGTGGATTAGCAAAGCAGCCAGGAATGGGGAATAGAAAATTAAATAATCAAGTGAAGGGGCTTGTGTATGCAATTCTGGGTGTTCAAAGCTTTTGGCACTTTCCTGGATTGAGATCCAAGTTTTCTGGTTCCCTTCTGTTTGCTTGGAAATGACATTGGCAGTACAATTCCAATAGAATCATGATATGGGAAACCATATATCTGGTGATTAATATCAGTTTTGTCAGGTCAATGAGCTACTGTATTAACTTTTTTTTCTTTGGAAGCTTGTATTCAAATCCTAGGTTATAAGTAAAACTGATTTTAATGGTCTTATTCGAGTCCCAATTTGTGCACATCACAGAACCATCATGAAATTAAACTGTCAATTAATCACAGTTAAGTCACGCGATTAACTAAAAAAAATAATCATGATTAATTGCACTGTTAAACAATAGAATGCCAGTTGAAATTTATTAACTATTTTTGGATGTTTTTCTACATTTTCAAACATATTGATTTCAATTACAACACAGAATACAAAGTGTACAGTGCTCACTATATATTATTTTTTATTACAAATATTTGCACTGCAAAAATGATAAACAAAAGAAATAGTATGTTTCAACTCACCTCATACAAGTACTGTAGTGCAATCTCTTTATCATGAAAGTGCAACTTACATAACTGCACTCAAAAGTTGTTACATAACTGCACTCAAAAACAAAACAATGTATAACTTTAGAGCCTACAGGTCCACCCAGTCCTACTTCTTGTTCAGACAATTGCTAAGTTTGTTGACATTTACGGGAGATAATGCTGCCCACTTCTTAATTACAATGTCACCTGAAAGTGAAAACAGGCATTCACATAGCACTGTTGTAGCTGGTGTCACAAGATATTTATGTGCCAGTTGTGCTAAAGATTCATATGCCTTTTCATGCTTCAGCCATCATTCCAGAGGACATGCTTCCGTGCTGACGATGCTCGTTAAAAAAAACAATGTGTTAATTAAATTTGTGACTGAACTCCTTGAGGGAGAAATGTATGTCTCCTGCTCTATTTTACCTGCATTCTGCCATATATTTCATGTTATAGCAGTCTCAGATGATGACCCAGCACATGTTGTTCATTTTAAGAACACTTTCACTGCAAATTTAACGAAATGCAAAGAAGAAACCAATGTGAAATTTCTAAAGATAGCTACAGCACTCGACCCAAGATTTAAGAATCTGAACTGCCTTTCAAAATCTGAGAGGGATGAGGTGTGGCGCATGCTTTCATAAGTCTTAAAAGAGCAACATTCTGATGTGGAAACTACAGAACCCAACCACCAAAAAAGGAAATCAACCTTCTGCTGGTGGCATCTGTCTCAGATGATGAAAATGAACATGCATCAGTCCACACTGCTTTGTATCATTATTGAGCAGAACCTGTCATCAGCATGGACGCATGTCCTCTGGAATGGTGGTTGAAGCATGAAGGGACATATGAATCTTTTGTGCATCTGGCATGTAAATATTTTGCGACGCTGGCTACAACAGTGCCCTGCAAACACCTGTTCTCACTTTCAGGTGACATTTTAAAGAAGAAGCAAGGAGCCTTATCTTCTGTAAATGTAAACAAACTTGTTTGTCTGAATGATTGGCTGAACAAGAAGGACTGCTTGGACTTGTAGGCTCTAAAGTTTTGCACTGTTTTATTTTTGAATGCAGGGGATTTTTTTGTACATAATTCTACATTTGTAAGTTCAATTTTCATGATAAAGAGATTGCACTACACTTGTACTTGCAGTAGGTGAATTGAAAAATACTATTTCTTTTCTTTTTTAAAGTGCAAATATTTGTAATAAAAATAAATATAAAGTGAGCATTGTACACTTTTGTATTCTGTGTTGTAACTGAAATCAATATATCTGAAAATGTAGAAAACATCCAAAATATTTAAATAAATGGTATTCTATTATTGTTTAACAGCACAATTAATTGTGCGATTAATTGTGCAATTAATCATGATTAATTTTTTTAGATCACGTGATTAATAGTGATTATTTTTTTTAATCGCTTGACAGCCTAAATTGAATGTGTTCCAGCATGATGGATATTCTCTACTCAACAGAATCCCAGGTCTGGAATAACAATAGTGTTTCAAATGAAATGGACTGGAAGAACTGTTTTAAGTAAACATTCTAGGTTAGTCTTGTCAGAATTCAGATCCATATATTTTCATATTCCAGATATTGAATGTCAGTTTGCATAGAATCATAAGTCTGTCTTGTTGTGTATTTGACTCTTGTTGTATTTGCTTTCCAGTATTGTAAGCCTTACTGTGACGTCCCCCAGGGTACAATCTGGATTGTGGAATTGCTGTGCCTCCTTAACTCTGTAGCTCAAGATATCTCTCACACTGCTCTGCTTGTGAAAAGCAGACCCTCCAAGCTTTGCTGTCACACTGCCATTAGTATATGAAGCCACACCCAACAAAGTTATAGGAATGGTTTCCCAGCCACTCATGAACTGTATATCGGGAGATATCTGCAAATCCCACCAGCTCCAGCCTTGCACCGCATAAATATGCACCTTACAGTGCTCAAGACTCTCTTGAACAATGCAAGCTCATTAATTAGTTCGCCATTCCACCAATGGGTAATGGATATGCACCAGCCTTTGTTAACCTGAGTAGACATTTCCCAAACACTACAAACAACCACACTGTTTTAGACAAAACATTAAAACAAGGGTATTAACTATAGAAAGATAGATTTTAAGTGATTGTAAGTGGTTTAGGCATAATAGTCAGATCTGTTTACAAAAGAAATAAAAGACAAAATAGCAAGCTAATTCCTAAACTTTTCCATGCTAAGTAAGATTTTAAAGCAAAAGGATTTCTCTTACTCAAAACTTTCAGCTGTTCATGCTAACTAGAAAGCCTTACAATTAGGGTCATCCCCCTCCCCCACAGTTCACTAATTGGTCTTTGACCTCCAAGCAATCTTGCCTGTTGTATAGAAATGGGGAAGAAGAGGCCTAGTGATGATGTCACTGTCTCTTATTTTATACTCTCCATTCACTCTGCTGATAGGGTGCAGACAATGAGTCTGATGAGTAAGTGAGATTCAACATGTCTCTCAGGTGAACTGTAGATTTCTTGCTCACACCTTTTTTGTATGTGAGGCTTGAGCCATTTCTGAGGATGACATGCAAGTCCCTTGTTTATAGTTCTTTTGTCATTTCTAAAGAGTTAGTTTGTGGGCATTCCCCAGACTCACAACATGTTTTAGTAACAAACATATAGCAAAATTTCATGACTTCGAATACAATGATGATACACACATGTTAACAGGATAATGATGTTCAGTAGTCCATGAGTTTTCAAATGATACCTGATGAGGCGTGCTTTGTACAAAATATATCATAACCATATAAAAGTGGTGAATATGGAGGTTACAGGGAGTTATTTTGAGGTACAGTGTGTCACTTTTACACCATCTTTCTGGGTGCGGTAACATTTGAGAGCACCTGGCACCACTTCATACACTTGAAAAGAGATGTCGACATACTGCATTGTTAATGGACCCAATGGGACAGAGTCTGAACTGGTGTAAATCAGTGTAGCTTCATTGATCTCGGTGGAACTATGACAGTTTACACCAGATGAGGATCAGGCTGCCTGTCTTCACATAAAATGTTATCAGATAGGAGGGATAAATGTCTAAATTACAGGTCACAGTCCAAAGTTCCAAAAGCATCTCTGGACTCTGCATGAGAAATGGTGATAAAAGACCAAGAGGAGAAGACCTCATATTTATCTCCTCTTAACAAGGATCTTCACAGACAGAAATATTCACAGAGGCATGGCATCAAAATGCAGCAAAACCAGAGCAGCAGACACAAACATGTAGGTTTCTGGATACAGATAATGCCTGAGTTTGCTCTGATGATCCAAGAACCTCTCATCTCTTCATCTTGATGTCTTAACTCAGCGACATGTAACATTAATTTATCATTTGAAACAAGGGCATTTTGCAACAAAATCCCTCAATCTGTGGATATTTTTTTGGAAAGGATGCTAATTTGTAAAGCTCACAAAATATGTTTGTTAAAGGCTGTTTTAAACAAAGGGTTGTTTTTTTTCCAACGCATATTATATTTTACATAGCACTGCCAGAAACTTTCCTACAGGTTAAAGTGTTCATCCAGTCAGGCACTTGCATCCCTTGCTTAGCTTTATCTACTATCTTTTTAATTTTTTTTATTTTTAACTGGGAAAAAGCTTATTGGATCCTGGTAGACCTCCAGCCTTGTAGAGAACTCCACATAAGGAAGTGAGAAGCAGAAGAAATGTCCATGTTCTCACAGATTAAATTTGTTACATTGGTACAGGGCATACATTGCTCAGGGGGGATCCAGGAGATTTTCCAGAGTAAAATTAATCTTTTAGGTGAAAATTTGAAAACCAAAAGTTTAATCAGAAAACCAAAACATTTACATTCAGAAATGCTACCATGGCACCTCATGGGAATTGTAGTTCAGATGCCGTATGCTCCCATTCTCTTCTATAATCTGGTCTCCATAATTAGACTATATCATCCATGAGAAGCGATGGGCTCAACTTCTGGAGAGAGGAGACAGTGCAGCATGAGAGTTTCTGGCCATGGTGCATCATGGCAGACCTAGTCAAGCTTCAGAGCCCAGCCCTTCATTTCCAAATTTCCTTTTATAAAAAACGAATGATTAAAAATGCCTGAAATCTAAACAAATAAAATCATTCAACCCAAAATTGTTTTCCATTTTTTCAGATCTGGCAGCAACCTCCCCCCCGCCCAACAGTTACTTGCCTATCTCTGTTAGTAAGTTCTATGCCTGGTGGTAAGCGTTTGCAGAATTGGAACCTCAAGTAATATTGTAACTCAGGAATATTTGGACTGAGAAGTAACTATATTATAACTATATTATATGCAGTAGGACAGTTAATTTCATGGAGCCAGATTTGTCCACTCATAATTAAGCAATCATTTGGAAACATCTAGAAGATAATAAGGTGATAAGTAACAGTCAGCATGGATTTGTCAAGAACAAATTGTGTCAAACCAAACTGATAGCTTTCTTTGACAGGGTAACAAACCTTGTGGATAGGGGGGAAGCAGTAGGTGTGGGGTCCCGCAGGCTAAGTTCCCTGTAAGCTGCACGGCCATGCAGCAGCCTTTTTAGCACCGTGCAGGTGCTCAGAGAACCCGCCTAGGGACTTGCCACAGCCAGGGGAGGAGCACCCCTCCCCTGGCCCAAACCAAGCCCAGACCCAAGCTGGCCACAGCAGGTTGGCCCCCCTCTACCCAAATATGCCCAGCCCAGACCTGCCACGACTTGGGTGGTCCCCTGGACCCAACTATGCTGCAGTCTGGACCTGCCGCAGACGGGGTGCCCCCAGGGCCGGCTCCAAACCAAGCAGCCAAAACCAAAAAAAAAAAAACACCCCCCCCCCCCCCCCCACCCCCCCCCCGCCCCCCCCCGCCGCCACCCGCCCGGAGGCCCTTCACCCCCAGGAGGAGTGAGGGACCGTCCGCTGAATTGCCACCGAATACCTGGACCTGCCTCCCCTCTCCGGAGCGGCCGCCCCAAGCACCTGCTTGAGAAGCTGGTGCCTGGAGCCGGCCCTGGGTGCCCCTACCCCAGCCCAGACCCAGCCACGGAGGCCTGGCCCGGCTCTGTCGCAGGGCGCCTCTCCCCAAACCTAGCCCTGGCTGGACCTGCGGGAGTTATGGGAGGGGCACATATCCTGCAGCCCCAGCCCAGGTGCTGCTGCAGGGAGAGAGAGCTGGGGGAAGTCCTCTCTCCCCACCATAGTCCCGGAGCACCCTCCTGTACCCCAATGTCTTAATCCCCACCTCAGAGCCCACACCCTTGCACTCCAACCCTCTGCCCCAACCCTGAGCCCCTCATCCCCAGCCCCACCCCACTTCAGGCTGGGGCAGGGGGTTGGGGTGTGGGAGTGGAGTTTGGGGTGTGGGGTCCTGACGGCACTTATTGCGGCTCCCAGGAAGCGGCTGCCGGGTCCCTGTGGCCCCCATGGTGCATGGGCAGCCAGGAGGCTCCATGCACTGCCCTTGCACCCACAGGTACTGCCCCCGAAGCTCCCATTGGTCGCAGTTCCTGGCCAATGGGAGCTGCGGAGCTGGCACTCGGATTGGGGCAGCACACGGTGCCTCCCTGGCCACTCATGCACCTAGGGGCCAAAGGGATGTGGTGGCCGCTTCCATGAGCTGCGTGGAGCCAGGCAGGTAGGGAGCCTGCAATAGCCCCAGGGCCCTCACTGCGCCGCCTACAGGCTTCTAATGGCCCAGTTGGTGGTGCCGACCAGAGTCGCCAAGGTCCCTTTTCGACTGAGCGTTCCAGTCAAAAAGCGTACACTTGGTAACCCTAAGTTTACATTAAGGCTGTATTAAATGTGAAGCAGACTACTATTTGATTTCAGGTAATTTCTCAGCTTGCCCCTTCCCCATGTTCAGTATACTAACCCTTTCCAAATACAGCTGTCTAAAAATATGTAAACTAAACCCTTAATTTAAAAAGGGGATATAAATGTTATCCTCAGATAGCTGGTTTACATAGATAATGACTCTTTACCCATTTCTCATAAAGAGGCTTTTTGTCATCAATTTTCAGTTCCTCTAGAATATCAGTTGAATTGATGAACTACATAATTGCTTTGCAAGAGTATAACTGTCATGGTAAACAACTCTTGCTGGACTTGAAACGTGAGTTATTAAAGAAAAAGTAAGAATGGAGAGTAAACACAGGAGCTATACATTATATGCCATTTCTGCACAAAGACTTCTAAATGACTCTATCTAAAGAACAAAGCAATTCAGTATTGTACACAGAGGATATAGCCAAGGTTTTTTTTCTCAACAGCAGGGCAACATTTTCAAAAGTAACTGGTGATTATGTATGCCTCAAATTTTTAGCACTCAACTTGATATCTTAAAGGGACCTGATTTTCAGAAGGTGCTGAGTACTCCACCCCACTGAAAATCAGGTGTCTTTTAAGGTGCCTCAGTTAAACATCCAAAAATTGTTACCTGAAATCACTAGTTGCTTCTGAAAATCTTGGCCATCACATGATTTTGGACAAATTTAAATGTGTGTTCTCCCATCACAGCCCAAGATGTTTCTCTATAATATGCAGAATCCAGCCCAACAGATTCCCTGTGTCACTCCTTTCCAAATACATTAAGGATTAATGTATACTCAGTTAAATGTCTACAGGTTATCTGAAATTATTTGACTAATGGTTCACTGGAGCTTACTTGCATAGCAGCTCCTGCTGAGCCAGAGCCATTGTGCCTTTGCACAAAAGAGGTACGCTTTATAGCTTAACAGCCTACCTGTTACCTACTCGATGCTGATGGCATCTATTACATTTGCAGAAATGACCTCTTTTCTTACAGTCTTAAGTACATTTCAGAATAGGTCCTGAATAGCTTCATAATGGCATTGGTCTCCTAGAGAGTTCTCTGCATCTCACTTAGGATAGATCTTTTTTATTACATTTCACCAATTCTTCCACATAACTTTATAGTGTTGCCTAACATTTTCCTTGCTAAAAATTAATTGATAAATAAGACTGTATCATATTTAATCTGAACAGAGATAACTCAGAAGTGTTTTCCCTTACAAACAATATATTTATTCCCTCAAAAGATGGCCCTCACTTATTCATTCTGAAACAAATTCAGCACTAACTAGCTAATGGCAATATGTTATCACTGAGTTCAGTAAGAAATATACTGGTATTCAACTCTTGTCATATGAAGTGCTTTCCTTTATTAGTAAACTGTATTATGTTGTGGGTCGAAAGAGCACTAGAAAATGGAACAATCACTGAAAAGTGAAATTGTATACATATCCTATGTTATGTGAATCATTTGCTCTGATATATTTGATAACTCTAGATGTGAAGATTATGGAATTGTATAAGTAAATTATTTTCTAAAAAATGTCCACGCATTGCTGAATTACTCTCCATTACCTTTTGGTGAGGGGAAATATTTTAAATAATGGAATTGAATATTGGGGCTTTTTATTCTGTCCAAAGCATCAATCAAATTCAGATATGATACTAATATAAATTGGCAGAGTACTTTTTTTTCTGAAAACCTATTTAAAGAAAAAGACTTTGCAAGAGCTAAGAATGTTTGAAGGGGAAAACATAAGTGTTGTAAAAGCGAGCAAAGAAAAATACTGTAGACATTCTTAAGACAATCTTCCTTGTGTTGAGTAAATTAGTTTAGATAAAATTCACAGGGCACAGGACCATCCATGGAAGTTTTTGGATTAACTTTGTGGGAAATGGCTTATAGAAACCTAGAGATTTACCAATTCTGGGATGTATGTAGTTTTTCAGTTAGACTGCAGTAGAAGAGACTAATATGAAAAATATTCAAATATCTATCTGATTTTTGTCGCCCCAAATCAAGAAAAATAAATGCCAATATTAGCCTCCAGGACTAGTCCTACAGAGCAGCAATCTAAAAAAAGATCTATATTAGTTAATTTCAGCTTCTGAGTTATGTCTTCAATTCAAAATTAGAGGTAAAGAGAAAAAAATCAAAGTTTAATTTTGCAAATCTGCGAAGACATAAAAATTGAAACTATAGACAAGATCTGACAAGAGATCACCCTAAAAATTAAGTGATTATAGCATTGTGTTACTGTGTTTGCATGGGAAATTATCTGCAAAATATTTTTGGCAAGTAATTCCTGGTCTGTGGTTTGTTTCTGAGCATGTAGTAATCAAAATTGAGACTAGTGTGTCTGGGCACATACATCATATGGTATCATTTTGTTTCCTGATTGGATGAATGCAATTCGGTTTTTACTGTGACTACTAATAATTACACATTTATCATTCACTTTTAATGATTATTCTGCAATATTATTTTAAAATAGTTTTTTTCAATAAATAATCCTGCCATAATGGAATATACTATACCTCTTCCAGCATCCTGTCAATTTCAAAAAATGTGTAGCACTTTCTTTATGCCCCTGTTGTATTGTGAATAGAATTCCATTGGGAGAATTTTTTTCTTGACCCTAGTTGATGGTTTGAGTGTCCTAAAGCAGAAGACTTGATACTTTTATACTTTTACCTTTGCTATTGTAACTTAGTAGATGCCATTGTTTTTCATAAGGACTTATCCTTTGTAAATCCTGCTAACACATTTTCCGAAATAATATCCTGCAGGATTGTGCTCCACAAGTTGTTATATGTTGCCCTAAAGCATTTCCTTTTGTTCATTTTATATTTATTGCCCTCTTGTTTTTATTATAGGAAAGAGAAAATCCATACGTCCCTTTGCTTTTTTTCAATGCCATTCATTATTCCATAGTCCCTTTATAATAGTCTCATTTGTTTTTCCTCTCTAAACTGAAAAATCTTAATCTTATTCTCTTGGAATTTAGAACTCCACTCCACTGCCCACCACTTAACACCACATTCCTGTGATTAGTTTGATTTTCCTTCCTTGGACCATCTCACTTTCTATGTTCTATTTAAAATAATTAAAATCGAGTGATCTAAATTGGCTGCTCTAACCTGGGTTGTTTTGTAACTGCTCCACAGGGGCTGTTGCAAGAGCCTGGGAGATTCCTGGAGCATGGTGCACCCCAGCCTCACCCCTGCCACTCCCATTGGACATACCATATACTGTGGGTGCAAGTTAAATATTTGTACTAGTTTAAGAGTTCTTACCAATTCTCCCAGAATTCCCCATTTTAAGAATAGGGAACCCTCTCTCAGAGCAGTAGAGTCTTTTAAAGAGCAAGCACAGTAATTGCATTATATTATTTTCTATATTATTCTCTCACCCTAATATTTTCCCCTGTGTTTGCTTCTGCATACTAAGGCAACTTTATAGTCTCCATAGATCTTTTTTTCCTGATTGCTTACTATAACTTCAGAGCCCATCAATATTCAATTAATTTAAATTGCAGCTTACATGGTGCATTTGTCTATGATGAATTTCATTTGCTATCATGCTGCGCAATTACCTAGTTTTTTGTTAGGTCCTCTGAACTTTCTCACAATCCTCCCTACTGTCTTCTGACTAACCTAAACAACTTGTGTTGTCAGCAAGTTTACCAATTAACTATTGTCTTCTAGGTCTCTAATAAATATATAGAACAGCACTAATGCTAGCACTGATCTCATAAGAACACTGCTATTAACCTCTTTTAGTGATGACACCTGGCCATTCATTCTGATTCTTTATATTTAACCAGTCTGTAATCCAGAATTACCTCTTTATGTCATTCTGAAGTTACAAATGTTCTTTAATAACAATTTGTAAAGGAATTTATCAGAAGTTTTTTGAGAGCATAAAGAAATTATATCCACTGTTTTCCTTATCCTCAATTTTGTTGAGTGTTTTAAGGCATTGCAATAGATTGTGGTGCCATGATTTACCATTAGAGAAGTATGTGTTGGTTGTCTCTATCGTTATACTCATCTAGGTGCATTAAAGCTCTGCCCTAGATTCAGCTGTGTCCATTGTTCTTTGAGCACAGTTTAGGGGAAGGAGGTGAGGGACTACAGAGACATCAGCTGCAGCTCATTGATTATGAAACCAGTTCTCTGCTGGCCCTGGCAGATTCAGGGCTGCTGTAAAGTACATTGGCTAGCTATAGCCTCTGGGGACCATTATACCAGCCAAGAAGAACTGGAGTGCTGCCTTTACAGACAGGCACTCTATTCTGGGCACCGCAGGATGGGTGATGTTTGAAATTGGTACACTGGTTCTGCACCATCTGGAGACACTCTCACAACAAGGAAATCCCCAGTATTTTTCCAGCCTCTTTGTTCCTCCAGATTATCACAACAGGGCTGGATCAAATAAGCTAATAAATCTGTATTAATTTTCTTAAATACTTTTCTCAGTATTTAAATAAGCATCATGAATCTATAATTCCCAGCATCACCCTTCAACCTTTTAAAAAAATGGACTAGCCTCCAGTCCTGCAGTATAGTAGCTGCTTACAATGATAAATTGCGTCCTTTTGTAGTGATTCAGCTTTACATTATTCAGAACGCTGATGAAAACCACATTTATTGCAATTTAATCTGTCAAGCTTATCAGTCACTTAAATAAGTGCAAGCAGGTTGGGGCAGGAAGTTTCTCTTTCTGTGTATGTACTGTATCTAGCTGTATCTGAACTCAGTTGAATCCTCAAACATTACTGGAATACAAATAAACGATACATTTCATGTTTAAACATGAAACAAATTTCCCTAAAATATGCCACAGACACCAACCTGATCTAAACAATAAGTTCCCTTCTGAAAGAGAATTTTTAAGAAGTGTAAATTATTTCTTTGCATTTGGCTTCTCACAGGCCTGAGTCCATCACTTGGCCAATGTGCTCTACTGTGTATCCTTAAGCTTTTATCTGTGCAGAGGAAGTCACCAATTATCCTGTTCTAGCTCTCAGGCATCTCCTCAAAACTGCACATGATGATGTGAAGAGGGAACTATTGTTTCCCATGGCCCATCAAACAGTTCTCTCAGAGAGTTTGTAATTCCCACAGCACTGCATAACATGTGTCAGTCCAGGGCTAGGATCTAGTGATGGACTTTCCCACAAGGGAAATCTTGTGCAAATATTTCTGTCACAGTGTAGATTGGGCCCTTAAGAGGGAACTGGGCTGTGGTGTTAGTGATGGTGAACATTTAGAGTGACCATTAGGAGACAAAGTGCAAGGCGGTAATAATCTGTAAGCAGGAAACAAAGTCAATCTTGCATTCACCCCATTCATGGTGTGCTGGGTCTCTGTAATTTCTACATGGTCCAGCCCACCTGTGCCTCATTAACAGCCTAGGTAGGGCCTGGTAGAGGGAAGCTGGATTCTGTAAAAAGCCAAAGGGAAACAGAAACCATGAGAGGAAGCTGTGACAGAGTTAGAAGGCTGATGCAAGCTGTAGAGAGCAAAAGGCAGGAAGACAGGGGAGTGGACAAGGTAAGAGGAGGATTCTCTTCTGAGTAAAGGGAAGAAGCCCCAGGATTAAGTATTGTTATGAATTATATATAAATAAGTTAGACCCCAAAATGGGAATGTTTTCAGGACTCTGGACTGGTAGAGTTTATGTAAGGAGCACTGCAGAAGGTAAAGTGAGGCAGGGTGCCTACTAAGTGACCTCTGGCCACAATTGGGGCACTCAGGTGGCAGCTGGCCCTGTTATAATCTCATTTAAGTTTCATTCTGCAATATCTCTATCCTATTCGATTCCCTCCGTACATTCTTGGTGTGAGGAGCCAATAGCACTTCTATGGTATTTTTCTCTTCTAACTTTATTAGTTTTAGGCCAGTTGATTGTCTTTTTTATTCTTACTTGCAAAAATTTGTTCCATTTTCTTAGTTATGCTTGGGGTAGATTTTTAAAGGTCAGGATTTTTTTTGGTTTGATTTGTGGGTTTTTTTTCCCTACACAAGCTCATGCACTTTGGTTTTAATCATATAATTTACTCTCTCAGCTATGTTGCTCTAAATTATACCTCTTTTCATAATGATCTTTGTTCAATAAATGCTCTATTGATTCACTTAAAGTATGTACATCTAATGAGATGTCATTCCTTCCTTTTTTATAACTTAGATTCTAAATACATCAGGTCAAATAAGCTATCGTTAAGCATCCTCTTCTTCGATTATTTTGATTTTAATTTCCTACTTTTTTTCCTTGAAGCTTCTTTTTCCTCTCTCTGTCTTTAAAAATCTCCTTTTTTGAAGCTGAGTTATACAACTCTGCCTCTTGGTAGGAGAACCCTCTGTGAGGATATCACAGTTATATTATATTATGGTCACTGCCACTAATGGCTTACCCATAATGAATTCTGATCCAACTCTTTTGTATTACTCAAAAGCAATTACAAGTGGCCCCTTTTCTTGTATGCATGAGATAAAACAGTTTGGTTTTGAGAAAATGTTTTATTTCCAAATGGGATGGTCAAGCAGGATGGTTACATTTGCATAGTGGAAGTCGCCCATAATTACACTGCTAGTATTTTCTGTTGCCTTCTTTTTTCCTCAAATTTATGACTTCACCAATGGAACCCCGTGTACATTCCAGTATTTGCATCTGTAAATATTTCTATCTCTAACATTTATTAATAATCTACTTCCAGGGCTATGTCCAGCTATCAGTTGCTTTCCCCACTTTGCTGGGCTAATACTGATGGGGAAATAGAGAAAGTATTGTTACAGAGCAGGGAGCAGCCTCAGCACCTGCATAGACCAGAAAGTTCATGGGCCTTCCATATACCTGCAGGACCCAAAGTTTTAGAAGTTTAAGATTTTGGGGCAATGTTCTGTGTTTTGCGTTGCTGTCTTGTATAGTTCTACAGCTTGTCTGTCATTTTAGAATTTCCCACACAATATTTCAGAAATAAATGAAAAGTATTAAATCCACTTGGGAATTAATGCATGATTGCTCTTGCAAGATATTGCCATAAATATATATGAAAAATACACATAACGTTAAAATAAAGTTCTTGCTGGCTTCTCCCTGCTCTTCTGACACAGGGAAACCTCACAGGAAGTGACTCTTCTTCAGACAATTGCACCCTTTTCTTCTCATCCTGCCCAGTGAAGCTGAGGCGGCTGCTTTTTGCAGCCTTCAGGCTCACTTTTCCCATTGTTACCCACCCAGCGCAGGGACTGCTGTTTGAGACTCTCTTTCTCTCCCTCTGCAGACAACAGATTGGCTGCTATTCAGGCTGCTGAGCCCTCTCTGCTCTTGACTGCGATAGGATAAATGAGGTTGAGTTGATGGCTATATAAAAACGTTTGGTGAATGCTTGGCTGTGGAGGTGGTTGAAATGTTTCTATCTATCCTTATTTCAACCAAAAATTGACATTTTCATTCAACATTTTAATATTTCTGTCAAAAAATGGAAAATTCTTTTTTGAAAATTGAAAATGTTTATCAATTTTTTTTAAAAAAAAACCTTCACAAACATGTTGGTTTTTCATCAAATTAATGTAAGAAACTCGTTTACCATTTTCCAAATGACTCTCTTTGGCTCTCTGTGACTAGCTAGTAAGGTGACCCTCTGGCTGTCAATGCCTGGGGAAGGGATGGGAAAGAGTGAAAGGTGAGAAGTGTTATATGCCAAGATGTTATGAAATAAACCACTGAAGAAAGAAAAAGAAAGATGAATACTGTGTTTAGAACCAGCTAGAGCACTGGACTTCAATTATGACAGAGTCTGAAGCAAAGTTCCATTTCAACCCCTAGACTATGTTATGCCCATATACCTTTGCAGTTTGCAGGTAGTCCTGATTTGTATAGACATCTTCTAGCAATTTTATATATAGGAACTTTATCTCACCAAGCTTTGTATTTTTACAGATTGCAAGTAAATACTGCTTCGAGAACCATTCATGTAGTATAAATTCTCAATTGTAACTTAAATTGTTTATCTAGGGTAGCATAAACAGAACTCTGGCTTCGTCTTGATACCTTCTGCATTAACTCAGACCATGCTCCATTTACTTTTTTACTGATCTTCTGCATGAGTCCATTTTTGTGTTGTAAATTGATGTGACAGAACAACAAGTCAAAGGTTTTACTTGAAGGTAATTTTGTGTAGCCAGTCGCTACAGTTTTCAGTGCACAAACCATTGGAGCTTTAAGTAAGTGGCTTTAAATAAGTGGTATTTTCCTCACTGAAGGTTTTCAGATGGGGTGTTCAGTAAGTTGTAACAATTTTTGAAACACCACACATCTAGTATTATACAAACTGGCCTCAAACCCTTAATATAATTTGATTTTAAATTAGATATTGGTAGTAGCAGAGACTGCCTCTTTCTCCACAGGTGCCAGCATGGTGTAAATCAGTGGTTCTCAAACTTTTGTATTGGTGCCCCCTTTCACACAGCAAGCTCCTGAGTGTGATTCCTCTTATAATTTAGAAACACTTTTTATATATTTAACACTAATATAAATGCTGGAGGCAAAGCGAGGTTTGGGAGTGGAGGCTGACAGCTCACGACCCCCCATGTAATAACCAGAGGATCCCCTGCGGGGTCATGACTCCCAGTTTCAGAACCCCTGGTGTAAATAATATTTGTTCATAGTTTGGAAGCTTCAGGTATCAGTTATATAATTAATCATGTAAAGGGCTCTTTGCTTCAAAAGCAACACTACTGTGTTCAAAGCCATACCTTTAGGGAGAAAAGGAGTTTGTGTGTTTTAACCACAAAAGCAGTTTAAGTCCTATCACGTCACGAAACATGACTAGTGCAATTGTTCATAACTGTGGCTCCAGCCTGCTGCTTTTTTCTAGAATAAATAGTAATTTTTATTTATATTGGTGTCATCCTGGTTCAGTTAGTAAAGTTTTTTCCCCCTCTTTGCTAAAAAGTCATCCTTTTTAAATCTGTGTTTTTCCCCAGTGTTGGCAAGGTCTTGCAATAATTCAAGGGGAAGTGCTGCTGCACTGTTTAGAAGGGCTGTACTTTGGAACAGATACCAACTCAAGATTCCTTTGGTCTGTAGTAAGAATAATGCTTGGCATGTATTTTAATTACTGTCCACATGGAACTTACAGATCCTGTTACTGAAAGAGCAGCAGAACACCAAGTCTTCTGCACAACATTCCCCATGCAAATAAAACTGATTTTAATGTCAGAGACTGTGTGAGTTGTTGAATGCATAATGGCTGTTGCATTTGCCTACGCAGTTACTGCATTAAATTACTTTATAAAGATATTTGATATATCTTGAATATGAAAGGTGGGGTGGGATAGCTCAGTGGTTTGAGCATTGGCCTGCTAAACCCAGGATTGTGAGTTCAATCCTTGAGTGGGCCATTTAGGGATCTGGGGCAAAAATCTGTCTGGGGATTGGTCCTACTTTGAGCAGGGGGTTGAACTAAATGACCTTCTGAAGTCACTTCCAACCCTGATATTCTATGATATACAGCCAAATTCCATTCTGTTTCTCTTATTCTGTTTTGTAGTGTGTAAATCTTTTCCCCCTAAAGCTGAACAAAAAGGCTGCATGACTTTCCCCATGCAGTATCTATGAGAACATTTAGATGCATACAGAGGGCAGGTTCTCAAAGTCTGGTTGGTGGGATCACAGCTAGACAGTGAATATAGAAACATGGAATGTTATCAGCTGAAAAGGATATCCAGAAGCCTTTACCAATTATTGTACCAAACCACTGGTCAAGCTCTGTTTAAAAAAATGTGCTTCCTTTAAATCTTAAGATTGTAGTATAAGGCTACACAGTTCACACTACACTGGCTTTAATTATTATTATTATGTATTTGCATTGCAATTTCACCCAGCAGCCCCAGTAAATGGTAGGGCACCCCCTTGTGCTAGGTGCTGTAAAACAGTGGTTCTCAAAGCCGGTCCACCGTTTGTTCAGGGAAAGCCCCAGGCGGGCCGGGCCGGTTTGTTTACCTGCCGCGTCCGCAGGTTCGGCTGATCGTGGCTCCCACTGGCCACGGTTCGCTTCTCCAGGCCAATAGGGGCTGCGGGAAGGGCGGCCAGCACATCCCTCGTCCCGCGCTGCTTCCTGCAGCACCCATTGGCCTGGAGCGGTGAACCGCGGCCAGTGGGAGCCATGATCGGCCGAACCTGTGGATGCAGCAGATAAACAAACCGGCCCGACCCGCCAGGGGCTTTCCCTGAACAAGCGGTGGACCGGCTTTGAGAACCACTGCTGTAAAACACGTAATAAGTGATGATCCCTGCCTCAAAGCACTTGCAGTAGCGTTGCCAACTCTCCAGGATTGTCCTGGAACCTCCAGGAATTAAACATTAATCTTTAATTTAAAACTATGTCATGTGACCAAAATTGGCAACCCTATCTTGCAGTCAAATATGTGCCAAGATGTGGCAAGTGAGAATGAGAAACAGAGGATGGAAGAGCATGGGGTGTAAGCACAAGAGTAACAAAAATAAGTCCATGTGACTTACATAGTTTAGCTATTGTACAATTTGACATTGCCAGATACACCTCTACCTCGATATAACGCTGTCCTCGGGAGCCAAAAAATCTTACCGCGTTATAGGTGAAACCGCGTTATATCGAACTTGCTTTGATCCGCCGGAGTGTGCAGCCCCCCCCCCCCCCCCCCCGAGCACTGCTTTACCGCGTTATATCAGAATTTGTGTTATATCGGGTTGCATTATATCGGGGTAGAGGTGTAGTTTAAATATTGTTTAATTAAATCATCTCCTAACTGATGTTCAAGCAAATACTTATTGGTTGGCTGATTTCTTTTAAGTATTATAGCATATGTGATCTTGTGGTGGGATCTGAAAGATGTGATGGTGTTGGAGGAGTATATGTACCACATTCATTAAAGGTTCTGTATGGTACCAAGTGTAAATGGCTATGCAAAATGATTCTTTTATTAAAACAGTTACCTTCTACTTCCCTTCTGTCCTTTTCCTTGTCAGGAGTGAAGTGTCTTTCATGTCCTTACTCAAGCAACACTGGAAAGACTGGAACTTAGAATTTTTTGAATCTACATTTGAGAAAGTTTCAAGCTACCACAGCTGTTGGAGTAGGATGAGAAAGCCAGTACCACCTCCATAGGCTGTGTTGTACTGCTGTCAGCTAGTGTCAGCTTTGCTAGGGTAGTTAGCATTGTTCAGTTGCCCCCCCCAACCATATAGATGTAGTTATAACTTTTGTTTTAAGTAGGCTGTCTTCAGGTGTGTGCTGGCAGAGAGTGACAATGAGTGACATGTTGCTGCCAACCTGGTTGGTAACCCAAGAAGTACTGTACTTTAGTTTTTGCAAGGTATTTTAAATTCAAATATGATGTGTGTAATAGTCAGTACAGGCACATCGTGTTTACTGACACACAAATATGTTCTGATTTCTTGCAATTTTTAAAAATAAAGTGCTATGGACTCTATCTCCATTTCAGTTGTCTTTACTGTGGTAAACAGAGGGAAATTTAATCTAATAAATTGTTCAGAAAAACACAATTCAAAAGAAAAAGTTAGCATCCAGTGCTACTATGTGTCCCACAGGTTCTTCCAGTTTGACCAAAACTGCCTCCACTGGTGAGTTAGAGGAGCATATTGCGGCTACTACTGGTGCTATTACTGTTGCTAGCACATCTGCTGATGTTACTGTATCCAGTGTTACTGCTGTCACCAACCATAGACTTTCCGAAGAGCAGCGAGTGCAAGCTATGAATCTCAGAAAATCAATTCTGGAACCCGCCACTTCCAAGGAAATGCTCTCCCTTCATCAAGCAAACATACAAAGTGCAAGAAGAAGACCAAGAAATGCTGAGCAGATAGAAAGAACTAAAGAACTTGCAGTTGTTACTCATCGAGGTATTGGAAATTATTTTACTTGTGCCCATTTAGTTACAAACACAGGTATTTCACACAAGCAAATGGTGAAAGGTCAGTTACAGAATCAGACAGTGAAACTGAGTCAAGTGGTGAAAACTAAGGGACAGGTTTTCAATCAAATTAAAACCTGAAGAAAGGAATGTGTGCAGTTTGGATTCTAGTGGGCAGAGGGATGGAAAAGTAACCTGTAAGAAACAGCTGTAGTAACAGAGAAAATTTGGTGTAATTATAGAAAGGGAAAGAGACAGAGAAATGTAGGGCCTAATTATGGTTACTCTTACTCTGATTTATATTATTGCATCTTCTGATTTACACTAGTATAAGTGAGATCAGATAAAGTTCAGAAAGGGGACATAAAAATTAAACTAAACATCAATTTATTCAGGCATGACCAACTGACACTGAAAAAAATGTACATTACAAGCAGCTGTGGTTTCCCCCCCCCCAAAAAAACCACAAAAACCCTGCTGATATCCAGACCTGGCCGGGGGGGGAGAAATCTATAACTGTAGTTTGGCTTTTTTAAAACATCAGTATGTTGTCTCTCTGCCAAACAAAAGTTAATGAATGAAGCAGAGTGGGCAAAAGGGGAATTCAATGTCAAACACTAATAGCTTAAAATTGACATCCTCCTGCATCCAAATGACTTAGTCCATAAAGAGAAGCAGTAATAGTGAGGGATTTTTGGAATGTAAACAAAACAGTCTATTTTAGCTGAAAGGTAAATGACTGCCTGAAATAATGGTTTTAGAAACAAACATAGTTCAAATTCTTTAATTTAATCTGCATATAAAATAAAATATAGAGTGAGTGTCACCTATTTTGCTATTTCATGCCAGCACCTCAGAAAGTTCATGGTAGGAGCAGATAAATGTTACACTATTTGCACCTATTGAAATTTTGTGTATATGCTAATCCATAGGTTCATGAACATCAAATGTACTGAAGGGCAGCACATTTTCTATCACAAACAATTTGTACGTAAGTGGTTCAATAGCTGCTAGTTTAAGTAACTTTCAAGTGAGAAATCTGTTGTGATCTTATCACAAACACACGGGGTCAGATACTCACCTGATATATTTTGGTGTAGTTCCATTTTCTTCCATGGATCTCTAACCTGTTTATACCAGCTGAGGATCTAGCCCTATAGTATCTGAAAACATTCTGCACTCTGAATCAGAGAATTTGAAATACTAGAGTGTGAGCATTGGACATACTTTCCACATGAAATGATAAAATAAATGTAATTATTAAATACAGAGAGCCACATTACACTCTTGTTTTACATTGGTGTAAATCTGCGGTATCTTCATGGATATTCACTTGTGTAAATGCGTAGAATTTGGCCCATAATAGCTATATGAAAATTTACTTGAAAATATCTTTGGTCAGAAAAGAAAGTCGGAGGAAGGGTCACGCTTCATCAAATAAAAAAAAGCTGTTCCAGGCCGTTATAATAATGTATAGAAACACTTATTGTAGCACTCATTGAGCATAGTAATTTTGAACTGATGGTGCAATCATACATATGCAATCCCTTCTATCTACAGTATGTGATCTCTTCAACAAGATACATTGTCCTTTCTGCTGCTTTCCTACTGTCTTTCCTTCTCTAAACTGTCCTTTCAGCCAATGCATCTTAAAGAGCATCTAAAACATCATGTTGTATTATTATATTAAAATACAAAATCTTCTGTTAGGAATGAACAAACTGTATTAGAAAAAGATGAGAAAGCAACTGAAACTCTGAAATATTATTATTTATTAAATATTTATATTAAAATAGTGACAAACAGATGAAGATAGTCTCTGCTCTAGAAAGCTACTTTGCAGAGTCCAGCCCAAATCTAGTTTTATGTGCATAGAAGTTCAGACAGGCAGTTTCCTACTGTGTGTTCTTTAAAGGCTGCCATTTTCTATGTCAGCTGTTATAGTTTAATAATAGAGGAAGCTATCTTTGCAGAGTACTGTGGGTCCTTGTGCCTATGTGGAGACCCATTGATTTCATTGCAGGCTCTGAATACTTCAGAAGCCTGTCCAAGTGATTCTCTATGCAGGATTAGGGCCATAGCTTGTAATATTTGTATGGTTTGCTAAATAAGTTGAATGAAATGTAATATATGTATTTATAAATATTGTTTTATAGTATTTGAAACAAACTTAAACCTCTGAACTTTAAGAGGTTCACCCCCATCACCTTCTTGACAAGTATGAAAATGTCTTTATTTTACTGAATCCAGTACATTAGTGCACTTGTGGTGTACTATCTTAACATCCATCAAGTTGCCATTTGGCATTTTACTTCCCACAATCTTTTAGGCATGATTTTACTTTATCATACCAAAATTGTACTGTACATGTTTATGCTGTTAATGCTGTTAGCTGTACATACATAGTGTACACATGCCATTTTTGGTTAATGGTCAAAGTCATATGTAATATGGTAGGCACGTAAAATTTGTCATAATTAGATAACCTGCAATTTTCTTCAGTATGGTTCAGTTCATTTGAAAGTTCTATTCAAGTTCTTGTAGAGACAACAAGGAGATAAACCGTCTTACTGCAGGTCATAAGTCAACTAGTAGCTGATGCGGTTAGGAAGAAACTTCTCTTCTGGGCAAGCTGTTCCATAATAGTTCCCCATGGGGTTTCCTGTACCTTCCACTCAAATATTTGGTATCGGCCACTGACAGAGATGGGTTATTCAATTTGGTGGGCTACTGGTCTGGCCCTGCATGACAAATCCTATATTCCTATGAAATTCTTTAAAGTCTATAAGCAAACCAAACTGTGTGGCTCTCCTTTGATACCACATTACTGTCTGACAGACACCAAACAATGTCAGTTCCTCTTCTGTATATGGTAATATTTTCTGAATTCTTGGCTCTAACTCCAAAAGTTAAGAATTATGTTCCGAAAGCCACAAAATCTATCAGTAAAATATGATTCACTCTTAGGAAGGCAAAGCATACTTGCTCTCAGAATGTTTCATTTTAACCTATGATTATGCACAGCTATACACTTTTCCCTACGTCCTAGCATATGTACATTTCCCTAGGTGTAGCCTATTATTAATATTGGGATCATGGCCATCTGCTGTTTGAGCAATAATGATGGACAAGGAGAACATTTTTCTGACAGTTGATGACCAGTTAGAACTGACTCATTTGTCCCCTTTCCCCATTTTAGATCATTACTAGCACTTTAGTATGGTGGGGAGGGATAGCTCAGTGGTTGCTAAACCCAGGGTTGTGAGCTCAATCATTGAGGGGGCCATTTAGGGATCTGGAGTAAAAAAAAAAGTTGGGGATTGGTCCTGCTTTGAGCAGGGGGGTGGACTAGATGACCTTCTGAGGTCCCTTCCAACCCTGATATTCTATGAGTAATACAACTCTCAGTATTCAGAGATTTACATATGAAACCAATCCTGCACCACTGAAGTCTATAATAATTTTGCCATTGATTTCAATGGGAGCAGGACTTTTAAAGTGTGTTGTGTTTGCCTTTGGGGTGGCATTGATATTTAATTATACGTAGATAGTAAGCACCCTATCCCTACCCTCGGCTTCAACGATGCTGCTCATGTACAGCCTTGCAGGATCAGGGACTAAAACTGTATCAGGTTGTTTGTTTTTTTAACAATGGCTCAGAAAAGTTTATCTAGCTCCCTTCCCACAAAACAAGAATAAAAACTCTTGCCATGAATAATTTGCCCTCATTCAGATTGTACATCCTTGAAACAACAAAGTCTAGTGCTAAGTAGATCTGAAGCATAAAACAGTAAATATGTGAACTGATTTATTTTCCTCAAACGTGAAAGAAATAAGAGAGAAAGTAAACCACCCATTTCCTGCAATTCCTTCTCTTTTAAAGCAATTACAACCTGGGAGACTGGCCATCAATACATTAAGCACATATGTAAAAGATACTTTATCACTGCTGGTCTTTTTCTACTGTCCAACTAACCAATGTCCAGAGAGCTCAGAGTGTGCTGGTAGCCTTAGAATTACTGGCTGTTGCTGTGATTCATGTCAACTGATGATGATGGGCTACAGTAGCTGTTGTGTAATAGACATGACACATACTCCTAGTACAGTACATAGTTTCTGTTGCGTTTAGAGAAAATTCAATGATTGTATGTTCTTTGTATGAATTTTCAATATCAGGTACATCTCTTGGGGTCTCTCAGCCATTAAATCTCTTCCTTAATTTGTATCCATAGTCTTAATAATTTCTATTCTGATGCCTCTCTTACACACAGGGAGCAATGAAGGGTGATTTTAAATCCTTGTTTTTAGTGGATACTTTCCTGGTCTATCAGCATTTTCTAAAACTGAATACTTATTTTGGACACAGAGTTAGGTATGGATCCAGTACCACTGATGACAATGGCATATTATAATTGATTTAACAGGGAACAAGGTTTGGGCCACAGTACGTGGCCACTAATTTAAACTTGAAAAAAATACCTGGCTCTTATTTTATGTGAATTGGATACTGTCACAACAACCTAATTTTTGTCATGTGGACATGTTGATGCTTCAGTTCTTGTGCCTTTGAGGGATGGGGAAGAGTTAACTGTTTCTTTTAGGTGATGCCCCAGAAATGAGAGCTTTCTGGGGGGATTTGAATGAGAAGATAGTAGAGGCTTAGTGAGCCAGGATGAAGGGAGAATACCATGGAGAGTGTTTTATCAATGATGAACATTATGAGGCCTGATGCTCAATTACACTAATGCCACTTTACACCACCATGGTTTTGTGGGCATAAATTATATTTACAACCATTTTAAGGACACTTTTTACTGCCAGAGCAGGGTCAAGAGGGCTTAAGATAAAATCCTGGTTCCTACTGAAATCAATGGGAGTTTTGCCACAGTGTGAGCAATACATAAGAGCTGTCCTTTCTTTGTTCACTTTGTTCACAGACAAAGGCATAAGGTTAATTTGAAATCATTGTGATTAAACTATGAAGAATAATGATGAATAATCCCTGTCAGAGTCTTAAAAATATATACAGCAGAAACAAAGTAGTGAACTTTCTGTTTTGGAAAGTTAAAAGTTGAACTACATGTTTACAGCAACATCATCTGCAACACACCTTTGGGCACCCTTTTCCTCCCTAGAGACAGCAGGTCTACCCCAGAGAGAGGCATATATCCCAGAGGAGGAGGCATTCGGGTCTTGGGTTTGTCAGAGGACATGCCCTTGTCTGAAGCTCCCCAAACATCCATTTTGACTCCTCTGTCCAAAGCAATGGTCCTGTCATCACTGCCTTTACC
Organism: Terrapene triunguis; assembly: GCF_002925995.2. Taxonomy (NCBI): domain Eukaryota; kingdom Metazoa; phylum Chordata; order Testudines; family Emydidae; genus Terrapene; species Terrapene triunguis. Next base: position 87,015,266 of record NW_020664409.1, on the reverse strand, counting down.
CCACTTCTGTTAGGGACAGGCTGGCTCACTTTTCGATGTTTGGGGCTTAATAACAACTGACAGCTGAATCCTAAACACCGCCAGATTGGGCTATGTTGTCCAGTTCCTCTCCACTTCTCCCTTCCCTCCCTCCCCATCCCTCTTCAGGGACCCTTCTCATGATATACTTCTCCTTAAGCAGGTCCAATCTCTGCTGGTTTGGGGAGTGGTGGAGGAAAAGTAAAGTACTAAAGAGTAAAGGGCTTTTATTTCTGGAACTTTCTGGTTTCCAAATCCAAAGGAGGGGTAAGATCCATTCTTGACCTTTGCAACTTCAACAAATATATCAGGTACATGAGGTTCCGAAGGGTCACCCATCAATTATCTTCCCTGCATTATCTCAAAATGACTGGTTTGGTGCACTGGACCTCCAGAACACCTATTTTCATGTGGCAATTTTGCCAAGCCACTGAAAATACCTCTGGTTTGTTGTGGCGGAGCTCCACTTTCAGTACATGGTCCTTCCACTCTGTCTCTTCTGCCCCCAGGGTTTTTACCAAGTATATAGTTGTGGTGATGGCATATCTCAAGAAGAAGGAAATTTATATCTTTGTGTCTGGATGACTGGCTGCTGAGAGCCAAGTCCAGAGAGGAAGTTCTTTATCATGTATATGCTACACTGCTTACTCCACTGTCAGGTTGTCATCCTAAACACCAGAAAGTCAACTTTGGTTCCCACTCAGAAAATTGAGTTCATTCAAGACTTCATAGACTCTAAAAGTTTGAGAGCATTTTCCTGACCAACCGTTTTCAGGCGATTCACCACCTTTGTCTCAGTCTGCTGTCTCAGCCTTCCATGACAGTTTGGATGTGCCTGAGGCTCTTGGGCCACATGTGCACTTGCACGCAGGTGGTCCAGTTTGTAAGACTGTGTCTTTTCCCCCTTCAAATATGTCTCAGGATGGGTACTAGCACTAGAAAAAGGTTCAGAGAAGGGCAACTAAAATGATTAGGGGTTTGGAACAGGTCCCATATGAGGAGAGATTAAAGAGGCTAGGACTTTTCAGCTTGGAAAAGAGGAGACTAAGGGGTGATATGACAGAGGTATATAAAATCATGAGTGATGTGGAGAAAGTGGATAAGGAAATGTTATTTACTTATTCCCATAATACAAGAACAAGGGGCCACCAAATGAAATTAATGGGCAGCAGGTTTAAAACAAATAAAAGGAAGTTCTTCTTCACAGAGCACACAGTCAACTTGTGGAACTCGTTGCCTGAGGAGGTTGTGAAGGCTAAGACTATAACAGTGTTTAAAAGAGAACTGGATAAATTCATGGAGGTTAAGTCCATTAACGGCTATTAGCCAGGACAGGTAAGGAATGGTGTCCCTAGCCTCTGTTTATCAGAGGGTGGAGTGGATGGCAGGAGAGAGATCACTTGATCATTACCTGTTAGGTTCACTCCCTCTGGGGCACCTGGCATTGGCCACTGTCGTTAGACAGGATACTGGGCTAGATGGACCTTTGGTCTGATCCAGTACGGCCATTCTTATGTTCTTATGTACCATCCAACTCTTCACCCCTTGGACAGATTGGTCCATCTCCCTCGACTTGGCCTGGACACTTTGCATTGGTAGACCCTTCTGGAAACTATGTCAAGGTGCTCCCTTTATCCAACCCCTGCCAACAAGATCTGTTGTCACTGATGCCTCCCTGATCAGCTGGGGAGCACATCTGGGGTTGCTGAAGGGTCAGGGTGTGTGGTTGAAGCAGGAGGCCTCGCTGCATATCAATGTGCTGGAGCTTTGGGCCATCTACAATGTTTGTCACACCTTTGCAACCCACATCAGGGGCTCAGTGGTTCACATACTTATTGACAATACCACCAGAATCATCTAGCAGATCATCTCAGCAGGAATTTTAACCTGAGTCACAAGTAGTCCCTGCAGGCATGTGTCCTGCAAGTCACCTTTGCAGTTGATGCATTCTGATGATAGACCTGTTTGCAACAAGAGACAAAGGAAATGCTGTCTCTTCTACTCCTAAGGGGGCATCAGTCCAGGCTCTCTGACTGACTCCTTCCATCTCAGCTGGCAATCGGCCCTTTTATATGCTTTTCCTCCAATCCCAATCATTCCACAGATCATCCTCAAGCTGAAAGTAAATAAATTGGACCAGGCTCCTCATTTCCTTGGCATGAGGCAGTGTTGGTTATCTTCTCGTACTGTAAATTCAGCCTCCAATATCCCTTACTCTCCATCCCAACCTGCTCTCACAGAATCAGGGTCACACTTTGCATCCCACACTCAGCTCCCTGCATCTCACTGTGTGGCCACTCCATGGTTAAATGAGAAAGAAGAGCAATGTTCGGCGGCTGTTCAACCGATCCTATTACTTGGTAGTCAAAAATCCTCTATCAGGATGGCCTATTCGGCAAAATGGAAGCATTTTTCACTGTGGTCATTGGCCCAAAGATTTGAGCCAATATTGGCCAGTATCCAAGACATTTTGAAGTATTTGCTGCATCTTCAGTGGTCACTTAGCTCGTTGTGGGTGCATCTAGCAATGATCTCACCCTTTCATCCACCCATTCATGGAAGATCAGTGTTTTCCAGAGCCATGGTGGCTAGATTCTTGAAAGGAATTCTTCCTCTCCATCCACTAGTACAGGAACCAATTCCCTTATGGAACCTTTACACCACCTTGGAGGTCCTGATAGGACCCTGCTTGAGCCTCTGGCATCCTGTCCCTTTTCTCTCATGTCAGAAAACTGCATTCCTTGTGGTGATAACATCTGCAAGAAGAGTGTGTGAGTTGCAGACTTTGATGGCAGAGCCTCCTTACATGCCATTCTCCAAACACAATGTGAAGTTGGGGCCAAACCCAAAATTCGCATCTAAAATGGTCTCTCAGTTTTTCTTAAACCAGGCAGTATATTTGCCTGTATTATTTCCTAAGCCACATTCATTCCTGGAGGAGCAGCGTCTTCACACATAGTCTGACATACAATGTCTAGGCTTTTTTCTGGACAGGACTGAACTTTTTTGGGACTCCCCTCGTCTGTTTGTGTAGTATGCAGACCATACAAAGGGACAGGCTGTCTCCTCACAGACAGTCTCTAAGTGGATAACTTCCTGAGTCAAGACTGCATATGATACAGCTTCGGCTATGGCTCCTCTATGGGTGTGAGCACTTTCCAAGAGAGTGCTATGTCAATAGTATTCCTAAGTGACGTCTCAATATTGGATATTTGCAGGGCTACCACATTGTCATCAATACATATTTTACAAACCATTATGCTAAGATAATTATGTGACTCCTACCACAATATTATCTAAACAGCTCAGTCTTTTTAATTCACTTATCTTCACAGCAGCCCTCTGGGGTAGGGAAGTGTTTTTGTCTCCATTTTACAGAGGGGGAACTGAGGCACAGAGACTAAATAACTGCCCAAGGTCACAAAGGAAATCTGCAGTAAAGCAGGGAATTGAACCTAGGTCTCCAGAATGCCCTAACTCCTGGGCCATCCTTCCACCTTCAAGTCAATGTGGGTTGTATTTGTCCTTAACTGCAAAAACTCCTGCAAAAACTCCTGCACTTCCTCTACATTCTTTTGGGGAATTCCTTGAGTACCTTCAAATACTAAGGTAAAATTATTTAGATATCTAAGCCAATTGGCAACTTTTAAGAGGGATCACTATGCCAAAATCACATGATCATGCTTTATAAATGATGCTATCTAAAGTCATTAAACAGGTCCCTGTTACTCACATAGGGTCACCAGACGTCCCGATTTTATCGGGACTGTCCCGATATTTGCTTTTTTGTCCCGCGTCCCGAACTACCTTCGATCAGGACGCGAATTGTCCTGATATTTTGCCTCCGCTCACAGGTGGAGCGGAGCCCAGAGGGGCTCGCGCTCACCCCCGACTCCACCCCTTCCTTCCCCCATTGGATCCCTCCCCAAATCCCCTCCCTGGCCCTGCCTCCAGCTCAGTCCCCTCACTACCCCATTGGATCCCTCCCTAAATTCCCGCCCTGGCCACGCCTCTTCCCCAATCACGCGGCATTCCTCCTCCTCTCCCCTCCCTCCCAGGCTTGCGCTGATCAGCTGTATGGCGGCGCAAGCGCTGGAGGGAGGGGGGAGGTGGAGACGGAGCGGAGGCAAGCTGGTGGGAGGGGGGGCGGGGCGTGGAGCTCTGGCCCCCGGGTCCCGATATTTCACCTGTGTGATCTGGTCACCCTATACTCACAATCTCAAGAATTGTAGAAGCTATCCTTTGCTGACCTCATCAGTCAAAGAAATGAAGGAAACTAAGCCATTTGGGTAATTACTCAGATATTCAGCCCACCTATCAGACAAATTTGGGTTGTTAGAGTGGAAGTGCAATCCCAACCTTACATACTCATATATTCATGAAAAATCCTTACTTCAGAAGTCTCATTGACTTTGAGACCTAACAAAAGCAGCCATCCAGAGTGAACAGCTGACCAGCCCAGAACATCTTCTAGAAACTTCATTGTATATGTCTCTGACAGTTGTCATGGTGCCAGCATAATGCTATGGCATGTACTGATTACTTTTCAGAATAGCATTAGAGGAGTGGAGTGTTTTGTTCTAAACATTCTTTAACGGTTACATATTGTCAAGATGTCCTGTAGTGGCCCAAGAGTGTGAGTACCAACCTCAGAGTAGACTGTTAAGAAGCAGGATTTTGTACTTAGATTTCACCAGCCAATTATCAAGTAAAAACTCCTCAGGCACTATAACAGCCTTTAACATGAGGTCACAGACAGTCCCCTGGGGCACTTTGATCTGTCATGCCACCCAGCTAAGATTTCCTTTGTGATAGATGATCCCTGACACAAAAATCACATGAATATTCAGGTTACTCCCAATCCGAGTACCCCAAGTCAATTGCACTTTAGATCTTACACCAAAGACATCACTTGTAGCCAGTCCTATAATAAACTATCTAAAGAATTATTAACTAAGAAAAAAATCATACAGTTATTTACAAGGTAATAGCAAGTAACATACACACACCAATGAGTTACAGTCTTAGGTTCCAAAAGATGATAGAAACTGCTGTAATATGGAAGCCCCATATGTCCTTCAGGGCTAACCCAGGCTGAGAGGCTGGGGATCCCTTGCTTATACATAGAATCTTGCCCTTCCAAAGTCCAAGTAGCATAGAGGTACCGTTTTTTCTTGTCAGGGATTTTTATTCCCTTCCCCCCCTAGAGTTCAAGCTGATGGGATGAGTTCACATGCACATCTCCTCTTCATCGGGGTGGGAGAGGAATGCAATTAACAAAGTACTCTTTGATGTTCCACAATGGCTTATTTAGTTTCAACTGGACTTTCTTTATAGGCAGGACCTAATACCATCTGTAAGAAGCCAGCATTTTATGTTAATTAATGCTTCTTTCCTGTTTCATGACTTATACAATTACAGAGAATTACAATGCAAGCACTTAATATCACCTTATAATGTGGCTACAGATGTTATAAGTGAGATTAATACATGCAGCATCCTACAAGCATTTCATGAAGTCTAAACACATTTTTGTAACTCTAATACTATTTTTACAACATTAACACATGGGTGAGGCAGATGGGTTTTAGCTATGTATTTATCAGTGTTCAGCTGAGGCCAAGGGGCCTTGGCATGTGCTGGCACCTGCTCTGCCAGCATCACATATATTTCTTGAGAGTTCTTTTCTAAGTAATAGTAAAAGTGTCCACTGCTTTAGTCCGTATATTTAATTACTTGCAATGACACATTATTAGAGATAGATAGATAAATATGCTGATAGAGAAACTTGTGTTGGTTTCCCCCCACATTCATTGTGGGAACGTTATGTCAACTGCTGTTAGGCAGCCTTAGTGACTGCCTTTTTCAAATATGAATTGTGGTTATTTTTTTTAAATCGAATTATTCCTGTATGCAGCACCGTTGACTGTATTCTGCATACTGATTCCTTATAGCATATTTATTTTGTTGACTGTAATTTCTACAATATATTTTAGTGTTCTGTGTTTTATGATGTATATCTGCTTCTATAGCTGCAGTGTATTTTTTGACATATGATGGCTTTATTTTCCATCTTTAATACATATTCTATTTTCTTTACCATAGGATTTTGTTGTAACTCAAATATTTTATTACGAATATATAATTATAATCAGCTAATAACAATTTACCATTAACTTAACTATATATTATATAAAATACACATAAACACAAAGGCATCTTAATCATTTTCTGTTTCCTTCATTTTAAAAGTTTTTCCCATTTGGAGAGAGATTTCATGCACCTGTGGTGGAGAATACCAGTAGACCCAGTAAAAGCTTTCAAATTATTCAAAATCTTATAAACATGCCATATAATCTATATATGTTTCTTCATCACCTTTTGCGCAGTACTTGCCTATATATAAAATCTATACATGAAATTCTTCATTGTGTATGTTCAGACACAGATTTGGATCTATCATTTTTGTATATTTCATAATCATATCAATCTCTATCATAAACCTCTTCTGTATATTAGTTATGACTTCCACCTGAAGCAGTAAACTATGTACACATCAACAGCTTTTTTTTTTTTTTTCCTGGAAGAGGTAGTAAAGTGGGAATGTTTGTAATTTACTGTTTTGTTGACAACTACAGTAGAGTGATATTCATTACAGTTCCAATTCCGCTCCATATAGGTCACATTTTTCAACAGAGGCTAGAGAACAAAGTGTTTTGTTTTTCTTTTGCAGGGACTCATTAGTGTACATTTAACTCAAATAAAAGCCAAAAAAGACATTTAAAATTGCATATTAAATCACATATAGCATATGCCATGTCATTCAGACTTATTCTCTGAAAGTTTTCATAGTTAGCTTTAATCTTGGGATATGAGAATATATATGCTTAAAAACTGCTCAATTAAAATATCTGCATCATATTAAAAACTAAAGACAAAATAAGTTACATTTTAACATTTTAATGTAACATATGTTGTGTATGGAATTACATCTTTAGGTTTTGCTTCATTGAAGCATAAAATAATGTACATTGAGTTATCAGAGCATTTCACTTTATGGAAGGAAGTTTACATCCATTCTCATTTGCATTTTATTCCATTATGAATAAAACTGTTTGCCTAAAGGGGAAAAAACTGTAAAGTAGCCTTTAGTCAGCAAAATTATATGGCATGCAAATAATTTTTTTCCCCTCATTCTATCCATTCAACATAATTATGTTAGTGGATGGCACCTCGATTTGGATAACTACATGTTGTTTTTTGCACAGGGATAATGAAAGGGTATAAATTGGTTTTTTTATAATTTATTTGTGCGCCATCATATGATTAGTGGGAAAAGCACAGACATATTAATTTATGGAACCTAACTTTGTATAAGCAGAAGGAGTTGCTTGAGGCAGAAATCTTCTTTACTCTGTGTCATGAATTAGGCAATTTTCCACATGGGGCATTTGCCTAAATGAAGAACAGGAGTCACAAGGGGAGGGGCAAGGAAGAGTACTCTCCCAAGATTTATGCACAACCGAAATCCAGTCCATTTCAAACACCAAAATGTAATGGCAGTAAGGGTATATCTACACTGCAGTTAAACATCTGCAGGGTCCCAGACCATGGGCTCCAGCCCGACTCCAAACATCTACACCTCAGTTAAACAGATCTATAGCCCAAGCCCCATCTGCTGACATGGGTGAGCCACGGGTATTTAATTGCAGTGTAGTCATATCCTAAGAGTAGATTGGACTCCTCTTCATAGTCTGATTGTCCCTTTTCTTAATGGCATGTGTTGTTAAGCAGGAAAATAGTCAACTCTGAAGGCTGATGATTATTTAACAGTGAGAGTAATTAACCATTGAAACAATTTACCAAGGGTTGTGATGCATTCTCCATCACTGACAATTTTTAAGTCAAGATGGGATGTTTTAAAAGATATGCTCTAGGAATATTGTTGGGAGAGTTCTAAGACCTGTGTTTAAAATGGAGGTCAGATGGGGTGACCACAGTGGTCCCTTCTGGCCTTGGAATCTGTGAATCTGAGAGTTATCATCCCTTTGCAACGAATAGTGACAATAGTTCACGTCTCCTACTGATATTTTTTTCAGGCTGTAAAACGATTCAGACAGACATTGCTGCATCAGTTGACGTGTGGCTCACAGTCAAGATGTTTTCACCAACATTAGGGTCAGAGCTAATTGTTCTATGGCAGCCTCCCAAAACCTATTAGCTGACTGAGCCACTATGAGGGGGCCTAAGTAGCTCCCACACTATTATCTCTCTCAAAATCCTTTAGCCATTAGTGGATTATTATGGTAGAGTTTCTATATATGTTAGACTCCTTCTCCCTTTCCTCTTTAGGAATCATGACGCCCCCTCCCGTAGTGGCGTTACTTCAAAATCTTGATGCAATGAGAAAATATATTTGGGGTGGAAGATCTTGCCCCTAGATCCTCATAAAAAGGGATCACAGCTGCCTCTATGACAGCATCCTCTATATTCCCTTTCCTCCATGGTGGCCTCTCAATTGGTCCTGGGAATTGCTTGGAAAAAGAGGACATGAAGCAAAGAAGCTGGGAGAACAGTTGGTGAGCTGGGAAGGAGGGTGAGGGGCATGCAGATTGCTTCCCCTTCCAATTTGTGATGATTCCTAAGAAAAAGATAATTACAGCCTCAAACTTTGTCTGCCTACAGCCTCCTCAGCAGCAGAGATCTCCCTAAACGGTGTTCTTAGGCAAGCATGGCTAGCAGGAATCCATGGTAGCTGGATTTCAATGAAGCCAAGGTGCTAGAAATAGGTGGTTTGCCAGGGGCACAGAGCTAGTGAGGAGGTACAGAACCTCCCATTTATCTCCCAGCATGTGTTCCATGGCCTAACCTGTGTGCAGCACCTGTAACCCTGGTTTTTTTCCCTCAGGGATGCTAATCACTTAGAAATTAGTTAAAGTAAACAGTGGACCCCACCCTTCTCAGGAGTTTAGTATTATGTATTTACAATACATCATTTAAGGATTTGTTTTTAAAATTTAATCTCCTTCTCCACTGTCTGGGTTGCAGGTTGGTATGACTTGAGATAGGCTTGAGGGAAACAGAGAATGAAAGTAAAAGTGTTTTGAGTTCCGCTTGTATCCATCCTCAGGGAAACAAGTGGCCTGTATCTCCATTGCCTTGCACCTTGTGTAGTTATTTACACCAGGGGAAAACGAGTGTAAAGGGGCATTATCCTAATCTGGTAACATTCTGCACTCACTTTGCACTGCTGTAAATACACATGGTGCAGGGCAACAGAGAACCATGCCCAAACAACTTGTCATTAATTTTTAGACAATTATAGTCTCTCTGCCTTTCTTTGAATATTCCTACTACCACAGTATTGTAGGATCAAACTCTCCCCTTGTTTAGAAATGTATAACTTCTATTGACTTCACCATCTCAATTAAGTCAACATTTATATATATATATATATATATATATAATATTTTAAAGCTGTGGTAAGCTACATTTATAGTAAATGGAAAATGGGGACTCCATTAGATTACTGTGTCCATACCTGCAGTAGTCAAGGTTGCTGTGGAACTTGACAGATTCCAGTTTTCCTTTTATAGTAGATGGACTCAAAGGACAATTTTAAAATAAGGAATACATAATTCTGTCATTTTTCCTGTGATTTTATAAAAAAGATTTTCTTCAGGTCTGGAAAACTAATTTGAAGTGTCACTACTAAATACAAGGTTTGAACAGGATGTTTAGCGTAAGTAGTTAACACTCTGTTCATATCTTGTACTTAGTAGTGACACTACTATTTAGTAGTTAATAGGGCCATTAGACCTGAATACCTACAAAACACACTGTATTGAGATCAGTTGTCTGTATTTGGTATTAGTTTATACAGATACTATACAAGTCATAGTCTTGACTGGGAAACAGGAACACTTAGCTTAAAATACTGGCTCTGACACTGACTCCTTCTGTGGCCTTGGACATGTCACTTTTCCTTCCATCTCATTCCTTATCTGTAAATAGCTATGTGGAGTACGTCACGTAATATGTTGAACTAATGTTATTTGATGTATGGGGCTATGGGGAGCAAAACCAGTGGTTGGACCTGAGAATGTGATTAATATCCAAGGACATCGTAAAGGCCCATTTGATTGCTAGGAGCCACCATGTGAAGGTTTGTTCACATTCCAGCAGTAGGGTGAAGACCATTACAAGGGAGAGTTGAGGATTGCTGGCTAAAAAAGGGGGTTTCTGGGATCTCAATGAAGGTGTAAGGAGTGGATGCTCCAGACACCAGAGACTAGTCTGTAGGAGTCTGAGCTATGGGGTGGGTGGCATTGAGACCAAGTTCAGAGGACGTGGGACCCAGAAGCTTCTGCGAATGAAGTTTGAACTGGGATATCTTCTCAGACTTTCCTTTGTTTTAGCAGGTAAAGAGGGCACTTCCAGATGATTTGTAGATATGTTCATTCAAGTATTTATTTTCCTCTAATAATAAAATCAGAGTTTGTTAACCAAGTCTGGAGCAGATCTGTGGTGACTGAGTTTTGCAGCAGTGGCCTTCAAAGAGAACCTACTGTATTTATCAGCGAGCACCTTGCTCCTGAGGACAGGGTCTTTGGAATAAGGGAACAGAACAAGGTGTGAAACAATATAAAATCTCCAAGTGTGAAGCTTGATGTTGGCAGCAACTACTGGAGCCTGAGATGTAGAAAACATAGGGTAATAACATAGGGTACGTTCTTCACATGGATGTTTTAAAGATTATTTTGATATTGTCCATACAAGGTTTGCAAATACACTAAATATTATTTCATTTTATGTAGAAGTGTGCCAAATCAAAACGCTGAATCTTAATTGCTTTTGGGCAAATTTGGACCTGGATTCAAATTGTGGGGATCATTCTCATCTTTATTATGGTTTTAATGTATGTCATGTTGTCCCAATGAAAAAAAATGAGAACAGTAACCCTTCAGTTGCTGGTTGTAGATGAAGATGCTACAGTAAAAAAGAGTGTATAAAGTTGATGCTATTGCCAGACAAAGCTACCACTTAAAAAAACCATAAAGATTTTTTCCCAAAATTCTCCTTCCTTCCAAGACCATGCAAGCAACAAGCCCAATGTAAGAAATGAATGTTGAGTATGGCCTTCATAAAAATCTAATTACCATATCACGCCCATGTTTCATGACAGTTGACGAAGATATTCATCTACATACAGATTAGCTGGATAAATGACTAACTATTTAATTTAGCAAAAATAGGATAACATTTCTCTGAAACTCTAAAAATAGTAAATATTGCATTAAATATTTTCCCAGTAGTCACACATTACAGAAATATATTTCCCATCCAGTCAGTTGAAATAGCTCTGATGAAACCCATGTTGTGCACAAAGAGGCAAATCCTTCCTCTTCATCCATTGGTGCACCAGGCCCTCTAGAAGGTAAACTGGTGGGGCTCTGTTCCAGGATTTCATGAGGCGCACACACACCCTTTGCAATGTACTTTGCGTATGGAGAAGCCCTATAGAATTTACCGGTAATAGAAAATAATACTCTCTCTAGTTTGTTTGTTTTTAAACAACCCTGCAGATTTTATTAGGGAATTATATTCCTTCTGAAGAATGTTATAAGATGTTTAAAAACATATGGAAAGTATCTTATACTCTTTTCAGTTCTATAGGTATTAATTTATAGACCCTACTGCATTTCCGTAGAATTCTGTTGGTTTTATAATGATAAGATGGAGCCTTGCTATGAAGCTAGAGGGAGGCACTAGGACTGTAGAGCCTATTTCTTCCCTTAGGCTGCATTTGCACAGCATGTCCACATGCAGGCAAGTGGACTCTTCTCCCATTCCCCCATCCAGACAAATTACTCAGTTCAGGAATTGGGGAGATTTCACCTTTAGGTGCTTTGGCTTAGTAGCATGAAAGTTAATTTGTGATAATCAGCTTGAGGTAAGGAGTATACAAAATAAACTTGACATATGAGGTTCATGTTTTATAGTATATTGAGATCTGTATGAACCCTTTAAGAAAATGTGCATTTAGAAACAATAATCTAATAGGATTTGAGGCAGGAAGGATAATTGGGTAGCCTGGTGCTACTGTATTTAAGCACTTGTTGACCTTCTCATGAGAAAGCTTGTGGGTTTATAACTTGGGCTAAAAATGCTTTGAACTGGAACAAGGTACATAAGAGCAGTTTGGGGGTGATTTGTTGACTGAAGGATTTTATGCAAACTCTTTGACCATATTGCCATTTCTGCATGAGATGAGTTGCTTGAATATTATACTTGAAAGGAAGGGAATACAATAATAGGTCCATGATCTCAGTATGCATTTCTCATGAATGTAAATGGGTGTTATGTGGGCAAGCTCCTTCTACTATACCCAACCCAACCCGTTGTTCTTGAGACCACATGCCCTTCTCCCTCTTCTTTGCAGTGAGCAATCTCAGCTCCCACGCCCTTCAGAAAATCACCCCACTTCCTGGGAACGTTGGAAAATGTTGTTTGGGCACTCATCCCCCAGACTATGAGCAGCTCAAGCCATTGGGTACTCAGACAACTTGGGCATGACCAAACGCCATCGTGAGGATAAATACATCTATGTTTGTCAGGATTTCTGATAGAAAGATTATGTGTGCCATACAAAAGGCTATAAAAGGCTATATTATTTTTAATTTATTAAATTCCTGGTCAACACTTCCTCACAATATAACAAGATAATGGCTAAATTCTGAGACTTGCTGGAGTGCAGTGTGTTTTGGTGATGCTCTGTTTTCCCCACTCGTGCATGCCCTGTTGGAGTGGATGGGGAGTCAAGATGTATTTCACTGGTATATACCAACTGAGGATATTCCCCAGGGCCTATTTCCACTAGCATAATGAGACACTGGACAACCAAGAATTGGGTCAATTATGTATAAAGACCTGATCCTGTGAGATACTGTGTGCCTCTGGCAAGGTGAGGTGCTCAACACCTCACAGGATTGGTTGCTAAAGATGTTTTTGTGCACACACTGGTTTGTAATCAGCTCCCTGCCTCCACTATAGTTTCTAGATAGTTTGCAAAGTGATTTGGGGTAAATTTAGTGTGTGTGTGTGTGTGTGTGTGGTCTGTAAACCAGCTTAGAATATATTTTAGTGTATGTGTATATTCAAGCCCAATAGGTTTTATAACTTCTGGTTCACAGTTTGATTGCCCTTGTTAGGACACACAGGAAAATAATCTTTTTGTAAGTAAAAAAAAAAAAAAAAAAAAGTCCCTTTCAAAGTCAAAATGAAATTACTGTCTTGTTCAGGATACAAATATCTGCAGGAGTTCTGTGTGGCTTATCTTCCCAATAGCATGCAAAGGCCTTAGCATGCTGATGCCTGCTCTTGTGAAAATCCCCCCGGGCCAGGAGTTGAACAAAGTGTGCAGGCAAGAAACTCTAATAACCATTTGAAATTTTGCATTAAACCTTTCAAACTCTACCACATTTTCCTCCCCAAAACACTCCTTCCTTTGTTCAAATGTAATCTCAGAGAGAAGCCCTGTAGTTATTGCATAAAGAGTAGATACTGTGTCCTGGTGCTAAAGAAAGGAAAAAGAAGACCCAAACATTTGCCATGCTACTTTCTCCCTTGTGTTTGATAATTTGCAAGGAAATAAAGAAGGGTATATTTCCCCCAAAACCTGAGATTCAAATTCATTGCAGTTGAATTGTTGAATACTCCCATTGTACTGTTTGTGGATGTATGGTGAGAATGGCCATACAGGAAGGTACCCATGCTCTCTTATGTATTTGTGTGGGGGCTCAATGCCAGCTCTGAAGAGGGCAGTTCTGGGAAAAGGCCAGGAGAAGGTGATGGGTAGGCCTCTAGATCCATGTTTATGCAGATACTATGACTTGGAAATCCCATGAACTAGGTGTAGAGGGGCCACACTGCTATTCCAGTTGGAAGTCCTGTACTGGTTTAGGATAAAGTTCATACCTTCATTCCTCCTGGAATTCTTTGCAGAGAGCCCTTTGGATAGAGATTTGTTTTGGAGGCTGCAATGAATTTTTCACGATGTGATTCTAAGAGTTTGTCCATATGAGGCATTTTTGAGAAAAATCACAGTATTGCGGAGCGACAGTACCATCTCAGCAACCATTTTAATCCGTGTGCATTGTTGTATTCTATTTCTAGGGAAAACAATCAGTGTATGAGATCGACATAACAAACTGAATTTTACAGCTTAGCTCTTTGTGTTCTAGACACTTTCCAAACACAGAGAAAAGCATAGTTTCTTACCCCAAAATGTAGAGATATAAATGTCAGTAGGTATTTGATCACTTCCCAAACTGTCATTTCAACTTTTTAAAGTTTCTTGGATACTTTTCCTTCTGAAATTCTTGCACTTTTCATGTATGATTATTTTTAAGTAATTCAGCTACTTTTTTTGTTCATGTCACATTTAAGAATCCCTTTGGATACTATTTCTTCTTGTAAAATAAGTGTAATGGTTGCTTAAAAGTTCCTTTGTCGTCTGTCTCCCATTGTTCATCTGCTTTGCTCAGCTTTCCCTGATATATATTTTTAATCTTTGCCTTGTTCAGACTTCATCTTCAATAGTTCCCTGCAGACAACGTACAACTCCTGCTGCCGTTTGAACTGTAATTATGATGTATCCACTGTTGGAAAATATCCTGGATACAATGCACCCAATCTCCAGATAAACTTTCTTTTTTCGTTTAGTTTAGTTTAGTTAGCACATTTTTGCAGCAGGGTGCACTGTTTACTTGGAGAAAATATCACAGATAGTCATTTGACTATTTCAAAGGAAACCACTCTCTTCGGTGCTTTCATTCTTTCCTCTTTTTTTTCCTTTCCTCCTCTTGACTTTTCTGTTTTGTTTTTCTTTCCTCCTTTCATTTGACATCATCTGCTTCAAATGTGCCTGGAGACAACCATGCTCCCTCAGAACTGATTGGGTATAGCAAAAAAGCCATGCAGCCCCAAGAACTAAGGGCTTTTCCAGAGCTAATTTGGAAAGGAAGGAAGGTCAATCATTGGCCATAATAGACCTCAAAAATCAATGTTTCTGAGAGAGTGGGGGCAATTGAGCAACCAAAATTAGAATAGCTGAGCATATTTTAAGTTCAAGGTGCAAAGCGCTCAATTAAAAACAGTGTACCTGAGTAGTATGCTTCTATTTTTAAAGCCAATGTCATTGTTGGTGGTGTTATAGCCCCGGCTGGATTAGTTTGTACATCATAAAACTATCAAAAACAGAATTTAGATTTTCTACTTAGGAAAGATCTAAGCATGAGTTATCATAGAAAATAAACTTGTATTTAATAGATAAAGGCTGGACCTTCCATGTTAGACTTAGGGTCACAAATGAGGCAAAAATTGAAAGTAGGTAGTTGGAACTGCTGTGAAGCTGCTTTTAAAAAACAAAAACAAAAAAAAAACCTTGTAGGCTATTTGGGCATCCACAAATAAACCTTTCCAAATATCCGTATATGTTTTAGAGTTGCAGAAGGATTCCTGCTAAAATATTCAAGGTTTTAAGATCTATTTTAGCATGTTTTTTGAATTATAAGATTGTGAATTTTTTAGTTGTCACTTTAGTAAGTGAGACATGAGAACAACCAACATTGTGATGCATATTGTTTTGGTTGTGTTCTGTTGTAGAGTATCTGCTGGGAGAGTAGTAATATGGGCCCCATCCTGCCATTAGTTCTTTGTGTCTATGGCAGGGATCAGCAACCTTTGGCACGTGACCCTTCAGGGAAATCTGCTGATGGGACGGTTTGTTTACCTGCAGTGTCCACAGGTTCAGCCGATCACAGCTCCCACTGGCCGTGGTTCACCATTCCAGGCCGATGGGGGCTGCGGGAAGCGACATGGGCCAAGGGATGTGCTAGCCGCTGCTTCCCGCAGCCCCCATTGGCCTGGAACGGCGAACTGTGGCCAGTGGGAGCTGCGATCGGCCAAACCTGTGGATGCTGCACGTAAACAAACCACCCCGGCCTGCCAGCGGATTTCCCTGACAGGCCACGTGCCAAAGGTTGCCGATCCCTAGTCTATGGGATACCTATTGACTTCAGAATTGGGGCTATGATTTGGACGTGAATATGCTTTTAGGTATAATGTGATTAACACATGTTTAAAAAAAAGATGCTCTGTCAGTGAAGAAGTATAATCAAATGATGAGCATTACACAAATAGACTGTTATTGCAGAAATTTCAGATAATTTATAGATTCCAAGGACAGAAGGGGCCTCTGCAATCATCTATATTCCTGTACAACAAAACTTCCCCAAAATAATCCCTAGTCAATATCTTTTAGAAAACATCCAGTCTTAATTTAAAAGTTCCCAATAATGGAGAATCCACCACGGCCCTTGGTAAATTATTCCAGTGGTTAACTACCCTCACTGTGAAACATTTACACCTTATTTATAGGGCATCTCCAGAATAGCACACAGCATTTTATACAATTTATTAGCAGATACCATTGCAGAGTTCTTGAAAATTTCAGAGGAAAAAAAATGTTAGTACCAACTATAAGGAAAATACCTGTTTCAAATCACTCATTCAGTCATTAATTTACCAGGTTCCATAATTGTGTGGCAAAGTTTTACAAAACCACTTATGATGCATGGAAACTATTATCTTTAGCTTTCATTTTTGTTTTGCATCAGAGGCACTGTGCATACACTGGAGGGAAAAAAGTAACATATGTAAATGTTATTCATTTCCTGTACCTTATACACAATCTGATCTGAGTACTTTTCTTTTGTGTAAAAGGCTTTTTTGTTTTACTTTGTTTTTTTCTATTATGGGTAAATAATGCTGGCTTATTAGAAAGCAGTTACTCTAACTTGCATACTTCCAAGATAACAAATTGAATAATCAATTGAAATGAAATCTTGTAGACTGTATTACCTGATACATGTTTTTGTTTGTTTTCTTAACTAGTGAAAAAGGCCATAGATTTTAAATCTAGAGGATTTAAATTGTTTCCAGGGAAAGACAACAGCAACAAGTTTTCTATCTGTGAGTGTACTCCTTTTTGTTACTTTTTTCTAGTGCAAGAGTGAAGTTTGTGCTGTCTGTGTTGTTTGTGTGTGTTTTCAAAAATGTTTATATATTTCCAATAATATAACTGCCTTAAATATCTTTCTACAATCTGCATGGTCAATTTTAAAGTGTGGTTTTACTCTGAAGGGAAGCTCTCTATAAATCATGGGTGCCTGTTTATTGTGTCTCAATGATTTCAAATCAAATTTGATGAGTATGCAAATAAAAATATCCCCTCTTTCCCTTAACTACCAGTCTTGCAAAACTCAGTTACAACAGTGCAACAAGATATTTTCTTCAAATGATATTCTCAGTGTCATTCCAACAGTCTCTTTGCCTTCAGATGGCTCAGCTCAGATTAGAACTTGGTAAACCGTCCTAGCAAATAGGTTGAGTGTGCTCAGCACCTTGCAGTATCAAGCCCTTAATGATACTTCATGATACTTCATGTTAGCTGTGTTGAATCTGCAAGGCTAACAAGATTGAAAGTAGTAAGAACTTACTTCAAATAACTAGAGTAAGCAGATATGCCTCTGAATATATCAAGGAGAAGATCTGCTGAGAAAAGATGGCATTTTTACAGAGTAGAACCACATTTAAAATATTTAAATAATTGGTTAAATCAAATATGGGGTAAATGCATACCATGTGTCCACATTTCATTATTATTCATGGCGGGGGGAAAAGACTTATTGAATTTGCGTGCTTTTGCATGCACCCTAGGCAGGATATATTTGCGCTGATAATATTTGCCTGAGATATCAGTCTTGAGGTCAGTTTCCAGGATTTATCATGACAGTGACTTTCCCAAAGAAAATGCATTTCAATGGAATTTCAGCTTGTAGTTTTTAAATTGTCAGCATGCGAGTCATGCATTTTTAGATAAAGGTTTCCTAAAGTGGCAAGCCCCTATAGCTTTTACGAAGTAAAAGTAATAAAATAGCCACACTTCAATTCAGTTTATCATAGCAGTTTACAGTATTGCCAGATTTAATTTATCTGTAAAGAGTATCACCTAAACAACTCTGGAAGCTTCTACTTTTGTATCTCAAAAATGTGTTAAGATGCTTTAAAAAAAATAAAAATCCATGTTATTTTCACACTGTTGGCTCAAGGGAGAGTACGGTGGTTGTAAGACATGAAATACAGTAAAATAGATACAAGCCTATTTGAAAATATATAAAACTGTAAAATGTAAATATATGTAAACAATAGAGATTGATAATAGAATGGTTGACACAAAGATTGATTTATATCATCACAATCACTTTCTTATTATACCAAATACAAATTTTCCATATTTATTCCATTTCCACTAATTTATTAGCTTTGCCATATATTACTTGATCACATTTATTTCAAGACCAACTTTAAGATATCTAGATGTAGCTTTTAATGCATTAGTGGCTAGCAACTTCAAGCTATGATAGTGTGTTTAGTGCCAAATCTTTATATCAGTGAAGTTTTACATAGCTGATATTTTGTGGATATTCCATATAAAATTTAAGTATGTAGTATTGTGGTTTGTCAGGGAGTCAGAGATGGACAACACAAATGAGCAGCTAGCCCCTACAAACAATTGATAAACATTTTGGTTGATTTAAAACTCGGTCAGACAGATTCAAAGTTTTTAGAAGAGATGTTCAATTTTATCGTTCTGTTTAATTCTGTGTTCATTTAGGCTGTTTTGTAAATGTATAAAAAGACAATATTTCAATAAAAATACATTGTGCCAATGATTGTTGGAGAGAATTCTCAATGGAACCTCAATGGGAGCACTGTATGCAGAACAATGAAAGAACAGAGTCTTTTAAAATGAATGATGTCCCTCTACTGTCTAACGGTTCAACAGAGAAGATTATGTATATATCTGTTTTTTGTAATAATATCAATAAATAGCTACCTTAAATTACTGTCTTGGATTATCTAAGCCTCAGGAAACTATTGTCCTGAGACAGTTTTCATGTTTGTTCTCTCTGTCTTACTTCTGCTGAATACACACCATAAACACAACAAAATAGAAAACATGTATATGATTTTTTTCACCTACAAAGAATTTTACAGTTTTAACCCCTGAACATGCAAACACTCATTCAATGCTTACCTTAAGGCACCTGAAACCATTAGGATTCCTCATGTGAGACGACATTAAGTATGTGCATGAGTGTTTGCATGAGCGAGGCCATATACCCTTGTGATATATATAAGCATCATCCTGACTCTACAAATGGTCAGACTAAGGCCCAAAGTCATAAGGGGATTGGTGTGAGAGTCTGAATTACACCTCAGCAATATCTGGCTCCCAGTCCCATGCTCAGACCATGAAGGAATGCCTCACTCGTGATACGCCATTGTTTACAATAAAATGCCCATTAACAGTTGTCACAGGACTGTATGGGATAATGGGAAAAGTGGGAAACTGTAAAGTAGTTATATTTTTATAAATAAAAAAAGTCAAGTTTTATGTGTGGTCGCATTCTACACCAACAGTACAAAGGCTCCAAACTCAGTAGACCATCCATGTTTGGCCAAGCATGTTTAGGGATGAACATGAATAGGGATGGAATTTAAGCATGTGCTTAAAACACTTTGCTGTATTGGGGCCAAAATTAGAGTTGTCAGTTTAATGAATTCTAACTATAACTTTTTTTGTTGTTGTTCTGAAGTTCTAAATGGTGTGTGTGTGTGTGTGTGTGTGTGTGTGATTTTAATTTTTGTTGGATTGATATTTTTCCCTTAGTACAGTCTTTCAGAATTTTCTGAATGAATATAAAATACACCCACGTATCATGTTAAGTTCTAGTTCATTGTATTTCATTAAGAAGGCAGCAGTTTAGGGATGATGACATAAAGCAGCACACACTTTCTCAGGCTTGTTATTTTAGCTGAAATGTGTAGAATCCAATTGTTTTCATGCTGTTAAATCAGTACAGAATCTGCTCTTTTCATGTAAACTTCCACAGTATTACCATTTTTGAGAATTACGCAGAGTACAAGAATAAAAAATTCTGTTTCAAATACTGAAAGATGAAATACAATAAAATAGGAAGTCCTGTTTAAAGCTGGATTTTTGTCCTGTTCATTTAGTCATAGTAAAGTAAAATCTTGTATCTACATATGCATATAGTACAATAATGTTAAAAGTCCCCTAAATATTGTATAATCCAATCAAATTCTGGGATGTCATATCGGTTATTTCCTGAGAACTATTGCCTGGGGCCAGCGCCAATAAAAGCTTCTGGCCACAATTTTAATAAACTTTTAACCACAGAAAATCTTGACTGAAGGCCACTCCTACCCCACCCACAAACATAATCTCATTTTAGAATTCCTCCTAAGTAGACAGTCAATGTCACCTAAGAATTCCTCTGCCTGTGCACAGTGGTAATGTTCCATTCTATGTGGACTAGCCACTAACTGCCTCTTTAATTTCCAGGCCCTGCCTTGGACTTTGGGACCATACAAGACACACAAAGTACTCCAACATGGATTCCCATCTAAATTTCTAAATAACAAGTTCTTCCTGGACTGTCCATATGGACTCCAATCGATGGCAGAACCATAACTGCCAAACACATGGATCCTTCAATGTTTGCTTTCTCTGGGTGACACACTTTCAGCCTACCCACGAGCCTCATTAAGTTCCTCAGAGTAAAGTGAGAAAAACTTCTGATTCTTCAGCTAATGTGCTGCTAATGGAAAACTCCTTTCCAGTCACAAAAGTGGAAATCCAGCTAGCCCTGTGTATTCCAAAGTGGATGAACAGGCACTTACCTTTGCTTGCTGCCAATATCAGACCATCCATGCTGTAGCTCTTTCAGGACAGAGAGACTGAATAGTATGGCCAGAGCCAGCAAAGGCTGAGGTGAGGGTCCATTGGTTGAAAAGGGCCCCAACTACTGAAGAAAAAGTAAATAATGATCACTTGCTCCCCATCCTTTCACCTTTGTTGTATGGTCCTGACCTCACCTATCACTATTGAGTTAATTTTACCACCTTTTGTGAGTATAAGTACCCCATGTTCAAGGCAAGGGAGAGTCCCTCAAACACTCCTATGGCAATTCCTCACATGGGGCCATGGGAAAAGATAGGTGGCGAATACCCTATTTCAGTGTACCTTAGTATCGGCCTGTGTCAAACTGTTATTCCTGCAGAGGTAGACTCTGACAGTTTAGACATGTAATTAATTAGAAACAAGTGTTCTCTCTCTCTCTCATAAAATCAATTTTAAAAAATTGTGTGAATAAGTCATTTCTGATTAGCTTAATTATATATATAAGCCCTTTCTCCCAAAGGAGTTTTATTTTGTTATGTTGAAAGCTGTCACCCTGCTATGCCAAAGCCCATTGACTTAACTCGTCAGAAACAAAGGCAGGTTAAATATCTTTTCCTCTTAACATAAATGCCTTGGCTTCACATCACTTAGTTTTGAAAACATTAAAAATAGTTTCATCTTAAGCCTAAACATTCCTCAGGTAGCAGCTGACCCAGCCTCCTGTGATATGGATTTATTTCCTGATCATCAACTCTTAATTCAGTGCACAACTAGGACAAACAGAACTAAACTGGGGTAGAGGTATTTTTTGGAATTGAAACTCTTGCAAACTGTAAATGTTTCATTTTTTTTATAGTAGAATAAACATGGTGTGTAAAATATGACAAAACTAGACAGTGCAAACTATTGAAAAAATACACTAATTTGGGTATCAATTCTAGATTCTTCATATGTGCATAGCTTCCACTAAAATAAAAGGTTGTGTGTGTAAAAGGCACCGGATCAGTTCTTAATCTTTTTTTATAAGAAGAGATGAATCCAAGATAAAAATTTAAAATCCACATAAAGATTTCAAACCCCCATGGTTTGGGAATATCCAGCTCTGAGGATTTGGTTTGGTTCATTTTAAGAAATTTGTGAAAGTCAAACCTGGTTCAGATCTTGAAGCTTCCCCCATGCCTCCAAATTCTGGGATATTTGGATTCACACCAGTAATTAAGGCCTATCTGACCCAACTCCACTGAAGTTTTGTCATTGACACAAGGCAAGCAGGTCAGACACTAGGGGAGAAGGCAAGAGCGACATTACTGAACTATGGTCAGAGGAAAATTTCCCACATGTTCCAGTAAATGTTAATGAAGAGTTCATTAACTTTAAATATTATTTTTTGTAAAGAAATAAAAGTAATATGTATATGGATTCAGTGATGAGCAAATAAACAGAGCTATTTGGTACTTTTTCTATTTATCATAAGACTTCTAGAATTTGCTGTATACAAATATAAAACATACTTTAAAAGTCGCACTTATCATTGAAAGAAAATAAATGTATTGAAACTGGAGATTGTGATCTACCCCAAAATCTAGTAACTGTTTGGTGTTTTTGAAGTAGCAACATTGTAGCTAAAGTAAGTTTTTCAAACTATTAATTGTACAAAACTTCATATTTCTCAGTTTCCTAAAAGTGTGTTTTCTTTTCTTTTACAGTAAATGAAGGAGGTATTAAACAGGCATCCAATTTGTGTCCAGATCCTGGAGAGCCAGAAAATGGAAAACGACTAGGCTCAGATTTTAGGTAAAATGTTAACCCTACCATTGTATCATTTCTATAATACATACATTGTTGAAAAAAAACATTAAAATATATATATATTTTAAAAGTATACCAAGACCACTGGCCAACCTTCGGGGAATTCTATTTAAAATGAGATGGCAAAATATAGTCCAATATTTATATTTTAGTATTAAGGGTAAAGCTGTCTGTAATATACTGGGAAGTGGTACAAATAGCTGGGGATTTTCAAGGAATTTAATTGAGGAGAGTTATTTAAAATAGTTCTTACTTAAATACTCAGCTACCTTACTCCTACAAATATAGGGGTTATATGTAGAAATGGAGGCTTTTGTGGGACACTTAAGATGAGGACGTGTGTAAAGAAGATAGTGTGAGGGAAAGGGGAGGAAAACAGGTATCTTCGGGCTAGTCAAAGTGGTTTCCACTGGCTGACAAATTTCAGGCTCATTCAAAATACCATTTTAATGGTCATCAGGCAGGGTCAGGACTAGGCAAGCATGTGCTGGTGAGGCGAGAGGCAGGCTGCAGTGGTGATAGCTCTCTCAACTCAGTGTAGAAGCAGCTTGCCCACATCTCTTGCATTCTAGAGCAGTTGTCAGTGTTAGAGTTTCTCCAGGCTACCGGTATACGTCCCCATGTGCACCTACAAGAAGGAAATCCCCCTGTTAGCAGCTGTTGCAGTCCTGTCAATAATGGAGATAGCTGATAATTTTAACAACTGAAACAAGATGTAATGTTTTGGGGGTTGTTGTGAAACATTTTTTTTCCTGTCTCCCTCCCTCCCTGATATATAATTAATTTTCTCTCCTTAAGTATCACACAACTATGCACTGGAGCAATCTAAGCATCTTAAGGAGGACTAGTGAGAGGATTTGGGGCACACATCAAACTTTACTAACTTGTTTTATTTAAAAACTGTTTGCATATTCCTTTACACTGTGATAGCTGCCTCCTACAGCACTGGAGCTGAGCTGCATACTCCTTTCAGTCTTGGCAATTAACATATACTGGGGTTAGCCATGAAAATTGATGCAATTTTGAGGGGAAATAAAAGAGAGGGGGTACTAGAGACTTAGGGTGGGATTTTCAAAAGTGCCTAAGTGAGTTAGATGCCAAAGTCCGATTTAAATTCAATGGGACTTAAGTGCCTAATTAAATTAGATGCTTTTGAAAATCTCACCTTTAGTTTTCATTAAAAAAAATGAGAGAGACCTCAAAGGCCATCTCTTTTACAGGGCGCTCACAGACTTCACGATAAGTCTCTGCAGCTCATCATTGGAAGTAAGCTAACAGTCAAAACATAAAAGCCAAGCAAACCAAAATATCTCCAACTTATTTCCAACTCCCATTTCTGTGAGTCCCACAGCGTTCTATCTTCTCTGCAATTTTTTCAAATTATGAACCCATCAGAGCAGGAACCAGCTCTATTTCCTGTGTTGCATAAGACCAAGCACGTTGTTGGTACTTAAGACATCATTAATAATAATAATACTTCATAATAAGTAGTGCATCTATAGTGAATTAGCTGGTAATATCAAGCCAGATGTCAGAAGCAGGTGAGCAGGCTCTCCTGAACCCCTTGGGTACACTGGGTCTGCTATGGGAAGACTGTGGCAATACTCAGCCCTTTTGAAAATGTAATTAGCAGAGGAAGGTAATGGCAGATTGCAAGCAATGCAGATTGTTACATCAACTGTGGTGACAATGGAGGCAGGCAGAGCTCACTCTCCTTATTCCCTGGGATACAGATATTCAACTGATGAGTCTGATGCAGTGCCAAGGCAGCATTTGTTCTTCAAAGGCTGAAGCCACGGAGCTTGTATATGCACACTGGGGACACAGGGAAGCAGTCAAGTCTAGTTAAAAATAATATTTTGGGAAAAATCCTTCCTGGTGTAACAAGTGATATCTGAGATTCTTGAATAGGAAGGGATTTTAAAAACAAGTTCACTCTTAATTAATTCTGCTTCCCCCCCCCCAAGCTGAGAAATGAACACAGGCTAGTCAGTTTATTGCATTTATCCATGCATCTCATGGGATCATTCTCCCTGCAGGCCCCTGTCTGCCTGCCCTGCATCACAGCAGAATTATCACGTAATCAGCTAACCTATGGACAAGCAGTAGGCATATGCCTGCAGTTGCTCATCCTACCACTGGTCTGCTGTGGCACCTGATGAGCAGGCAGCTAAGCGGTCTCTCCTCCTCTTGTCATACCACTCTTCCTGATGGATACCACCAGGAAGGAACAGCCGGGTAAAGGAGGAGGAGGCGGTGGTGGTGGTAGGTAATTGAACCAACAGCAGTACAAGGTGAGGAACTAGCCTCCCTCATTCCCTATCCAGCTCCACCAGATTCCCCTCAGCTACTCCAAGTCATCACAACAGCTGACCCAGGCATCTTCAACTGATTCCCCCCCAACTCTCTCTGTCAATAAGGCCCCTTGAAGTCTGGGTGTTGGGCTGCATGTGATGATTGTGTTGGCTGCTTCTAGTGATTGGAGCATGGTGGTGGGATAAGGAGCCAGTGTGCCTGTCCTTCCCACCTCTCACTGCTCTATGCCTTGCACATTGCTGTAGCAACCTGCATAGAGCTTGGAGAGATTTCAGATTTCAGGAAGGAAGAATTTTCAGGAGTTTCCAGGAAATCAGTCTCTTTGCACATGGCTGGAATGCTAGCTGCAAGCATAGAACCTCTGTAAATAGTTCTTTTAATAAGGAGCCAGTTTAATTTTAGAAACATGGAGTCCTCTCTCAAGACAAGGTTCAGGGAATACTGTGGTGGTAGTCAGCCTACAGAGATGCACAGCGAGGAAGAGAGTATGAGTGAAAGGAAAACAAGCAGCAGCTAGAAATAAAGCAATCAAGCAGCATGGAGGAACTCAAGCCACCAGAAAAGCTTGATTTCCAGATAAAATATATATATATATATATATTACGCAAGCATAGGAGCAGTGGAAACAATAATTGAGTTTATATATATGCATCTCATGGTGTGTGTGTGTATATATATATATATAGAGAGAGAGAGAGAGAGAGCTGGCTATGGGGATAAAGATGAGAAAATTATGGTAAAAATAAAAATATATTTTTTTTACAACTATCTCATTGGAGGGGGGGGAAAGGACAAGTAGTGAGTGAGACACTGTTACCAGAAATAATACCCCAAACACAGGAAGTACTGATAAAGGTGTTGGATGAGTACTGTGACCCCAATGGAATGAAATTGTAGCGAGATACTGTTTTGTTTTTTTTTACCCAAAACCAAGATGCAGAAGAAGAAATAGATACTTACTTTACAGAGCTGAAAATTGTGGCCTCCACATGTAACTCTGGAAACATTAAAAGTTCCATAAGCAGAGACAGGATAATTTGTAGGAAATGGGTTTCCAGTTTATGGAAGAGATTGCTGAGAGAAACAGATGTAACCCTAGAGAAATGCTTCTAGCAAGGGCAGCTGAACCGTCCAGGGAAATAATCAAAAACAATAGCCTCTAGTGCAGAACATGTACACAGGCTCAAGCTAAAGAAACCCAAAAAGCAGGACAGAGACTAACTGAGGATGCAGTCATCATGGTCTAGCATATATACAAGGCAACATGAAAGGCAGAAAAGGAAAATACCTATGGGAAATGGTGCAAGGGGTGTGGGAAATAGAGCTGCTTTATGTCCCCCTGCCACAGCTACCCTAGGAAGGAGGGGGAAAAAACAGCAGTACATGCAGAAATTCAGGACGCTGAGATTTTCAATGAAGAGAAGGATAACTGCAATGTGACATTAGCAGATTTAAAAGACGCTCAATGTACACACACTGCGGAAGAAGGCTGCCAGCCATTCAACTGCCATATCTGCAGTTATACTTTTAGGTCAACAACCGATTTGATTTGAGATGGATTGTGCAGCCAGCTGCAAAGTAATCCTAGCAATACTGAGAAGCAACACTAGACTGGAGAAATATGATCAATTGCTAGGGATGTACAATAAAAGCATTCTGAGGCCAGTGGGCAAATTCAGGCTATCAATAAGAAACCCATGAAACAAGAGATGTTATCACTTGGAATTTATATTAGTTGACACAGAGGCGCACTATCCACTGCTGTGCAAGCCATGGATCTGATCACAGTACAACACCAGAACTATCCTCGGCATGACAGAAGAGAGAGAACAGTCACCATGGACCCCATCCAGCATTCTAACAGAATATCAGGACATATTTCAAGAAGATGGACACCTACAGGGCAGGCTGAAGTTTGAAATAGACCCTGCTGTGCAGTCCATGAGACTACCAAAACACAGAGTTCCACTGTTGGAGTCACTGAAGAAGGAACTGCAAAGAGGAGCCATCATGAAACTGGTTGATACTAGCACAGTGTGTCATTGAGCTAAATGAGCCATCCAGCCAACCAACAAACTTTGCCATTCCTTTGCAACTGGCCACAGAGGTGTTGCACTGTAAACTGATCGAGGCACTAGAGGGACTCCTAGGTATCAAGATTGTAGCAGATGACATTCTTACTGTAGGAGAAAGTGATGTCAAGTAAAATGACATTCTGGAGCATGATACTAAGCTGCAGCAACTTCTAAACAGGTTCTGGGAGCAGAATATTAGGCTGAATGCAGACAAGCTGAAGCTGAGGAAAACTGAGGTTCCCTACATTGGACATGTGTTGATTTCTGAGGGACTCCAGCCAGATCCTGAGAAACTGTGAGCTATTAAGGAAAAATCTAGACCAAAGGATGGCAAGGGAGTCTAGCAACTAAAGGGATGGCCATCTATCTTTCCCGATTGTATGCACACTATCAGAAGTCTAGGATCCCCAGAAATAGTTAACATGCTAGGATGCAGTGCGGGCATTGTCCGAACACCAATCCAAACGCACCGCAGAGCAACTAGTTTTACAAGGAGGACTAGGAGCAGCCCTGAGGCAAAGCCAGCAGCCCATAGAATTTGCTAGGACAGCCTTTGCAGACACAAAAAGGGGATGTGGTCAGATAGAGAAAGATGACTGTGGAACAGATGATGGAGTCTATCAACAGAGATAACATATCCAAAAAGTGGGAGACCGGTTAGAAGGTCAGTGTGCTTGAAGGACTATGAGGTGCAGCAGGCCACAATTAGATGGCTGTATCAGCTATGTCCCTAGAGCAGTGGTTCCCAAACTTTAATAACTTGTGAACCCCTTTCACTAAAATGTCAAGTTTCGCGAACCCCCTCATAAAAATGAATATTTCCAGGGATTTTATCCTTTACCTGAGTATAAATTATAAAAGCAGTGATCTTGGAAATATAACATTTGTTTTTATGACATGCTTATTACATACTGTTTATTATTAATTATTAGTTATCATTACAGTATTTTTATTACATTATGAAAACGACAACACTCTTCCAAGATCTCACTTTCGTAGCTTGTATCACTTTGAATAAGCCTGTTATAAGACAAGGCTTCTATGTTTCATCAAGGAGTATCAGATGTGAAACAGCATGAAGGCATTTAAGAAGCCAACTCAAAGAGTTCCTCCTACACAAGCATTCAGGTCTTGAGCAGTCCAGGCAAACAATGCACAGAGAGAAGTGTTTGGAGGAGTCACTAGTAAGTCAGTTTGTATGTACATGGCTGGAATGCTAGATACAGTTACAGCATCTGTGTAAATAGTTTTCTTAATGAAAAGCCAGCTCAGTTTTAGAAATATGGAGTCTTCACCTGTTATTACCCAACACACGATACATGAAATACCTGCTGCTGGCTGGCAGACAGGAATGAAAGAGCTAGGTAGGGAAGAAGAGCAAGTGGTGGCTAAAAGTCCCTCACTACAGGCAGGTTATGAGAGGGAAATGGGGCTGGAGTACAAATGGTGGAGAGGCAAACTGAGAGAGAACAACAGAAGGCAAGAGGGGGGCAGAGTTAGGTTTAGCCACATTTTTCCTGGTCCCCTAATGAATTCTGATCCTGCAAGAAATGTCATTGGAGGACCTCCTCAAAATTTGGAAGCAATGTACATTGTTTTATTTAGGGCTAGTTAAAAAGTCAAGGACTTGTTCTGCTATTCTTCTCTATGGACCAGACTTTATCTCCCATGATGCACTGCAGTCATGCAATCACTATGATGCATCTCCTCCTCTAATCAAGAGGGGACACCATGGTGCACGAGGAGAATGATAGCATGAAGTGCCTAAACTACAACTCCAATGAGGCACTGCAGCAGCTTTTCAAAATCAAAATATTTTGGTTTTCAGGGACAGGAAAAGGGGAAAACATATTTCATTTGGAAGTTAAATATACAAAAATCATAGAAATATTATAGTTCTGTAAAAGCTACCCCACCCTCAAACCTTACATTTTGGTCCTAATTTTATCTAATATTTTCCCATATACTGATCACTTTGAAGTTGTGACATTGTTAATACACTATTCTACAAAATAAGAAAAAAAATCACTAAGTATAGTGAATGAAAATAGATGTATTTTGTTTGTTTGGAAATCAGCTTTATCCTCATCTTTTTCATTGTTCAGCTGCTCATAAATACAAACCCACTTCAACAAACATGTCACCCACCCAATGCCATTTTAAACAAACAAATAAAAACACTAAATTACAGCACTGCTGTGTGTTTTGTGCCGCTTACTTAGGTTTTATTCTGGGAGCACTTATGCCCTTGTTGTCTTCAGTTATAGCTGAGGAGGCTCATCAGTTTTCAGGGCTGGAGCCATGTTAGACTGTAAGCTCTCAGAGAAAGGACCTTGTCTCCTTCTGGGTATTGTAGAATGGCTAGTGTAAGACAATGTTATGCTATTATCTTACCCACCATTTTCATAGAACAAGAAGTCTTGTAGTCAGTATAGGAACTCCGACTCTGTAGGAGTAATAGCAGATCAAACATTTTTATTCAATAGACATCCTTAGAGACAATATAAGAAAAGTAGCTTGTAAAGTAAAGTAGAAAATATTTCCATTATGTACTAGGCCCCGTGGAAGCAGTTATTGAGTTGGTATCACATTAATATAAGAGCTCCAGTAACTTCCCAAAGTACAGCCTTCCCACTGGCTTTTCTGTCACCTCAACGATATTCTGCCAAATTGCCTCAGGGCAGACACCTCCCATTTTATCCAGACATTCAAACAACTCTGGTTTGATTTTTTTTTTTTTTTAAGGATTGGAACAATTTGGTCTGGCAGCTTTTCTTTGGGCAGTCTCTTCTCAGAACAGCTCCTGACTAGTACAACATTGCCTTGTTAGCCAGGCCGCATCTGATTCCTGCTTTTCTTAGAAAAGTCCCAGACTGGGCCAGCTTCTATTATAATGGATTCCCTTAAAATGAGTCAGCATCTGTCATTCCCCTCCCCCAGTGAAATTAGCTGCTTCTTTCAGCTGTTTGTAAATTATGGCGAATAGTTTAACAATAAATCTAGGTCAGATAAAGATAAAACAAAACATTTTTTAAAAGCATTTTAATTAGAAATAACTGTATTGCCATTTAAACACATCAACTGATTCATCCCTTGTGTTAGCAAATATTCCTTTTCTCCTATCACTATCACTTTGTTCCTTGAAGATTCTCATGAACTTTACTTAAGGAACCACATTAGGGGTGTGACTTGCAAAGAAGGAAAAAACCCTCTTTTTGTAGCCATTTGCTTGTTTTTAACTCATAAATATTAGGAGAATGAAGACTGGTTTTCCCTGGAAGACTTGTTAGCCTACTCAGAAATGTGGATTGTGAGATTTCTCACAGGTTAATTGAAGGAGCAGGACATTGGGATATTAAATGACTGATGTCTTTTCTCTCAAGCTGATCACTTGTTTACATTAAAGGAGTCTCAAAAAAGACACACACACACACACAAAAGCTTAGCAGGATGAATAAAAATCTTTCTTCCCAGTTGTTCAGGTTTCACTACCTCCAAACATGTAATATGATCACCCTAAGAGCTCTCCAGTTGCCAGTCTTCCAAGATAACTAGATTTCCAAGGGGAAATGTCTGTATTTTTTAAAACATAAAAAGCAATTAAACAAATCCCCATCTTATTCATCACAGAAAAGAAAAACAGAACACAACTCAAACTTAAGGTTTAAATTTGATGTAAAGAGCAGCCTTACTGTCTTATGGATGGCCTTTCTTCTAACTACTAGAGGGAGGAGAACAAGAAACTTAAATTGTTAGTAATTACAGCTTTAGTGTAAGGAATCTGCCAGTCCCCAACAAGAATTGACTGTGCATTACTTAAGTCAAAAATGCAACATTTTAGGTGGATGAGGAAAAAAAACGTTTGTAGGAAGACTCCTCAGAATCTCCTTTCAATACGGGTTTAACACAGCATCAGAGTGTTTTATAAACATTCTTGGGTTCTCACCTGGCCAGTATCCTGTCACCACTTTCCAGAGCCTTTTAAGTGTGCGTGTTGGGACCAAGGGGAGCATTTTATTCCAGCCATAGTAAGTAATATTGCAACTGACTGCTTTCCCACAAACATGTTCTCACATATTCTGAGAAAAGTTGTAAGACAAGCTCTGAGACAAACTGCAGAATTTTACAGTGTCCCTTGGGATCTGACACAATGCACTTACTGTTTTGGATATTCTTTTCTGATGTAAGAATCCCCATTGCTGTGTCTTGACATTTTAAAAGCTTTGTTTCTGATTCTAAACGCCTATTTGAGCATAAAGGTTGGAATAGATTCAAGGGGACTCACTGGTAGTTGACAACATTTCATATCCTGAAATAGATGTTTTAAATCAGAAATAAAGTTTTTTGTTGTTGTTGTTGTTGTTGTTTTTTCAGTGGGGACATCTCTGGAATCTTACCTTTAAGTCTCCTAATTAGCCTTTCTTTACTATCCTCAACCAATACATGCTTATGCTTTTTATCCTTCAATGAAATGTGCACAAGGACCACCTTGCATGCATCACATTGCAGGAACTATGGCCTAAGATAGGGATAGGACTAAGTTAGTTATGACCCTCCCCTTGTTAAGGAGACTAGACACAATGTCCCCCTTGTGCACTGCTGTTTCAAACAGCAACAGCTTAGTGCTCACTAGGAACTGTTCGCGCACAGCATCTGAGTCCACATGAATGCTTAGTGCCCAGCCCACTAGGGTGCTGTAGATTTACACCCCAGCTTGCCATGCACTAACTCTCCCTACAGACAAGCCCCAGGACACCATTGTGTGGTAATTTTGGTAACTGTTGATTTTTTAAACGTTAATTATGTTTTATCTGGCCCCCATTACCATTGTATATGAGTACTTCTCATATATATGAGGTAGGGAAGTACTATTATTCCATTTTACAGAGGTTGGACTGAGGCACAGAGAGATGAAGAGTTGGATTTTAAAAGGTATTTAGGTGCCTAAGATGCAGAGATGTGCCCAGTGGGATTTTCAAAAGTGTTTAGGTACCTAACTCCCATTGATTTTACCAAGGTGATTTTGAAAACCTTTTAAAAATCTGGCCCTAAAGATCTTGCCCAAAGTCACACATAAAAATTGTGGAAGAAAAGGAAATTGAACCTGGGTTTATTGAGTCCTACGCTAGTGTAACCCACACACCCTCTGGGTGTGGTGTTCTGTCCCATCCAGTGGCACCAAACCCACTAAGAGAGAGAAGATTAATGAGTCTGCTCTACAGCCTTAGGTAAGGGGCATATAGCTTTTAGCTCATGTAGTAGAGGCTCATGCATTTAGCTCCAGAGATCCTAGGTTCAATCCCACCCGCCAACAACCGATGTCTGTCGGAGTTACACTAGCACCATAAGCACCATCCTTTTAATTGAACTTTGTCTTCCATAATGATAATCTCTGCTTTCATGAAATTAGTATTAAGACATGTACATCCCTTTCCCTTTCTATGATAGCTTTGAATATGTAAACAAATTGATTGCTAGTGCTAGTGCAAGTTTCACAGTGAATTTTCCTAAAGATTTTTCATAAACACTTATGTCACATCCATAATCAGTGTGCCAAAGACTATATTGGAGAAACTGAGTGCCATGCCATGCCATGTGGGAATTGGCACCTCTGCCCCAGGCACTCAATAATCTGTGGGTAGTTTTGAAAGTTTATTTTTATGCTTGCAATTTAAAGTACCGGAAAAAGAAGACAACCTCTCTCGTGTGAGAAGACTGCATTTTCTAAGGTTATCAATAGCTGTACAGATGTTACCAGTGTAACTTTCAAAGATTCAGCTGTAGTAATTGTAATGCTAAAAACTAGTTGATTTTTTTTTCTGATACGTCCCATGTACTTAGATGATTTTCATTTGTCGTGGTAGCCTGCAGTATGTATGCATATAGAATCATAGAATCATAGAATATCAGGGTTGGAAGGGACCTCAGGAGGTCATCTAGTCCAACCCCCTGTTCAAAGCAGGACCAATTCCCAACTAAATCATCCCAGCCAGGGCTTTGTCAAGCCTGACCTTAAAAACCTCTAAGGAAGGAGATTCCACCACCTCCCTAGGTAACCCATTCCAGTGCTTCACCACCCTCCTAGTGAAAAAGTTTTTCCTAATATTCAACCTAAACCTCCCCCACTGCAACTTGAGACCATTACTCCTTGTTCTGTCATCAGGTATCACTGAGAACAGTCTAGATCCATCCTCTTTGGAACCCCCTTTCAGGTAGTTGAAAGCAGCTATCAAATCCCCCCTCATTCTTCTCTTCTGCAGACTAAACAATCCCAGTTCCCTCAGCCTCTCCTCATAAGTCATGTGCTCCAGCACCCCTAATCATTTTTGTTGCCCTCCGCTGGACTCTCTCCAATTTTTCCACATCCTTCTTGTAGTGTGGGGCCCAAAACTGGACACAGTAGTCCAGATGAGGCCTCACCAATGTCGAATAGAGGGGAACGATCACGTCCCTCAATCTGCTGGCAATGCCCCTACTTATACAGCGCAAAATGCCGTTAGCCTTCTTGGCAACAAGGGCACACTGTCGACTCATATCCAGCTTCTCGTCCACTGTAACCCCTAGGTCCTTTTCTGCAGAACTGCTTCCTAGCCATTTGGTCCCTAATCTGTAACAGTGAATGGGATTCTTCTGTCCTAAGTGCAGGACTCTGCACTTGTCCTTGTTGAACCTCATCAGGTTTCTTTTGGCCCAATCCTCTAATTTGTCTAGGTCTCTCTGTATCCTGTCCCAACCCTCCAGCGTATCTACCACTCCTCCCAGTTTAGTGTCATCTGCAAACTTGCTGAGAGTGCAGTCCACGCCATCCATATGATTTCTGGAGGCACTATGTTTGCACATGTTCATTATACAAAATGGATAGAACTTAGTCCCAGAAGTACCAGTTAGAATTGTATCTAATCAGCCAGGTTTTGAGAGCCTATGATGTACAGTGCTCAGCATTTGTGGTTGATCTGCCAAGTGCCATATTTTACTGTGGCTATAGAGTTCTACTTAAAATAGCTATAATATTGGCATTATCTTGTGCATGTATATCTGCTGCCATCTGGTACTGAAGTTTGTGTCTCTAGAGGTATAAACACTATTTTTGAAAGTAATTTACAGTTTAACTAGGATAGAACAGGTGTGGGATGGAAAGGAGGTTATAACTAGGAACAATGGGATAAAATTTAGAGCAAGTAATGTAGATAAAAATATCAATCTGCGATCTACTAGAATGTAGAGCAGTTTCACATAGGCAATGGTGGAAGCTCCATTGTTTGGAGAATTGAAAAGTGTGTTGGCCAAAGTACTAGAAATATACTGTAGGGAATAATCATTCAGTGGAAGGGGCACAGATTAGAAGACATTCCTCTTCATTGTCCACCTGGAGTTCAGACAGCATTTTAAACACGGAATAGATGGAGAGGAAATCCTATTCAAAACTTGTCACTAATCCCTGCATTACCTCCCAGCTCCTTTCCCTGCTTTGTAGCTCACCATGCTGTCCTGTCTAGATACTTCATTCTTCCCGCACCCAGATCAGTCCAGACCCTGCCTCCAGGCTGCCCTCAACCAACACTTCCCTACATCCCATGCACGCACATTTCCCACTCCAAGCTGTGTTTCATGCCCAAATTTCCCAATCCCTATTTTGAGACTGCACCTCCCGCCAGAGTTCCCTTCTCACATACACGTTTCTGCTTGGCCTTCCATATTCCTCCCATACCTCTGTCTGGGGTGCCAACCTACCCACCTCTAGTTATTCTGCCGAGACCTCTAGAGATCAGGGAGCTTCAACATCATCTTCTAAGAAGATTGCTGATTGGTTAGTAGGGTGGAGCTTGGCCATCTTAACCACTCCCACCCGGGTACCATGCTGACACTGGATATATACTGTGTCATTGACTCTGGTATCGGCCATGGGACATCTGTTGAGTTCGGCACCCATGACTTTTGTGTCAGTACTGACAGTTTCCACACCATTGGCATAGAAGGTGGCATTCTCTGAGCAGGAGTTTCCCTCCTCAGCCCTCTTTCCTGGAGATGGGTTGCCTTTCTGTTACAGATTCCTCAGTAGTTCAGGGGCTTTCTGTGACCATGGCTTCTTCCTCGTCGTCTTCTGTTGTGCCCATGGCACTGTCTAGTCGGATTGCAGGGCTTTGGCACTGTATTCCACAATGACCGAGTGAACACAGAGTGCAGAGTTGCAGCCAATGTCCTTTTCAGTACTGATGAGCTCATTGGTGCAAACACTATCTTTGACACCAAAAACGTCTATGCTACAGACCTCATGATCAGGCTTGGTACTGACCTTGGCTCTGGCACTGTCATTTGTTCTAGTACCAGATGGAAGTGTGATGCCTCTTCCAGTATCCAAGGAATTAATTACACATTCATCCACAATACTGATGCTGTCCTTGTATTGGGTCTCAGATGAGGCTGATCATTTGTTTGCCCTGTCTGGGATGGAGTCTCTGTACAATGTCCAGTTTCTCTCACTGTGACACTTACAGAAATTAAGATTGTTGCCTCCATAAGGACAGCATACATACCAGCCTGTTAGGTTAGTTGAAAACTCACATTTCACTTTAATACACAGCACTGAGATGGTTTTGTGGTAAAACAAGACTAAGTTTATTTATAAAAAACAGAGATTTAAGTGATACTAAGCAAGAGAAAAAAAGACTGGTATGAACAAACAAACAGTGGTGCAAGTATGGCGGTCCAGTCCGGTCCGCTGTACCAGTAAGATATTTATAGCCAATACTCTGTACCGGAAAGACATAGGAAGGGCAGAATGTGGAGTCAACAGATAGCCCCATGCTGGAGTGTATAAGTCTACCTTCAAGGACAAAGAATCTAATAGGCTGGACTTGATGGGGAGAAAGGTTTACACAACTTCATCTTTACAGATGTGCATTGCAAACCAGCAGGTGCTCTTATCAATATATGACTTGCTTAATTTGGGTGCTGTGTCCAAGTTCACAGATAAGTTGACAGAAGCCTCCAGAGAGGAGTTTAATGTATTCATTGTGGATGGCCATCTAGTGGCCAAAACTTTGTTGTAGTTGCCTCTAGACATGGCAGATGTCCGTCCAGTATTATGGCATTAGCTGTGGCCATTAACATGAGAACATCTTCACAGTTGCAAAATTCCACTATAGCTGCAGATTTCATCTGAGCTTAGAGGACTTACCTTTTGGTGATTGCTTTTTGTTGTTGGAGAAAAATGATAAGACCTAAGCTACTTTATGTTCATTGGGAATTTATACCCCAGCCACAAGGAGCCGCCATTATGGGGGGCATCTGCAATAGCAGCAATATTGCTCACAGAGTATGTTCAGCAAGTTGTCCTTCCCTACTAGACAGCAGGATTTCTCCAGGAAAGGACATAGATCACAGAGGAGGAGAGCCTTGAGGGTCTAACTTTAGCCAAACAGCTTGTCCACCATCAACATTGAGCAGGCAGCCATTTTGACTTTGTGGTCCAGGATATCATTCCAGCTATGACCTCCATGCCTCTATCTCCCCAGTTTGGGGACAGGCTGTGTCACTTTTTTGGTGCTTGGCACGCACTACCCATGGTCAAATGGGTCCTAAGCACCCTGAGATTGGGTATGCCATTCGATTCCTGTGCATCCCTCCTTTCCATCCCATTCCTCTTCAGAGACCCCTCTCATGAGCTACTGCTCTGTCCGCAGGTCCAGATTTCGTGTGTGCTGGGAGCTGTAGAGGAGGTCCACTGCAGCATCGGGGAAAGGGATTCTATTCTTTGTATTTCCTGGTCCCCAAATCCAAGGGAGGGATGAGATCTATCTTCAATTTATGTGGCCTCAACAAATTCATCACATATGAGAGGCTCTGTATGGTGACTTAGCATCGATCCTTCCCATGTTAAATCACTGACTGGTTTGCTGCCCTGGGCCTTCAGGATGCTTATTTCCATGTGACAATTATCCTAAACCACAGGAGGCTTCTGAGGTTTGTAGTGTCAGGTCACCACTGTTGATACACTTTGCTTCTTTTTGATCTGTCCTAAGCTCCTCACATTTTTACCAAATGCCTGGCTGTAGTGAAAGCATACCTCAGAAAGAGGAATTCACATTTTCTTGTACCTTGACAATAGTTTAGAGAAAGTCAAGTCCAGAGAACGTGTTCTCTCTCATGTTCAGTTCACATTATGTGTCCTTAATCATCTGCATCTCATCTTGAACAAAAGGAAGTCGACACTGATACCAACTCAGAAAATCAACAAGAAATGCACCCAACCATATCTACTTGTACCTTTCTTTATGGATAGAGAAGTTCATTGTGTTCCCTAGAAATTCAGACTTTGTTTTCCCTTTGCAGATAAAGTTACAGAGAAATGCAGGTCAGGGCTGCATTTTAGGACTTCTCAGGCCATATTTTAAGCGCCACACTTTTTAAGTCCTGTGAATCCTGTGCAAATTCTGACATATAGAATGTTTCATTACTGTCTGAATTCCCTGTGTAGGTAATGGTTCAGTAGCCATCAGAGTAATTTAGTGTTTTAGGGTTGCACTGCTTGATTCATCTTGTCTTTTTGCTTTATAATGGTAGCTGTTTTAACAAGATTTTATTCTGTTCCCCAGTTCTGGACACTGTGCGGTGGCTTCTTTATTTATTTTTAGATGTAATCTATTTGAAGCTTTTAAGCCTTTTAAAGTTGATCTTCTATGTGTACTATTTTCAGGCTTATTCATTTCCCTTTCCAGAATAGTATTTCATCACCCACCCCGTATTAACTGCCTTCATCACCTCTCACACTGTCTGTGATATAGTGCAATACTGGTTTTTTTGTATTCCCCCACACTATTTATACTTACAAGATCAATATATGTTAGCAGAGGAGCATTTAATTTCCAATCTCATGTAGCCAGCTGAAACTGACTACTACATGACTCTGACTTCTGAAAAACTATGACTCTTAATGATATCTACTGAGATACATTCATATACTGGTTTGGGGTCAATGTCTTCAAAATCATATGATTTTGACTGAAATCTCCACTTCTCTCACCCATCTATAAGTCTAGATTTTCATGACCTCACTATTGGAGTGGTTTGTCCCTTCATATCCATGGTACTTCTAAGATCATCTTCCTGATCCATCATTGTGACTGTGTCACCCACTTTTTGAGCCACCTTCACTAGCTTCTTCTCTTCTATTGCCTAACCTGCAAGCTTCTTGGCCTTATCAACAAGGCTGTTACCAGCAGAGATCCTCCCTTTGTATTCACTCTTGCATCTCACTGAATTGCCTGCTGCCACCTCCACTCACCAAGCAGCCTTCATCACCTGTTTATTCTCCTCTTCCAAAAGCACCTTCACGCTTTCTGCCATGCTACTCCTTATGCATGGAAGGCCCTTCCTGAACTAGTCCATCAAGCTATTATCCTGTTTTCATGAGTTTATCTATCATCATCAATATTATTATTATTTTATGTTTAATTATGGCCCAGGAGCTCCTGGTTACTGTGACTCCAGAGTACCTCATGATGTCCAGGTGTGGTGTTGCAGGGATTTGATGTGGGCTAACCCAGCAGCTAGGTCACTGCTCGATCTGTTCCCCTTCCAGGGTTAACAGAAAATTCTCTGAAACAGGAAACCCCAAAGTCTAATGGCTTTTGAGCCTGGTCCTCAATCTCCATCTGGGGCCTGTGCTACTTGACCTCTTCTCCGTCTGCTGATGCCCAGGGCCGGCTCTAGGTTTTTTGCCGCCCCAAGCAAAAAAAATTTTGCCCCCCCCCGCCCCCCCTTGGGGGGGGGCGGTTTACACGTTTTCACTTTTCAATGTTTTTTTGTTTTGTTTTGACCAGTTAGACTGTAGCAGCTCATTCAGAGTTGTTATGGTCTTTCATGTCAATGAGGATTTAGAGATTCTCAAGCCCACAAATCTCCCAGCTGCAGAGCAATGTGAACTACATTTGCCTACTAAAAATCCTTACACTGTTCTCCTTGGGGGGCGGGGGCCGGGGGGGAAGATGCACATATGCAAGAAGCTGCATTGCTAAAATGCAACCACAGTGAGAACAGAAATCAAACAGCACCAGCCACTGGGTCACCGGTTGGACTAATCAATGAACCATTTCTACTGGAGTGGGGGGGGGGTCAGGGAAGGGGGAAATTTGGGGCCAAAGTCTAGTAGTTTCTCAATCAAAACTCTCAGTAACTTCAGGCTGGGGTCCTGAGCACCTAGACACCCCCGCCCCAGCCTGGTAGTTTGAGGAGCAGGTGCCAGCCCGTCCCCTGCTTTTCAAAGCCGCTCTCCCCACCAAGGGGGGGGGGCGCTTAAAACTGCTGCCGAGAGCGGGTCCCAAGTTTGTTTATTTCCCAATTGCCCCCGCCCCGCCTGCAGCAAGTCCCTCGAGGCCCAGGCCAGCGCCAGGTGCCGGGGTCACATCTGTGGGCGTCCTGTCCCCCGCGGACTCCACCGGGCGCAGCCGGAGCCACCCCATCCGCGCTGCCCCGAAGTCCCAGGAAAGTTTCCCTGCGCCGCCCACGAGCGGGACTTTCCCGAAGTCAGGGCGTGGCAGAGCAACCCGCGCCCCCCAGTGGCTGGCGCGCCGGGACGCTGGGGCTTGCTCCGCGCCCGCCAGGGGGCTGCCCGCTGGTGACCCCTCCCCGGGGCCGCGCTGGGGGCGGACCTGCGCGAACTGACCTGGCCAAGCGGGAGCAGCGCCCCCACCTCTGGGGGCAGCTAAGCGCATCCTCCCGCCACGGTGCTGGGCTCCCGCGTCTCCTGGAGCCGGCTGGTGGCTCCGTCTGGGCACTTCAACTCCCCCCTCTGGCAGGGTGCAGGGAGCTGGGCTGAGAGGAGGGCTCCGCGCCGCTCCGGTCGGCTGGGAGGGAAGGACGCGGGCTGCCCTGCCGAGTTTGCTGCAGGGTGCTCCCCTCCTTCGGGCCGCCACCCCCAACAGGGCGGCCTGAGCGGCACATCAAAAAGAAAAAGGAAAAAAAAGGGCGGCCGGAATGCCGCCCCTTGGAATCTGCTGCCCCAAGCACCAGCTTGCTCCGCTGGTGCCTGGAGCCGACCCTGCTGATGCCTGTACCTTCCCTCCTAGTCTGGGGAATGATAGGGGAAACTGAGCCACCCTCTCCTCTGGATTCCAGCCCAGGAATTCAGGTGGTTAAGGACTATTGCTTTAATCCCTCTGCCATTTTCCTTGGGCTGCTTCTACCTTTGCCCAGCTTCTTAAAATCTTCCCCAGGTCTCTGGCGCCTCCTGGAATCTATGGTTCCTCACTATTCTTCTTTGCCGGTTATGATGGTACTCCTTCAAAGCTATTCCCAGCCTTTATCACAGCAACTGGGCTGTGATGAGTAAGTGCATCTGTTGCCTGGGAGCAGTCAGTCTTTCCTTTCTCTGAGCAGGAGTTTCCCTCCTCAGCCCTCTTTCCTGGAGATGGGTTGCCTCTTGCCATAGGGTAGTCTATCTTATCCTTCTTTTAAACAGAAGCCCCTTCTTCAGCCCTCTCTTTTTCTCAAGAGCTGGAAGTTATATAGTGTCAAGCAATATCTCCCTCCTTCAAGCAGGAGTTCCCTCTCAGCCCTCTCACAGGAGCTAGGGTTTTCTCTCAGGCCTCTTTGCCTTAGGTTAATCAGTCTTATTCTTCTTCAAGTGGAAGTTCCACCTCCAGCCCTCTTACTGGTTGTGGCTGAGGTTGTGCCAGTTCTCTTCAGCTGAACAATCTTCTAATTAGCCTTTTCCCTTTGGAAGGTTCAAAAGGCCAGTCTTCTCTCACTGGTGTCTGCCTGCTGTGATGGAGGGAGGCAGCTTTTGAGCTGGTTCCTTTTTCCAACTGCTTCTCAGCTGGTTCAGTGAAAGGGGAGCCTTGTCCTGTCCTCTCTGTAAGGCTTTGGTCCCTTAAATGTACAGTATCAGGATTTCTTCCCCAAGAGCCATTCCTTAACAGGACCCTTATATCTATTAGGGCCATTCCAGGGGGTGGGGTGGGATGACCACTAGACACTACTGCCCTAGATGGAAGACTGCCCCATGACACTCCCCAAACTGGATCGGGGCCCAATTGTGTTAGGTCCTAAAGCAATTGGAAAATTATCCTAATTTTCTACAAGTTTCACCCCTCTTTCTTCGGTATAATTCTTCCTTAAGATTAGCTCCATCATGTTTGTATTTTAAATTTCAGTAGTTGAAAATGAAAGTGTGAGCTGTGCATTCTGCACTTGCAGCCACTCCGCCCAGATCTTTTGTCTGTCAATTGAATTGAAACAGGCAATAAAGAAATAAAGCATATTACAGCAATCAAGCGTGCACAAATAAGGAATGCAGTACTTACTCGTTAAAGGCCATATCTTGCAAGGCACTGAATGCTCTGACCTTCCATTCACTGCAACAGGAGTTCAGACCATTCAGACCCTTGCAGAATCAGATTTAGATTTATAAGAGCTGAGTCAAACGAGCAGATTGAGTGAGCTCTTCTCCCTGCTCCAGCCTCTTTGTACTGGTAAAGGAGCCCTAAAAGCCCAATATCTGGCCATGGAGGATTCCCCCAGTGCAGGAACTATGGAAGACATCTGTAAGGCTGCCTCCTGAGGACCCTCTCACAAGTTCTGGCATGCTGGGGGCCGAAGAGGCATGCCAGGGGCAAGGCCCCAGCATGCAGTTGTGAAGATTTCAGGCCACACTGTGGCTCATCAGGCAGCCCTGGGAAGCTGCCATAAATTAGATGGGGGACTGTAATTATGCTGGGGGCCACTCCAGCACAGAATCTCACCCATTGTATAGAGGATCCTGTATGCCAGATCCAGGTGAACTAGAATCTCAGTATTTGGAAGCAAGAATATTTTTAAGGAAAATTTAATTAAGAAAACATCTAAGAAGAATTAATGGGTGCTGATGTAAATGGTGTCTGATTTGTAAAATTAACAAATGCAACTTGCTGGGTTTTTTTCAATATAAAAGATATCCTGTACCATACAATGTTTAATAAAAAATAGCAAATACTGACATAAAAAAACTTAAGGATACAAGTGAGCAACTATACAAAGATGAGAAAACATTTTACATTTTTACAAAGACAACAAGTATTTTGTAACACATACCAGAATGTGTATTATAACTAAAGATTACTCCTCTACCTTGATAAGGTTGAATATGGGGGATGGGAAGTAAAGAGTTTGCAAAACTAGTGGTACAATAATAATGAATGTATCGAGATACAATACAACCTGTTTGAAATAAAAGGTTTATTGTGTGTAATAATGCAGAGGTGGAAAGTACATAGTGGGTTATATGTTTAGTATTTTAAAATTTCATTTACCCAGAGAGTGCAATTATTTTAGGCACTGTTTAAAAAAGATACTTAAGCATGTATGTAATTTTAAGCAGACAATTAGTTATTTTAAGTCAGTGGGTCTGCTCACATGCTTAAATACCTTGCTGCATTGGAGTTATAATTAAATGTGCCATTATTATTGTTGTTGCTGTTAAATAGTTATGTTATGCCGGCACCCGGAAGCCCCAGTTAGGATCAGGATTCCATTGTTTTAGGTATTGTGCAACACACAGAAAGAAATAGGTTCTTTCCTTCAGAGTTTATAATCTAAGAACATAGTTTTTGTTAATCAAGGTAATGAAATGAATATGAAATATATGATCTTAGCAATACAAAATTAAACCAGTTTTAGACAACTACTATGGCATATAATTCTTTATTTAAAAAGAGCACTGTATATATTACCAAAAAGAAATGACAACAAAAGTATAGTGGGAACCATTTGGAAATAGACATTTAGTCCATTATGTTTACTCCCACATAAGTGTGTTGTAAGCTCCACTGGGCATGAACTAGTTTTTTGTTCTGTAGTAGTGCGTAGAACATAACTGAGGCTCCTAGATGCTATGATAATACAAATAATAATTTATAATTTGTAATAATTGTGGT
Source organism: Terrapene triunguis (assembly GCF_002925995.2). Classification (NCBI taxonomy): domain Eukaryota; kingdom Metazoa; phylum Chordata; order Testudines; family Emydidae; genus Terrapene; species Terrapene triunguis. Next base: position 86,972,304 of record NW_020664409.1, on the reverse strand, counting down.
ATTATCAATACATAGAATAGAAAATATCACATAAACATGGTATATTTTATTTTCTGTCATATGTGTTTACCTGGAAATTAAAATGAAGCAAAAACCTGCCAATATCTCATTTTTTAAAAAAATAAAAAATATATAGGAATTATTGTCTTCCTGCTTTTCCACTTCTACAGAGTTCTGCTCTGCCCTCATTCCAGATCTTCTGGGAATATTGTGTTCTTTTGTATTTCTCAAATAAAAAAATTAAAAAACTCTTTTAGACCCCAATCATGCAAGTACTTCCATATTTGAGTAGCTTTATGCATGTGAATAGTCAAATTGGGTTAGTGGAACTGCTCACCTCTCTAAAAATATTTTGTGATGTTGTGGGCTAAGTTTCATCACAAATTTTTAACCTCTGAAAACAGGGGTAACAAGGGGAAGAGGGGAAGGAGATGGTACTCTTCCAAACCCCTCCCACAAAATAAGGTGCACCCATGTGAGTTGCTAAAATGTGATGGCACCCATAGTAGATTGTGCGGATATTCAGAATATGATAGAGCCTGACACTTGGCTCCTCCTCAGGGGGGCTGTTAGTATGCCCATGGGCTTTGCTAGGGTCTTTGATATTGTCTCCTTGACTGGGGGTGGGGGTTGGGGAGGGAGGGAAATAAGTGGTGCTATTTTCCAAACACCACCCACCTGTAGAACCAAAACAAAATGTCACTTACAATACATTGTGCTCATCTGTGATTCTCCCACATCTTTCTTACATCAGGAATGGAGTTGTTAACAATGTTGACATTAAAAAATGTCATTACTGCATATTTGTCTTAACATCTCACTGAGGTGAATGGGGCAGATTACATCACTGAGTTATTGTTCCAGGCTCTCTGCAGCCTCACATGGATGTTTCTACGTGGTTTACATTTGGTCACATTATTTAGTTGTTCTTCACAAACAGCTAGAGACTTTTTTTTTAATTAAATCTCTGATTCTAGAGAACAAGATAGTGGTTTCAGAACACCATATGAGGTCCATGCTGGCTGCTTTTTACTTCTGTTTTCTTTGTTTAATGGAAACAAGAAGGGACTTTTACCTTTAAGAGCACAGACACAATCACAATATGTTTACAGGTTGTGGCTTGCTAGGTTTCCTCAAAAAAAATTTGAGTCAGCTTTCCATTGTTTGGTTCCTGTTTCCTTCTCTGTGAAGTCTGAAGCACCAAAGGTTACCTCCATATATGAAAAACAGGCAAGCAGTATCCTTTTGAAGCCAATATTAACATCATTTCATGAATAATAGCAGTCAACAGATGCCCCCAAAGATGCTTTTTTAGTTTTCTCCTGTTCTCTTCAATTATGTTAAGAAATGTCTGCCGGACTAAACAATAAGTGATTTTTGTGTCCATTTTGGAACTCCTGTTGCCTCATAGTCATAATGTTACCTGCATCTGTGACACCTGATACAATTTTGGAAAAGAAAGAAGAGTATTCATTATTTGTAAAACGCACCTCAGTATATTCTTTTTTCCTCACTCTGATTTTTAGCTTGGGAGCAACAGTACAATTCTCCTGTGATGAAGACTATGTGTTGCAGGGGGCAAAAAGTATCACCTGTCAGAGGATAGCTGAAGTGTTTGCTGCATGGAGTGATCATAGACCCATGTGTAAAGGTAAAGACAAATTCTTAAACTATTATCACTGTTCTTTGGTTTTCACAATTACTCTTTTGCATTGTTTTACATTTGAAATGATGTCACACTGAAATAATGTCGCATTGTTTTTTGTTTTCTTTTACAAATATATCAATGTTTTCGCTCCTCTTTTCCTTATTTCTTTAATGAGCAATCCTTTTTTGTTTAAAATACATGTGGTGTTACATTTGTTTACCCATTTCTTGAATAAAACCTGACAAATACAATTGGTTTCCATTGGAGGCGTCCTACCATAAATGAGAGCCTAATGGAAGACATTCACTTTAGTAAATAAATAAAACAGATGACTGTTCAGTGACCTATGATACAAATTTCATGTTTCAAACTTGTGATTATTGTGTATGCAATCACTAGTTCATAATGAATGTCCCATATTTCAAAACTGTACTGCTTGAATGGTTGAAATCCATCAGGAAGATTGACCTTTGGGTCAACTCTTATGGGAAAGTTAAATGTTAGGATTTCAATTTTTTGGTGCTCAGCAACCCATGATGAAAGAATGTTCCAAATTTCAGTATTCTAGGCCAATGGGAACATGAATGTTAATTGTGTCAGTCAGTTTGCCATACTCTGCATGATATATGTTATATTAAATAATATTATTTCATAACTTGACAAAATTAAGAAGAATAGCCTTGAACAAAATGAAAGGACTTTGCATGAGGTACTGAATTTTGTCACTATATCCATGGGCTAGAAAGCCTGGGGATGTGAGTGAGTGAGTGAGTGAAAGCAAACAAGCAAACAGGGCTGGGAGCTGAGCTCTGACCAAAAAGAGCTTGAGGACTGACAACTTCAGGTAGAGCACATTGACAGAGAAAGATCTCTGGGTGTAGCTGAAGAACTGGAGCTAAGTGTGGCTTGTTGAATTATGATTTTTGGATTTTATGTTGAGGCCTTATTGAACGATTGTTTGAATTATTTTGTGATTAAGGGCTCTGAGGTTTGTGTAAATTTTAGTTGATATTAAACCAGCCATAGAAAGAGGGTGCTGTGGGTTGTAACAGAGGCTGTCTGGAATATTTAAGAGTCCCACAAAATGGGACTCAGAGATGCCTGTATTGTCACACCTTTACCACAAGGGGCCGTTCAATAAGTGGTCACACCATTACAGTCATTCTACCAGAATGTCGATGGTATATTGTCACTGTCATTTCTTTTTTCACTTAAAAAATTCTATTAATGTGTAGTAAAATGTTATCAACAGTAATGTATACCTATAACACTAAGATACATGCATGCCATTCAGGAAATTCTGAAAGGCATTACCGACTAGCTTTTTTGTTTTTTCAGTCAGATGTCCTTCAGCCACCTGCTAACTGTCAGTAAACACATTTCCTTGCATTTCTCTGTGCAGTGTGCCTTTAGAAGTGTAGCAGTAAATTTCTGAATAAATTAGTATAAAGGAAAACCAATATCTGGGATTTATCTTTGATAATTTCTACAAATGTAACTACAGTGAAGAATGCATTGTGCAATCATAGACATTTGAATAATAATGTAAAATAAAAAGGAAGCTTAACAACCAAGCTAAAAAAAAAAGATAGAAAAAGTTGATATCCATGGGGAAAGGTAGAGTTGCTGATCGTCTTTGTGCATATATATAGGTACCACGTTAACTAAATATCTCACAAGACCAATTAATTCAAGGGTAAAATATGTAACTGATAACTGAAGAGAGAGTGTCATTTACATCCTTGTGCTTGCCTACTTAATAAAAGTAGTACATGCTTTTTTCAGAGCAGATGATGCATGTTAAGAAAGTTATTAGCAGTTAATATAGTGACATATGGTGAAAAGACAAATAGACAGATGGTATAGATATAGCAGTTTGTCATCCAGCACATGCTTTATAGTGTTCATTAGTTTCATTAAAAGTACCTTTGACACAAATTTGGTTTATTCTGTGGATTGATTAGCAGTTTTTGTTATACTCTTGAATTGAATAAAGTCTTCAGATTATAAACTAAGTTTTTCTACACAATAATAATTGGCTCTTTGAAGGTCTATACGTAAAATGTAAAACAAATATTTTAGAGGGATCACTGTTAGCACAAATACCATTTTGATAATAAGGGTTGCAATGGAAGCAACTGCAGAAATATATGTACGCCTCTTTCGTCAATTTACATTTGTGTGCACAAGCAAGCATTTGAACAAACAAAGCAAGCAATTGTGCATAAATGCCAGTTTGTGCAATAAATAGATTTTTTCATGTGTCAGTGAAGGGTTCTGTCAGTGCAGAGGGTACAGTTATATTTTAAAAGATGCATCTGTTGCTCTCCTTTAAAATTTTAACGGAATGGTTTTTCAGTGTCATGTTTGATGTCCTCCCTGGATGTCATCTCCTATAGCTCTTTTAGTTAATTTATGTAAATGATTATACATTTGCAAAACCAATTGAAAGTACACTTTTGAAAAAATGGCAATTTGAATATTAACAATTAGTTACATTTATGTTCTGGGATTGCTTTGAAAAATTTTAAACTGAAAATTTCCAATTCCATTTGATTCATTTGATTCAACAACATAAATCCTCCTGACTAGTTCTCACAGGGCATATGAGTGGCTGATAAAAATGGAAGTTTTAGCTCACTTTAGAAGTTATCAAAAATACCAGCTGGAACTGGCATAGGATCATATTTGTTAAAATAAAAGTTAGAATGAGTCTGAAGCATTTCTGCAGGAGAAATAAAACGAGGTGCTCCGAAGAAAGAAAAAAACTGATACATCACTTATAAAATATAGACAAACACATACTGCTGTAGATTAGGAATTTCCTGTAACCCTTAAGAAAAGGACTAATTTTCAGACTAATGTTTCCTGGTAGGGCAGACTAATTTCTGAACCCGCTGGTCTGTGGCAGACACTATAAAGAAAGAGGCAGAGTTATGCTGGAAGTCTTATTTCAGCTGGCCCTGCCTTGTCCCTACTGGCAATTATCTCTGTTTTCTTGGCGTACTTTTCCAATGAGTCCCACCATCTCTCTCCAATATATCCAGGAGGCTGGTTGGCAGTGAGGAAATAGTGGAGGGGAGCAGGAGGCACTTTCCCTGCTGCATTTCTGAGGACACTTTGAATGCTCACAAGCCAGGAGGATAGCAAGACAGTTTTGGAGGGAGAAGGAAGGAGTGCAAGGGTGGAGCTGGAAGCGAACCATGACTCTGTATATGTGGAAAGAGGTGGGGTTCATTGAAGTGGGCAGTTTCTGAGGGTACATTGCTTATCCTTCATACCTCATGAGGATATGGGATACTCATCCTTTTAGTGCTATGGATTAAGTTATATAGAAATTGGAAAGATTTAGAGTTCAAACCAAATTAGAACACTGAAAGTGAATTTCACACTCTCCAAACTTTGGGAAACCGATCCAATTTTTTGACAATACCCCAAATCTAATTTTAACAAAGAATATTCTGTTCATGTACATTTTTTTTTTTGAAAAAAAGAAGCTGCACTGTTGTAATGAGATACTGCTCTTACATTGTGTGAGATATGTCATATCTTTTCATCCGAAATCTTGATTGGTAGCTCCATGCAGAGTTCACTGGAAGTCATAAAAACATCAGTTGCTGTGGTGAGGTTCAGATCTGAAAGAAATCCTTGCAAACATCCAGCATGACACAAAGAAATGAAATAATTTGACAATCTGTACCCTGGGGGATTCCAGGAGTAGTTAGGGATCAATGAATACCTCCAAACTGTGCACCTCTTTGACACATGATTTCAACAAATTCTCTTAAGAAGAGATCAGAAACCATAACTGTCACACCCCCAAGATCATTCCCCAGTGTATTTTCATCACCCACCCTTTATCTGCATTGAGAGTTTGTCATCTTGGCCAAACCCAAGCCCTCACTGTGGCCAGACATTGGGAAAGCACTGATATCAAACCTTTTGAGTGTGATGAAGATACTGGTGACACTGCAGCTCATATAACGATGCTAGTTCCCTTATAATCTAAAAAAATGTTGACTAGAAAGATGACTGAACAAGAGCCTGGCTTAAGCCTGCATGATTGCTTCCTTGGGCAGAAATATAAACCACCCTCTGGAATCTCAGAGGGGACAATTCAGATCATTATATAGAAAAATCCTCCAGTGCAGAAAGGAACTGCAAACAAGATAGCAAATCTTCATGACAAAAAGGCCTCACCACAACCACAGTAGTTGGTGAGATGGCCAGTGCCAGGCACTGGATTCTTGAATAAAGGCTTAATGAATGCTTGTCAAGGCTGTATCCCCACTTTGAACCTTAGGGTACAAATGTAGGGGCCTGCATGAAAACTTCTAAGCTTATCTACCAGCTTAGCTTTGGTCCGCTGCCACCATCACAAGAATTCCCTCCCTGGGAAGCCTTGAGAAACCTTTCACCAATTCCCTGGTGAACACAGATCCAACCCCCCTTGGATCTTAAAACAAGGAGAAATTAACCATCCCCCCTCCTTCCTCCCACCCTCCTTTCACCAACTCCTGGTGAATACAGATCCAAACCCCCTTGGATCTTAAAACAAGGAGAAATCAATCTGGTTCTTAAAAAGAAGGCTTTTAATTAAAGAAAAAGGTAAAAATCATCTCTGTAAAATCAGTATGGAAAATAACTTTACAGGGTAATCAAACTTAAAGAGCTCAGAGGACCCCCCTCTGTCTTAGGTTCAAAGTACAGCAAAACAAAGATAAACACTCTGGTAAAAGGTACATTTACAAGTTGAGAAAACAAAGTAAATCTAAGACGCCTTGCCTGTCTTTTTACTTACAAGTTTGAAATAGGAGAGACTTGTTTAGAAAGATGGGGAGAACCTGGATTGATGTCTGGTCCCTCTCAGTCCCAAGAGCGAACCACCCCTTAAACAAAGGACACACACCAAAGCCTTTCCCCCCCAAGATTTGAAAGTATCTTGCCCCCTTATTGGTCCTTCGGGTCAGGTGTCAGCCAGGTTACCCGAGCCTCTTAACCCTTTACAGGTAAAAGGATTTGAAGTCTCTGTACACAGAGAGCTGTTACCCTTCCCTTTATAGTTATGACAATGCTCTTTTGGGAAAAGCTTGCTTGTTTTTATATGTCGTCTTGGTCTAGTAGTGGTTGATGCCAGTTGATAAACTATTTTGTGTTTATTTTCTTCTAACTGTTTTCTTCTAAAAAAGAACAGGAGTACTTGTGGCACCTTGGAGACTAACAAATTTATTAGAGCATAAGCTTTCATGGGCTACAACCCACTTCTTCGGATTGGGTTGTAGCCCACGAAAGCTTATGCTCTAATAAATTTGTTAGTCTCTAAGGTGCCACAAGTACTCCTGTTCTTTTTGCGGATACAGACTAACACGGCTGCTACTCTGAAACCTGTTTTCTTCTAGGACATTAACAGATCGATCCCTTAACTTTGACCTGGTGTTTGAGTAAATGACATAAGTGACAAGAAACTTATTTTATATGAGCAATTTTGTTTTCAGTTCAAGAATTCTTCCAGATTAATATATTTTGTAATATTTGAACCATAAACCTGAGTAGAGGCTCTACTTAGGTTTTGACAATCCCTTTCTGATTGTTCCTAGGAATTTCGGGTTAAAAGTGAGAGACATTAAAAAGTGGGTTTCTCCTTTGTTTGGTATCTGATTAGGTTTTTTTGGCCCAGATCCTCAAAGATATTTTGGAACCTAACTCCCAATGGGAATTTGAGGATCTGGGCATTTGTTCTTTATTGTTTATGTTGTTTTGCATCCCTTTCTGGTTCTTATAGATAATTTTACATCTACTTTGTTTCATCAGTAGTTTTTATGGAATATTCCTAATGGAGAGCAAAATTTTGAGCTAGGAGAAAAGTTCTTAAATGTGGTCTGTGCTAGTTGTAGAAGATTTACACTTGACTCCAGAACAGTATAGCTGAAGTACAGGGGGGAAAATGCAGGCAGAATTTTTTTTTTTTTTAATTTATGAAATTATAAAAATGTGCTCCAGCACAGTAAAGTTCTTCATAAGTGTTTCAGCTTATATATTCATATTAACTTAGCAATTGTTCAGCCTTACACTTTGATGAGACTCTAAAAGAGCCATAACAATGTGTGCAAATAACCATGTAACTAATGTCTGATTTTTATTGACTGGTGCTTTGTAGATGTTATAATATTTCTTCTTAAATATGTTAATTTATAAACCTTGTAACACTTCGCACACCAAAATAGGGATGGAGTTATGCTGTCTAAAAAAACAAAATAAACACTTTTTTCTCGCAGTGGTGTTGGTGACAGTGTAGGTTAACTTGTTTCATATTGGCACCAAAAGCATGAAAGGAATTAATATTTAGCTACACTATGATAATACAATATTGCTCTTGAACAAACTAAAGGAAGAAAAATCCAACCATAAGCTTTCCCTCAATCCTATATTTGCTTCTTCTGTACTGCAGTTAACATGATATTTTACAGTATACACTTTGTCACCCTATGCTGCAAGGTGTGGGGGTGACAGTTTTAATCCTGTTTCTTTAGTTTGCTCAGAATGAAGTCACCACTTCTGATATTGGGCAGTTTATCTTTTTTTAAAAATTTATATACAGAAAACTTGAAATTATTTGGTGAGGAATCCCTAGTAGACTGTAATTTATCTTATGTCCCTGTAATAACAAGGCCATGTGATTCTGTACCTTGTTCTGCTAATGCAAAGAGATCTCCCAGTCAAGACATGTTAAGTAAACCAAGGGCCTCTTCCAGCAAACCATTATCCATGCGAATAATTCTTACTCAAGCAAGTAGTCCTGTTAAAGTCAATGAGTCTATTTATGAGATTAAGGAGTATGCATCTGAAGAAAGATTTGAATGTCATTCTCCCCAGAAAATATTCTCAAATCTGTACTGACACAGGAATGTGGCGATCACCATATCATTTTAGACTGGTTGTTCATCTAGTCAAGTTGCTGACAATGACTTGTACCAAATGTTTCTCCTAACCTCACGCAGTTAATGGTTGTCCTATGTCCTGAGGAATGAGATTTTATATTCCTTATTAAACAAAAATGAAACTGTGAATGTTTTCATTATCCATGTAAAAGACTAATCCCTTTTTGAATCCTTCTGAGCTCTTAGTCTCTTTGATATCTTCTGGCACTGACTTCCAAAGGTTGGTTATGTTATGTTTATAAGCTCCTTCCTTTTATCAGCTTTAAATATGTTACCTTTTTAATTTAGTTGTCTGTCCCTTTTTCTTGTATCATGAGAGAGGATAAACATGAGCTCCAAATGATTTTCTCTGTACTTTTCATTTTTTTTTTAAATAAATCTGTGTCTTGGTCCTATTATGTGTCTTATCTGTAATCTAAATAGTCCTAATCTTTTCAGTGAGCTCTCCACAGTGATTCCCAGATCTTATTCCTGCATTGATTCCTTAGAATCCATTAATGTGTATGAATACTTCAAATTACTCCATCCAATGTGCATTTTTCAAGATTGTGTTTTAATGATCCCCAACCACCTGGCTGTGTCAAGTCCCTCCAGTGTTCCTCAGTCTTCTTTAGTCTTGACTAACTTAAACTATATGGTCTCATCTGCAAATTTTGTCATCTCAATGTGTCCACCCTTTTTTGATTTCATTACTCTCTACAAGATTCCAGAAGCATCACCCTGTCGGTGAGCCTACAATGTTGAGTCAGTGTGAAGTGATGTAGTTACACGCATCTTTTTGTTTAGAATATCACCAGGTTCAATCATCACTGGAATTCTTGGTCTTTACTGTCCAGCTTTTAAGTTCTCAGACATGTTTGGCTTTTTTTCACAGTTTACAAATTATATCAGTACTACAACACAGTCTTTCATCTAATAAATATATTAAATACTCCGTAGATAACACCTACCTCAGTTCAGAATCTTGGGATTTCCCACTGTTTCCCCTCCCCCCTCCACATTTATTCCAATGCAGGATAGCACTACTTGCCAGAAACTTGATCAAAGGCTTTTTGTAAGTAAAAATAAATTATAATAACTGATTTTCCTTCATACTCTATTTATTGACACTTTCAAAGAAGTCTAGTAGATTGGAGAAACATGAATAGATATTTTACAGCTCCATATTTAAATATATCTTCAACCAGCCTCCCTGATACTGAAGTAAGACTTCATTCTCTATATATCACAGGAACAAGTTCCCTCTGCATCTGTTCAGTTCTGTTGGTTAGTATGTAGTGGTCGGGTGATTACCCCGCTCCCTTTGAAAAGGCTAGGGCTGCTGTGGTCATTTCTCTCATGTAGTTTTTGGGTATATCTAGACTACAATATAAACCTGAGTTTGAGCCAGGGCTCAAGCCTATGCCCCTTGTATCTACACTGCAATTGCACAAACCCAAGGCTTGGACGCAGGGTCTCAGGACCCTGCAGGGATGGAGGGTCCAAGCTTGAGTTAAGTCGTGACACAGGGTCTGAGACCTATTGCTTTGCAGTGTAGACACAGCCCCACTTGACTCAGGTCTTAGGAGTCAGCTGGAAGTATCCCACAATTCCATAGGACAACTTCCTTAGTCCTCTCTATCCCAGCAATCTGAAATCCACTCTATTAAAAACTGGAAGACACTCTCTCCCCCTTTTTGCTAATGGCAGCAGCTCAGGTCAGTGATAACCCATTTTCTTCCGATCATCAATCTACAATAATCATTAATGATCTGGATGATGGGATGGATTACACCCTCAGCAAGTTCACAGATGACACTAACCTGGGGGGAAAGGTAGATACTCTGGAGGGTAGGGATAGGGTCCACAGTGACCTAGACAAATTGGAGGAGTAGGCCAAAAGAAATCTGATGAGATTCAACAAGGACAAGTGCAAAGTCCTGCACTTAGGACGGAAGTATCCCATGCACTGCTACAGGCTGGGCACCAACTGGCTAAGTGGGAGTTCTGCAGAAAAGGACCTGGGGATTACAGTGGACAAGAAGTTGGGTATGAGTCAACAGTGAGTCAACAAGTGCCCTTGTTGCCAAGAAGGCTAACAGCATATTGGGCTGCATTAGTAGGAGCATTGTCAGCAGATCGAGGGAAGTGATTATTCCCCTCTGTTTGGCACTGGTGAGGCCACATCTGGAGTACTGTGTCCAGTTTTGGGCCCCCCACAACAGAAAGGATATGGACAAATTGGAAAGAGTCCAGCGGAGGGCAACGGAAATTATTAGGGGTCTGTGGCACATGACTTATGAGAGAGGCTGAGGGAACTGGGCTGATTTAGTCTGCAGAAGAGAAGAGTGAGGGGGGATTTGATAGCAGCCTTCAAATACCTGGAGGGAGATTCCAAAGAGGATGGAGTTAGGCTGTTTTCAGTGGTGGCAGATGACAGAACAAGGAGCAATGGTCTCAAGTTGCAGTGGGAGAGGTCTAGTTTGGATATAGGGAAAATCACTGGAATGAGTTACCTAGGGAAGTGGTCTCTCCATCCTTAGAGGTTTTTAAGGCCCAGCTTGACAAAGCCCTGACTAGGATGATTTAGTTGGGGTTGGTTCTGCTTTGAGCAGGGTGTTGGACTAGATGACCTCTTGAGGTCTCTTCCAACCATATTTTCTATGATTCTATGATACAAGCACAGTATGAGACAGTCTTCTGGGTTTGCAATGGAGAGAGAACCAATTAAGCCTTTTTCAAAGCGAGCTGCTTCCTGATAACTTGTAGGGTGGGCAGTAAAGTTTTCTCACTGTGCACCACAGTCCTAGGGCTAATGCAGCCACATTTTGGGGGGGATGGGGCACACTAGGGGCTCTGGGATATGGTTACTTGGACTTGGGTCTGTGCATTGCAGTGTGGATGCCAGAGCTCTAGGTTCAAGCATGGATTAGAAGAGTCTTAATATAGGGATAAAATAAAATGCAGATGCTGAAGCCCAGGATTCCCTAAAATAGGTCAGCTGACTCAAGTTCTACTAACTGTGGGCTTACATTGCAGTGTAGACATATCTTGTGCATAAAAGGACTGTAACTATCCTTTAATTCTCGGTGAAGGTGTAAGAAGGCGGAAATCTCCTTGTTTACTCTTTGTGCAACTGTGCAGGGCTGAATACAATCCGGCTCCAAAGATTGAACCATTTTACCTGCAAAGAAAGTTAACATTTTCAATGATAACTTGCCATTCTACTTGCCAGTAATGATTAATAAAATTAAAGGATAAATTAACCAGACTTAATCAATGACAGTAAATATAAATATTCACTGTTTTAAATAATTACCACAATTTCTTGAAGATTTTTTCATGAAGAAACTCGATTCAGCAGTTTTTCTTTTAGTGACTCAAAATAATGCATTTTAACTTGTGGTTCTGAAAAAACATTGTTGCTTTAGATATATTTTTGTCTAGTGTTTTATAATATAGTAGCAGGCATTTTATTTTTTAAGATTACTACATTGCTGTTTATGTGAAATGTAAACTCAAACTGTTGAAGCTAGTTTACCTCTCCTATTGTTAAAGGGTCACACGGTCAATTTGAAAATCAAATTTATATGGGGAAAAAACCTGTATGCATAGTTTACAAATAACAGCAACAATTACTGTAACTCAAATGGAATAGAGGAAAAGTATGTATTTTTCTCTTTTTAGTTAATATACTTTGGACATTTGACCACACTTTATTGCTGGTCTGTTGCACTTCCTGTCTCATGTTAAATGATGTGCTGTTCAGGCGGGAAGTGCCTGTGCAAATATTTTTCCAAGCCCCGCAAGACGATATTACAGTAGGACTTCAAAGATACGAACACCAGAGTTACAGACTGACTGATCAACTGGACACCATGTGAAACTTGAAGTAACCAATCAGGCAGCAGCAGAGACTTAAAAAAAAACAACAACAAAAACAAATACTGTACTGTGCCTGTATTGCATCCTAAAGGTATGCACAGCTGGGCTGCATGTCCCCACCCCCACCCCCACCCCCACGTGCGGGGCAGACACTTACAGCAAGACACTGGGGCTGCCAGCCCAAGGCAGCTGGAGCCAGCAGAGCAGGAGCAGCACTGGGGTGTGCTGCTTTCACCCTTCCCCCCTCCCCCGCTGTTTTTTATTTCCCTCCCAGAGGCATGCTGTTTTCACACACAACCCCACTGGGAGGAGGTTCTACTGTACTTAGGGTGACCAGATGTCCCGATTTTATAGGGACAGTCCTGATATTTGGGGCTTTTTTTATATGGCTCCTTTTACCTCCCACCCCCTGTCCCGATTTTTCACACTTGCTATCTGGTCACCCTAACTGTACTAGTTACAGCAGCTACAAAGCTGAAAGTGAAGAAATGGTCAGAAGGCAGGCATGTACACATGGATCCTTAGAAATAGAGTAGGGAAGCAGAAACTATTAACATTATAAAAGGGAATTTAACAACAACAAAATCTGTACATGCTACCGAAATGGTGAAAATTTAAACACATATTATGGCTTTAGTGTAGCTGGAACCATCTCAAACTTGTTCGGATTTGGGCAAGCAGAGACAGAAAGAATATCTGAAAGCTTTTATTTATATATAATAATATCCTAGTAGTCTCATGACTCTTAGAAGGATCATCTTTATTTAAATGCAGATGTTACCCCGTTGATGTTTGTTACCTATTTAATTTTGCTTACCAAGTATTATTTTCTGCATGGCCACCTTAGATAACTGGGTCTATGGATGAGGGGAAAACAGTGGATGTGTTATTCCTTGACTTTAGCAAAGCTTTTGATACAGTCTCCCACCGTATTCTTGCCAGCAAGTTAAAGAAGTATGGGCTGGATGAATGGACTATAAGGTGGATAGAAAGCTGGCTAGATCGTCGGGCTCAACGGGTAGTGATCAATGGCTCCATGTCTAGTTGGCAGCTGGTTTCAAGTGGAGTGCCCCAGAGGTCGGTCCTGGGGCCGGTTTTGTTCAATATCTTCATTAATGATCTGGAGGATGGTGTGGACTGCACTCTCAGCAAGTTTGCAGATGACACTAAACTGGGAGCAGTGGTAGATACGCTGGAGGGTTGGGACAGGATACAGAGAGACCTAGACAAATTAGAGGATTGGACCAAAAGAAACCTGATGAGGTTCAACAAGGACAAGTGCAGAGTCCTGCACTTAGGATGGAAGAATCCCATGCACTGTTACAGACTAGGGACCAAATGGCTAGGAAACAGTTCTGCAGAAAAGGACGTAGGGGTTACAGTGGACGAGAAGCTGGATATGAGTCAACAGTGTGCCCTTGTTGCCAAGAAGGCTAATGGAATTCTGGGCTGTATAAGAAGGGGCATTGCCAGCAGATCGAGGGACGTGATCGTTCCCCTCTATTCGACGTTGGTGAGGCCTCATCTGGAGTACTGTGTCCAGTTTTGGGCCCCACACTACAAGAAGGATGTGGAAAAATTGGAAAGAGTCCAGTGGAGGGCAACAAAAATTATTAGGGGGCTGACTTATGAGGAGAGGCTGAGGGAACTGGGATTGTTTAGTCTGCAGAAGAGAAGAATGAGGGGGGATTTGATAGCTGCTTTCAACTACCTGAAAGGGGGTTCCAAAGAAGATGGATCTAGACTGTTCTCAGTGGTACCTGATGACAGAACAAGGAGTAATGGTCTCAAGTTGCAGTTGGGGAGGTTTAGGTTGGATATTAGGATAAACGTTTTCACTAGGAGGGTGGTGAAGCACTGGAATGGGTTACCTAGGGAGGTGGTGGAATCTCCTTCCTTAGAGGTTTTTAAGGTCAGCCTTGACAAAGCCCTGGCTGGGATGATTTAGTTGGGAGTTGGTCCTGCTTTGAGCAGGGGGTTGGACTAGATGACCTCCTGAGCTCCCTTCCAACCCTGATATTCTATGATTCTATGATAACTTTTGGCAATATGACAGGTTTTTATTGTGTGGAGATGAGCCTGAACAAATTAAAATGTTTTTTTTTTTAAATATGTCTGATCCATGATAGAGGGTGACAAAAACAAACACAACCACCAAAAATTCAAAAATCTAACAAGCTGAAAAGTGTGACATTTGATTAACATATTTATTTCCGAGTGAGTTGTGATTGAATGTAGAAAACTCTGGCAAAAATAGTTAGTTCCCAGTACTACAAATACTTATGCATGTGATTAATGTTAGGCACATGAATAGTTACACTTACTTCATGGGGACTGTTCACAGGGTGTACAGATAAGCACTTGAATGTTGTCAGGGCCTTATTCACTCATCCATCATGTACACCGGGGGTAGGCAACCTCTGGCATGCGTGCCGAAGGCGGCACGCAATCTGGTTTTCAGTGGCACGCACACTGCCCGGGTCCTGGCCACTGGTCTGGGGGGCTCTGAATTTAATTTAATTTTAAACGAAGCTTCTTAAACATTTAAAAACCCTTATTTACTTTACACACAACAATAGTTTACTTATATATTATAGACTTATAGAAAGAGACCTTCTAAAAAGGTTAAAATGTATTACTGGCACGCGAAACCTTAAATTAGAGTGAATAAATGAAGATTCGGCACACCACTTCTGAAAGGCTGCCGACCCCTGATGTACACAGTACACATCTTCAGTGTAATTGATGACATTGTTACAGACAAAATTTGCTTGCTTAACACAAACAATTAGCTAATTTTAAATAAATACTGAAATATTTTCCAGTTGAAACATTCCTTCCTCATATTTACATTTTAGGGGATGAAACAAATAAATATATTCACATCTGATTGATTAGACTTCCTCCCCCCACACCTACCACCCCTTTCTCTGCCTGTTTGTCTCTTAGCCTCTAACGAACATTTCTGAGTGATCTATCTCTTCTATAAATCTGACTTCTGGCAGGCAAGCAAATAGAAATTGAACACCTGTGCAACAGATACAATAGTGTTTGCACAGAGCTGATCCATTATTATCTGCAGAATGACAAAGGGTTGGTAATAAATTAATTATTTGTGCCTGGGAAACCTAAAGGACAGCTGCCTTTTTTGTTTTTGACAATATCACTTACATGAATCTGAATGTGACAGAAACTAAATTTCAGTTTGAAACTGTGGATTTTTTTTTAAAGGGCCAAAAAATAGAATAGAGGCTTTCATCTGCTTCCTGCTCTGCCTGGAACTATTCCCTTGATGCTGGAGACATCAGTTGCTCACTGGATTGTGGATTTGGGCTTGGTCCCTCTGGAAGCGATTTAGGTGATGGGGCTGTTTCTGTTGTCTGTGAACTGCTTTCCGCTGGTGCACTAGGTTGTATTTCAGGCTCCGGTTGAGCTTCTTGTGCAGGTTTAGCTGCTGCTGCTAGTGCAGGCTAGGTGGTGCCCTCTGGTGTTGGAGTTGCAGACGAGTTGCAAGCGCTGGCTTCAGTGCTGGAAATGGTTCTGGTGCTGGTTGCTCCACCAGTAATGGTTCTGGGACTGATTCTGGCTGGGTCTCTGTGACTGGATGCACTACTGTAGTCGCAGATGTTGGCATGGGGTCCAGTTCTACCACGTCAGTCTGGGTCTCTGGTAACACAGACTGGGCCCTTGTAGAAAGCTCAGGAACAGAGCTAGACGTGAAGGCTTGCTTAGCCTGGCTGCAGGTGACCATTCCCACCCTCTTGGCTAGTTTCACATGGTTGGCCAAGTCTTCCCCCAGCAGCATGGGAATGGGATAATCATCATAGACTGCAAACGTCCACATTCCTGACCAGCCCTTGTACTGGACAGGCAGCTTGGCTGTAGGCAAGTAAAAAGAGTTTGACTTGAAGGGTTGAATCATCACTTGGGCCTCTGTGTTGATGGATTTGGGGTTCACTAAGGATTGGTGGATAGCTGACACCTGTGCTCCAGTGTCCCTCCATGAGATAACCTTCTTGCCACCCACACTCACAGTTTCTCTTCGCTCTGAGGGTATCTGGGAGGTATCTGGGTCTGAAGACCTTTGGTGTGACCCTGGTGCAATGAACTGTAATATGTTGGGGTTCTTGGGGCAGTTGGCCTTTACATGCCCCAGCTCGTTACATTTAAAACATCGCCCAGCTGACTGGTCACTGGGGCGAGGAGAGTTGCTGGAGAATGGTGTGGTGGGATGATAAGGTGTCTGGGGTTTTCCTTGGGGTGTAGGTGGGGCCTTGGACTGCCCCCGGTGGTATGGTGTGGTCTCGGGGTGTCCCTTCTGGTATCCGCCCAAACTGCGACCGGGGTTGTTCCTCTCTGCTACATCCACCCATTTTATTCCAATTTGCCCTGCCTCTCTGGCAGTCTGGGACTGCTTGTATTGATCAGCATAAGAAGCAAGACTTTCTGCTGAGTCCATTTTCTTATCCCATAAACACTGTTTGACATTATCATTGGTCACAATCAGGAACGGCTCCTGTACAACCAAATCACACATCCCTTCAAAGTTAGTTACACTCCTTCCTTTGACCCATTTATCTAACAGATCCTTCATCAGGTTTACATAAGTCACATTACTTAGTCCAGCCCCTCTCTTAAGGGCTCTAAATTTTACTCCGTAAGTTTCAGGTGTAATTTGAAATTGTTTTAAAACCAAATCCTTAAATTTACCATAGTCAGAAGCATCCTCAATAGGCATCTTGTTGAATATGTCCAGAGCTCTTCCAGTCAATGTGGTCATCTTTTGATCTTCAGGAATTGTATGGAGGATGCACAGTCTCTCAAAGGTGATGAAATATTCAGCAATATCACTGGATTCATTATACTGTAACTTAGTCACGCCCATTTGTGGATTTTTGGGGAGGTGGAGCCAGCTGCTGAAGGGTTCCGTCGTTTCCACTCCATCACCTCCAGGTCATGCTTCATCTCTCTTTCCCTCTCCTTCTGAGCATGCTGCCTCTCTTTCCTTCTCCTCCAGTTCATGCTGCCTCTCTCTTTCTCTCTCCTCCCTAGCAGCTTTTTATCTGGCCACTTGTGCATCAATCTCCATTCATTTGAATTCCAGTTGTCTTTCATGTTCCTTCTTTCTTTCCTCAGCTTCCAATCTGGCTAATTCCATTTTTTTCTGGACCTCACTTTCTATCATCCTAGCCTTCCTGAGCTTAGCCTAGCCTAATCCGAGAGCTAGAAAGAAAAAAAAAAAAAAAAAGCTTGTGAATTCCCTTGCAGGAACATAACTACTCTGCCCTCAGGCTGCTCTCAGCTTAAAAAAAAGTGTCCTTTTAAAAACAAACCTCCGTGTTTTTCAAGCAGCCAAAAGGAAAAACGGTGTCCTTTTGAAATCCTGAGGACTGTGCTTCTGGTTTAAAATGATCCCACCGTGCTGCCACCATGTCAGGGTTCCCTCTCCACTCTGAACTCTGGGGTACAGATGTGGGGACCCACATGAAAGACCCCCTAAGCTTATAAGTACCAGCTCAGGTTAAAAACTTCCCCAAGGCACAAATCCTTTCTTGTTCTTGGTTGGTATTGCTGCCACCACCAGGTGATTTAGATAAAGATTCAGGAAAAGGACCACTTGGAGTTCCTATTTCCCCAAAATATCCCCCCAATTCCCTTCACCCCCTTTCCTGGGGAGGCTTGAGAATAATATACCAGACCAGACCCTTTATCTTTAGGACACTAAAATCAATCAGGTTCTTAAAAGAATAACTTTATTATAAAGAAAAAAGTAAAAGAAGCACCTCTGTAAAAATCAGGATGGAAGGTAATTTTACAGGGTAATAAAAATATTTAAAATACAGAGGATTCTCCTCTAGGCTCAAATTCAAAGTTATAAAAACAGGAATAAACCTCCCTCTTAGCATAGGGAAAATTCACAAGCTAAAACAAAAGATAATCTAACGCATTCCCTTGCTATTACTTACAATTTCTGTAATTTTAAATGTATCGTTTCAGGATCTTTTTAGGAGCTGGTTTATCTGCTTAGTCTCTCTCTTTGTCCTGAGAGGGAACAAACAAAAAGAGCACAAACAAAACCTTCTCCTCCCACCCCCTCCCACCGCCACCAGATTTGAAAGTATGTTCTTTCCCCATTGGTCCTTCTGGTCAGGTGCAACTAGGTTAATTTAACTGATTAACCCCTTACAGGTAAGGTGATTCTGTACCTCTGGCCAGGAGGGATTTTATGTTACTGCATACATAAAGGTTGTTACCCTTCCCTTTATATTTATGATAGTTCCCAAGATCTCAATCAAGATTGGGGCCTTGTATTCAAATATACAAGAAGGCATTATTAATGCCCCAAAGTGCATACAATCTGATTTTAGATTAGACTAGGTTCCATCTAGTTCACAATACCATGTCCAATAGTGACCAATGCCAGATGATTCAAAGTGTAGCCTTTTATTTGATTTAAAGTACATTTTAGGGATGTTGTCTTACACAATCATGGATTCGGCTGTAGTTGCTACGGTTTCAAGCTCAACAGAGTGAACTTGTCTCTGGTGCTTTTCTCAAATTCGGAGACTCTAGGGACAAAGGAAATCCAAGGATAATGACTATAGACTCAATCACAAATACAAAGTCTTATCTGTATTAAAAATTTTATTAAAGCAATAAGTAAAGTTACAATTACCCATGCATATAGAAATCCTATACAAACCCATGCAATAATTATAACTGTATTCATGCTCTCATTCTCAATGATATTCTAGCATCCAATGACCCTCTCAATAGACTATCATCACCGGAGGGATGAGTCCTGCTGGGGTTTCCTGTGATGTCATCCCTTGGGTCTTCCCACTATTACCCAACCATGGAACTGTCTTTTATATTGTTATTCTGATCACAGCTAATACCATATGCATAAAGGTGTCAACTTTTCCTTATCCATATTTTCATACCCTATGAATATTGGAGTGTCCTGTTTTTCATAGGTTGTTCGTAGCTCCTGTTATTTTTATTAGCATTTACATATGACATATATTGTGCAGTTAAGACAGATACTCAATCCGGTGTCTCGTGGTCTTGGACAACGCATTGCTATCTATTGAAATCCATTTTTCCATAACATCAACTATTGGCACATCTTATGCTGTAACCTTGTCACTTTGCTGGCAGAGGGTTATTCCTAGGTCACCCACTCATGTCAAGCATTCTTAAGGCTATGGCCTATTTTGGTCAGCTTGTAGGCTTTGCATTTCAGCCATGCTTTACCTATATACCTACTACACACTCATCAATCCTAAATACTTATCCTATTCTTTTATAATCCTACAACCTAGATTTACTTAGCATACATTGATTGTATATGAAATATCATATAAACTGACCATAACATCAGACAGTACAATGATAAATGGATGATAAAATGAACTAACTATCTACAAAAGGAAGGTGCAGGAACCCAAGAACCCCTCCTCTTCCATATCCTTTTATGGAAAATAATAGAAAATTATACTCTTTCTATAGGTTTTAAAGTATCCTATAGAATAATTAGAAAATGTTACCTCAACATTTTATATTATTTAAGAAATTTTAAAGAACCTATAGGAAGGTATTTTTTAAATTAAATGCTATAGGTGTTTAGAATAGTTTCTATAGCAGCACAATGACATTTTTATAGAAATATATTTTTATAATCTCTGTCCAATTCTATAGCTTTGTTTTTACCTCCACAAATGCCATCTTTGACAATAATAGAATAACTGGTTCATAGAGGCATTTTCTTTCTATCCTTGAACTATGAGGGTTTATAGATGTTATTTTATTATTCTTTCTATGTGACCATTTACCTATAGATGTCTCAACATTTTCTAAATCCTACTGAGAAATTTGCCTTGAGCAATTTTGTTTCAATGAGTTCCCAAGTTTGTAGTGCATTTAAAAATATAATTAGATTATAAATGTATCTCTCAATTTAATTGAAAGGCCCATTGTTCTTACACTATGAGATTGTTTACCAATTTAATCTCTCTATAGAAAATACTGAATGGTATTCCTCTGTAACATTGTTTTATTAGTCTCTGCTCTCATTAAACAGTACTGACTTTTTCTCGTATGAAGACTTTTCCATGTCTCTCCCATGCCAGTAACCATTCAGTGGTACTGTGTAGTAACATCTTAATTTCATCATTTCATTGCTACTTCAGTTAATCAGATGTCACATTATGATAGACTTGACATGAAATCTTGTTCTAGGATGGTGATTTCAGACCTTAAGACCTAGTGTACCACATCTAAAACTGAGGAGTGCTTTGTGTACTGTTTTGCATGATTTTAATCTGTGTATTTATAATGGATTCCTATAATGATACTAAAAACCAACTTGGTCATTCCCTACTACAGCCAAGAACTATTGTTCTTGGACATAAATTAAATTATGTTACTACTGCATTGGATGGAGACAGTGTTTCTTGCTATGTGAGTCATACATAACAGGGCAGTTACAGAACATATCTGTCTACCCATATATCTGTAGAGACACAGAAGATTTCAAACTGTTCAAAACATCTCTAAATATGAGGGCAGATTCTAAAGACAACTGAATTTTAAAGAGACATTTGGTCTGACAAATCAGATTGTAGTAGCTAACGACAGAACTACATCTCAAGTCTGCTTGAATCAAGTATGCTTTAAAGGCAGGATATCATTCTCTAGAGAGATTTTATGCTTGATCATAGTCAAAAGATCATTTAAAGAACCAAGTGAATCTTTTAAAAAGAACAAAAATAATGGGTACAGACTATCTATCTTAGGTGTTGTGACAAAGTTCCTCCTCTGCCTTGGTGGGTTCTACGCTTTCTGTCTGATTTGCTCGCCTCAGAGTTCATGGCAGTCCTCAGTTTGGCTCCTTTTGTTAGTGGCACAAACTTGCCGTTCACTTGCTAACCTCATCACTGGCCATCTCTTGCAACAGCTGGGTGACAGCTACAACTCCCTGGGCTACTTCCCCATGGCCTCCTCCCAACACCTTCTTTATCCTCACCACAGGACCTTCTTCCTGATGTCTGGTAACGCTTGTAGTTTGCAGTCCTCCAGCAGTACGCCTACTCACTCTCAGCATCTTATGCCTCTTGCTCTCAGCTCCTCACACACACCTCACTAACTGAAGTGAGGTCCTTTTTAAAACCAGGTGCCCTGATTAGCCTGCCTGTCCTAATTGATTCTGGTAGCTTCTTAATTGGCTCCAGGTGTACTAATTAGCCTGCCTCAATTGGTTCCAGCAACTTCCTGATCGTTCTGGAACAGCCCATTATCTTACTCAGGGAAAAGGGACCTGCTTAATCTGGGGCTAATATATCTACCTTCAATCACTCTCCTGTAGCCATCTGGCCTGACCCTGTTACAGTATTTGTATGGCTCCCATTGCCATACTATCTGAATGCCTCCCAATCTTTAGTGTGTTTATTTTCGCAAGAGATGTAGACAATCCCACCACCACCCTGCACATGCACACCAAAAAAATAGAAACCATGGACACAATGTTGTTCTCTGAAATAAGTTCTGCATAAAAATTTTGTGCTAAAATATTCTTTTTCTACATTTTATCTAATTTAGGAAATAATGTACAATAGAACCTCAGATTTAAGAACACCAGAGTTACAAAATGACCAGTCAACCACACACCTCATTTGTAACCAGAAGTACGCAATCAGGCAGCAGCAGAGACAAACAAACAAAAAAAGAAAAAAGAAAAAAAAAGCAAATACAGTACTGTGTTTAACATAAACTACTATAAAAAAGGGAAAGCAGCATTTTTCTTCTGCACAATAAAGTTTCAAAGCTATATTAAGTCAAGGTTGAGTTGTAAACTTTTGAAAGAAAACCAAAACATTTTATTCACAGTTATAAATATATCAGATACAAACAACCTCCATTCCCGAGGTGTTTGTAACTCTGAGGTCCTACTGTACAATATCAAAATAGATTACAACAAAGATGTGTAGTGCTTATTACATGGGCTGGCTTCATTTTAAATGGATTTTATATACTATAAAAAAATCATTTCAAATAAAAACTGATTTCTACAGCAGCAGTGACAACTATCCATTATAAAATGACCACAAAATACTGAAGACAGATAAACGATATACTGATGATGATTTTTCATTTTTTATTTTTTATTTAAAAGAGAGATTCCAGTTACTAGTAGTTCTAATTCATGAAGGGAAGGATTTTGAACTCTGATTTTTACCTCCTCATCTACCCAGGCTTATTGTATATCACTCAATAGAAGATACCTTTGTGATCTAAATTTTAGGATAAACCTCACACCCTATAGTAATGTTGAATGGTTAAAAGGTCACAAAAATGATCAACTTATTCCTAAAGATGCTAAATTGCTCTTCAATACCCCTGCCAGATGCTCTGTGCACTGTGATGTTATTGACAGTTCTGAAACTGGTCAACTTCCTGGGCAGCAACAAAATGTACCAGAAGCAGTCATAGCAGAAAGGTGTGTGTGTGTATGTATGTATGTGTGTGTGTGTGTGTGTGTGTGTGTTTTCTAGCAAGCTAGCTAGAACAGAGAAAAAAGTTAACATTATAAAATTGTTTTATATCAGTAATAAACATAGTTATCCTTAGGGATGATACTTTCCCGGAATATCTGTGATTAGATCCGCACCACATTATCCTACAGCTGTCAGTTAGGTTGTTCTTGTCAGAATTTTAACTGGTGTCTGTGGGTATCAAATGTGCAATTGCTGTAGATTGTCTAACATATTCTCCATAATATCACTCAGCAATATGTTTCTGTGAAGGTCAGGGATGATTGCATCGTTCCAGTTAGAGATAATTATCAGCGAATCATTTTAACTTGGGGGGAAGAAGGCAGGGTAATAACTGAAAAAGAAAACAGCCTCCATCAGTATGAGATTTTTTGATTCTTTTTAAATTTTATTTTCAACAGTGTTAGCTTTATTATTTAAAGGGCGATGGGTCTGAGTCCCCCAAATTATTAAGCATTCTTTGACAGGATTACTGGCCTGGTGGATAGAGAGGAAGTAGTAGATGTGATATATCTTGATTTTTAGTCACATTTTCAACACAGTCCCACATGACTTTCTGTGACAGCATGTACCAGACCCTCTGAGGGCCCTGCTGGAGATCTC
Organism: Terrapene triunguis; assembly: GCF_002925995.2. NCBI lineage: Eukaryota > Metazoa > Chordata > Testudines > Emydidae > Terrapene > Terrapene triunguis. The sequence continues at coordinate 86,948,698 of NW_020664409.1, read as the reverse complement.
ATAGCCCTGCCATCCTCTGCCCCAGAAAAGGGCAGTTGAGAGGGTCTCCAAGCTGCCTAGAGTGGCTGTGTGGGACACAGCCAATCAGAAAGGGGGTGCAGGGAGCAGCCAATCAGGGCCCAGCAGGCTAGCATAAGAAGAGAATGAGATCAGTTTCTTGCTGGAAATTGGGGAGCATGGAGAATGTATGGCTGGCTGAGGGAGCTACAAGACCTCTGACAGGGCAGTCCTGGCAGAAGCTGGGGGGAGTGAGAAGGAGCTGTGGGCTGGTTGCTGGGCTCATCTGATGGCCTTCTCCTAATGAAAGGCGAAGAAGGTATGGGGCTGCAGAGAAGTGGCCCAGGGAATTAGAGCAACAATGCGGCTTAGATAAAGGGACATGGCAGATGGCTAGTATCTACAGAGTCCCTGGGCTGAGCGTGGGTCCCCTTTACTCCCCATTAGCCACTGGGTTTGTGGCCTGAATGTTGAGGCACCCTAGAAAGGGAACTGAATTCTTTAGTGGCCCAGCATGAGAGCTGGGACCTGAAACATCCAGAGAGGATGAGGACATTGCCTCCATGGAGAAACCCTGCAGTAGGGCACGATACCAGGGCTGAGACCATTGAGAGACTATGGGACTAATTAAGGACCTCAGCCCAAGCAGGGCTACAGGGAGAGAAAGTGCAGGCCTGCATGCACTCGACCAGGGGCTGCTCGTGAGAGGTGACTGCACCCCACTACACTTTCTCTAGTGTTTTCTCAGAAAACTAGGGAAATGTGATCTTGATGAACTCACTAATATGGGTGTACAACTGCTTGAAAGACCATACTCAAGAAGTAGTTAGCAATGGGTCACTGTCAGACTGGGAGAGTACATTTAGTGATGTCCTACAAGGCTTAGTCCTTTATTAATGACTTGGATTATTGAGTGGAGAGTGTGCTTATGACATTTGTAGATGACACCAAGCTAAGATGGGTTGCTAGCACTTTGGAGGACAGGACAGCATGAGAATTAAAATTGGAGAATTGGTCTGGATTCAACAAAATGAAATTCAGTAAAGATAAGTGCAAAGTATTTTACTTAGGAAGGGTCGGGGGGCAGGCAGAGTAGATCTCAGCAACAGTGGCTGCTCTGTGGCCAGGAATGCTGAAACAGAGGAGGGTGGGTGAGTTTCACTGGAGCCAATTGGCTCATTCTTCACCCCATTAATTGGCAATGGGTGGCATGGGGAGGTGGATCTCTGCTCCACTCTCCTACGCTCCTGGAATGATCCTTATGCTTGGGGCAGAGGAAAGGGACAAGGCAGCGGTGCCAGAAGGCATGGCCCTCCTCCAGCCAGGATTCCAGGGGTGGCTATTTCCCTGTCAGCCCAATAAATAGTGAGACTGCACTCGCTTTATTGGTTAACTTCCTGCCTCCTGCTGGCGATGGCTGAGAATCCCAAGAGACTTCTTGTTGAGTCTTAAGTATGTCAGCTGCCTTTGATATCATTGATCACAAAGTGTTGCATACACAGTTCTTGTCCCTGAATGGGTAGGACAGAGTAATTCGTGAGCACTTAATTTCTTTCTTGCTGGAAGGACATAGAGAGGGCTGTTGCCTTGATGATTCTTTCATATGAGGTACCACAGGGTTCAGCCTTGCAAACTGTCCTTGTCCTATTCAAAGTATATATGGTACACTGAAGGAAATAAGGAAGTATGGGCTCAGATGTCTCCAATATGCAGATAACGCTTGGCTCTGTCTCCATGTAAGAATCAAAATAAATAGATGCAATAAAAGAAAAGAGAATCATAATTTTAAAAATCTGCAGTAGAAAAGAGGAGTTGCACTTTTCCTGGCCAAAAAATAAGCAGTGAAGTGTATACACAAACTCTGTGTTAGAGTCTCTACTTACTGATTATTTGTAATTTAAGATTATTTAGAGGCATGATGACAAATTGAAGCTGCAGAGCATACCATGTGCTGAAAAATCTTATTAATGCAAAACCAAGAAAATTGCAATCCCATCAGCAAGCTAAACATAATGATGCTATTGGCAGTGAAATTGAACTCTTCAAGCATAAGAAGACAATTTTATTTAAAATCAACCTACCAAAATCATTATCTTCAAGAATTTAAACATGGATGTGCCCTTGAAGTTTCCTACTCTTATGCACTACAAATTTCTAAAGTCAGGAAGCCACAATAAATTGCTGAGAAACTTTTGAAAGTGGCCTGCATTAAAATAGTTTAATGTGTGATGTGCACACTAATGGCTTAAAACCTGAAAAGTATTTTTTTTTTTTTGTAATGAGACTGCTAAATGGATAATTGATTAAATGGCTGGGAACTGTGAGGACACTGGGAGATTCCTATTTCACACCTCAAAACCTCCATACTTTGTATTCCCTTTAAAGCAACAACCACGAAAGAGTCATTGCTGCTTTTTTTTTTTTTTTTTTTTTTTTTAAAATATTGGCAATGATAAACTTAAACAAGACTGGAGAGAGACAGCTGTAAAATAACTGCATCTGCTGTTTCTGGCTTGGTTGCAAATTTGTTATACATGAGTGTAATGTCAAATGATAACAACATTTTTCAGTAACACCTCAGGAAGGTGAAACAGATGTGATATCACAGCATCAAAAATGAAGTGATTCTGATGGCCGCACTATCATTTTGAGGTATATTTCAGTGGAAATTCTTAAAGGAAAGATGATAAAAAGGCTTAATGCCTCCATAAAAACATGGGTGTCAACATAAAAGTAGGGCTAAATATTTAGATACTGAACTGCAAGATTTGTCACAGTACCTCAAGTTAAGGAATCATTTTTCCTCATATTTGTAAAATGGGAATGATGCTTCTCTCCTTTGTAAAGTGCTTTGAGATCTATTGCTGAAGAGTGCACTGTAAGAATTAGGTAGAGCAGGGGTCGGCAACATTCGGCACG
>NW_020664409.1:86752260-86945382 GCF_002925995.2 Terrapene triunguis | reverse complement strand
TAGAGTATTAATAATTATTGTTACAATGCAGAAAACTGGAAGAAAAAACATTTGCATGATCAGCAGTAAGAAAAGACAGCTACTATACATTAAATGATGATATAATCATCACCTAATGAGGTGTTGTCATTCATATTCAGTGAGAGGTGTAAATAGAAGTACCTAATATGTAATATTTTATTTTTCCAATTCATTTCAGTAGAAGGCGAAAAAAATCTGTATGCATGTTATAAGTGATTCTGTGGCTTCCATTATGGCAGTATCTGAGTGCCTCTCAAACATTAATGAAATTATCCTTAAAACACAACTGGGAAATAAGGAAGTATAATTATCACCATTTAACATTATAGGCAAATGAGGCAGAGTTTCAATGGTCACATATCAAAATTGTGTCAGAGTTAGAAACTGAAATAACTTCTTTCCTTACTTTTAAAATATAAAAAAAATTAAAAGACCTGTTTGAAAGGGAATGAGGAGGATGAGACAGTCTTAGCATTAAATCCCTAGCTTTGCTTGTCCTCTTTATCTTTAATAGGTAGTTTGTGAAGCTGAGAGACAGAAATAACTTGAAGACCTGACTCTGCAATTACTTATGTACACAAGTTTCTTTACTCATGTGAATATCACACTGAGTTCATTGGGACTAACCATGTGGATAAAGATAAGTTCATGGGTAAGTATTTGCAGGGTCAGGACCTTAGTGAGCAACATCCTGCAATTTACCTCATAGATATATAGCAGAAAATTTCCAAACTCTAGATTATGAACGCTAGCTTTTTTCCCCAGAAAATCAAGTGATTTTTTCCAAATGTTACCAAAAATGAATTTTCTTAGTTTTTTTCTGTAATTCAGTCCCACTTTTGTGGTATGAATTGCCTTGCATAGACACCGCAGAACTCTTCTTGGGCATTCTCTTCCCCAGTGATAAAATTTCAATGGGTTAACTCTAACATTTAAAAGCAGACAGGGCAGAGCACTGGAAAACATCCTGCTTTGGATGAGGGTTGTCGTAGATTTCCTGATCTCTGATTTATGATTTCTGTGTCTCGACAGATGATAATTTACACAGAGATGATTAAAGAGATTCTCTTGTATAAATTATCCCAAAACACTAATGATTGGAGGTGATCTAGTGCAGTGGTTCTCAACCTTTTCGGGTGCAGGATCCATTTGTAAACATTTTAGGCCTGTTGCGACCCAGGAAATAGTCTAGGGGTGGAGGCCCTGGGGTGGTTTTTGTCAGGTCTTGCCACCCCAGCGAATTGGGTCCTGCCTGGCACACAAGCCACAGGGCAGCTCCTGCAGCTCCTGGCTGGTGTTGGCTCTCTGCTCTGGACATTACAACCTCTAGGATTGCAGCGCAGCTCAGGTTTGGCCCTACTCCCCTGACTGTACCAAATTTGTGTGACCCGAGTTGTGATCTGGCACATGGGGTTACAATGCCACTCACTCAGATTTGGCCTATCTGGACTCCCGTCATTATGTCAGCTGGGCCAAACCTGAGTGGCGCTGTGACCCCAGAGGATGCAGATCCTGAAGTGAGCACAGCGAGCCCCTGGCACAAGAGCCACAGAAGCTGACATGCAGTGCTGTAACTAGGTATTTTAGTGCCTGGGGCGAACAAACATATTCACACCCCCTTACTAGAGCCCATCGTGGGACTACTTTTTTAATCCTGCTCCCATCCTGCCCCACAATACCTGCTCCCACCTGCTCCCGCATTGTCTGTTGAATTTTTATCCTGCTCCTGCTATTATGGTTTTGAAAAAATAATCCTCCCGCACTGCAAACAACATGAATGCCCTGGACAGCAGCGGCCACTCTCCGGCTGCCCAGCTCCGCCCAGAAATAAGGGTGGCGATATCATGTCTGCTGCAGGGCTCTATCCCCTAGTATTTTTTTCATCCATCCCCCCTGGCACTGTGACCTGTGTGGCTGCCCTCAACCTATCCAGGCTATGGTCCTGGTGCCACATGATGCTTTGAAACATTCTGGTGACCCAATTTTGGCTCCTGACCCCTGGGTTGAGAAATCCTGATCTAGTGAGTAAAGCAACAGACTGAACTCAGAAATTTTGGGTTATTTTCCTGGCTTTGCCATTGATTTATAGTGTGGCTTGGGCAGGGGCACTTGCCATTATACTTCAGCTTTCCCTTCTGTAAAATGAGGACAATCATACTTATCTACTTCACAGGGGTATTGTGAAGCTTAAGCAATTAATATTTGTAAAACAGTTAGAAATCTTTGGATGTAAGATTCTGCAGATGGAAAGTATATTCTTTCTAATAGTAATATCTTTTTACCTAAGATATAAGACATTTTTGACATACAAATGACCGTATCTGAAGTTAGCAAAAGATAACATACATAGCAATAATATTAGTGTATATATATATTGAATTTACTCTAGAGATTAAATTTTCCTGTGCATTAAAATCCAGTTCTGTAGCTGTTTGCATTCCTTTAAATATGTGTAATATATGTTAAATTAGCATTTACCCTTCTAGGGTCCAGGTCCATATCATTATCTTATTATTCTCTTCTGTATTAGTCAATGATCCTAAGCAATTCCCAAACACCTCCCAAATAAGCAGTTCCATTGAACTCAATGGGACTAATCACATGCTTATAATTAAGCATGAAACATGTCTTGCTCAGATCAGCCCGACCTGTGAGCCACTGTTAGTGCTCTGCCTCAGCAAGAGTGAGCTTCGCTGCTGCTCCTGAGCTATCTGTCAGATCCCCAACACACCAGCTCATGTGCCTTGCCAGCAAACTCTTCAGGACTCTGCCAGTCCAAACCTTGCCTTGCAGGTCACAGTCACTGAGTCTCTATTCCCGAGTTCCCCAGAGATGTTTCTGAATACAGTCCCTCTCCATGGACATTCACAGAAGTTGAGTTCACTGCTTCCAAAGAGACAGTGCACACATCTGCCTGTTAGGTTAGCTGAAGATTCACACTTCACTTCATTATGACAGCACTGAGGTGGTCTTGTAATAAAACAAGAATAAGTGTATTAACAAAGAAAATAGGTTGTAGTGATTTCAAGTAAGAGTGAAAGATATGAAAGGTTACAAACAAAACATGCTTTCTAGTGACTAAAGTTTAACTCCAGCTAGTTACAGTCTTTGTCTAGGAAGGTTTCTCACCTGTAGTCAGTTCTCAGAGACTAACCCCCCCTCCCCCCCCCCCTTGGTTGAAGAATTCACCTTTCTCATATTTCAGGAGTCATGGCCTCTTTTGTCCTTCAGGTAGTGGATGCCAAAATGGCTTTCTGCTTTGGCTTATGTTTCCCAAAGTCCATTGCCTCTCTTTCAAGAGTCAGGAAGGCTTCCTGGGGGTACAGCCTCCATCCCCTGCCATGATTGTTAAGTAGTCATCTACCCCATTTGCTAGTTGGATGGCTTTGTTTACTTTATATGTAAATATACTTCCATTGTTTCTGGCCTCACCTTGCTCAGTTTAAATTCGGGACACAGTCAAGCAGGTGAAACAACATTCCTTTGTTTGGGAAAAGCTGGAATTATGCACTGCTTGTCAAACATGTTAAGAACATATTTCCAGCACACATGTATGATTCTATATACACCGCCCATGCATCACTCAATAATACATGCATCACTCAATAATATTAATGCCCAGCATGTTACCAGTTTGCATATACCTTACATGACACATTTTAGGTACAGATTATGAGTGAGTTCAGGGAATGAGTGTGTCAGGCCTGATGCGAATTATGGTATAGTGTGCCCTCTGCCAGTTGGCACTGAGGGGCTCCCTGGGTCACAGAATGTGTTTGTCTTTGCAAGATTGGGGTGATGATGTGCACATCTGTGACAACTTCTCTCTAATAATATGAGAGCACTCTACAAATATTACCCTTCATAGTCACCCTTAATATCTTCTTAGTAATTAGCAAACATTATTTTAGTATTTGCACTATTTTTCATACCAAACATAGTAAGTAATCCTAAACTCTAGTGTAAAGAGTACAACATATTCTGAGGTACTTCTTTCTAATTAAGGTAAAATTAGAACATGTGTAAGGGCGCCTTTTCGTTATCAGGATTTTATTTTTTATTACTTTGTTTCTCTCCAAAAAAGTGCAGGGATTTTTATTATCTCTTTTCTCCTGTATTATAATCAATAGCGGCTGTTTCTACGCACTAAAGGCAGAAGACTCTTGAGTATTTCTCTTTCTATAATACTGAAAGGTTTGTCTGTTTATCCAGAATGAATTGGTATGATGAGGGCATAACACTAGATCCATCTCCCAAATTACTTTCCACTTGGTGAGACGACTATCCTTGATTGCCTTATTCAAAGTTTCTTGTCTAAAATGTCACTGCCAAATAGCCATCTGTGACACTGGGCGAGAAATCAGAAATAATCTGTATAAAAGAAAAAAAGTTTTAGAAGAATAAAAATAATCAGTGTTTATAATTATTTGTATTATGGCAATGTCTAGTAATTCTAGTCTTGGATCACATCTTCATTGTGGTAGGTACTGTACAGACTGGTAGCAAAGAAGTCCCTTCCAAAGACAGCTTACAATATGAGGATTTGATTTCATGCCTTTTCAGTGTGGTGGTGGGCGGCTGTTGTTTTTTTGTTTTGTTTTTGTTTTTGGACAGGGAGATGTTACTGTTCTTGTGTGAATACAGGTTTTTCTTAATTAATTTGTGTGTAAGTATATAGATCTGGAATGAAATTGTTGCCTTAGTGAACTAAATGACAAAACTTCCATTGATGTCAATGGGGCTATGGGGCTAGGATTTCACCTCAATCTTCATTTGTACAATTTTCAGGATGTTTGACTTTCATACATGAAATTGTTCAGGCGCAAGCTGGACTTATGATCTAAAATTTGAGCTGGTAGATCTAAATATAAACTTAAAATCTAGAGTTTGAGTTCTTTCTACTAATTCATTGTTAAAGTACTAACGGTTCTTCAGGACAACCTACATTCTTATTTACACCTATGCAATCATACTGTCTTCAGATTATGTTTTCAGTCACACTATGTAGGCTTATTACTTTGTACATGTATAACTGATTGAATCTGTATTTGGAGCTTAGTAAACCATGTGATTAAAAAGAAGAAAATATACCTAATTTCCTTACCTGTATTGGCTCTGTAGTACTAAGGAGAGAAAACGCAAATAAAAATCACGCCCTAAACTATGATACTGAATACCCAATGTTGAGTAGAGCTGCTCAAAATTTTTCAGTTTAAATAAAAACTGAGGAAACCTACAACTTTTTTTAATACTCCCTCCCCTCACTACACCATTTTTACATAGGGAGTAGGGTCTGAATGCTTACAAGGATTTAGGTGTTGTGGTGCTCAAAATCACAACTCCTATGTTTTAGGTGCCTGAAAAAATCACTGTTATTCACAAAGCCTGAGTTAGGCTACTATACAATGAATGAGGTGAGGTAGGCAACTTTGAATGTGATTCACTGAAGCCAGAAGACTAGGCTGGGAGCCACCTAAGCTAACCAGTGGAGAAGATGACCAGAGGACGGGTGTGCTAAATCCAACCCCTCTCTCAGAGATAGGCACCTAAGTTCAGGCTGCAGGGAGATGACTATCTCTGCTTCTGATTTTTGGCTAGGAACACGCTTTAGAGTTAGGGTGCCTGTGCAGTTTTAACAAGAAGCCATGGGGTTGGCAGGAGGACCTTTTAGTCCCAATGGTTAGGGTACTCAGCTGGGATGTGGGAGGCCCCTGATTCAAGTCCCTCCTCCACCTAAGGGGGAGAAGGGATTTGAAATCTCACATGGGTGCTCTAGAAATCTCATTTGGGAGTGGATTTCAAGCTGTTATATGGGAGATGAAGAAAAACCCTGTCCTCCAGAAAAAAATGTGGGGAAAATTCTACTGAGAGAACCTCATAGTGTTTTCTTCTTCCACAGATTTATCAACCCAGATCTCAATTTTTACATTTTCTTACTCAAACTCCCACTGACATAAGTCAGAGTTTATATGAGTAAAGTTCTCAGAACTTGGCTCCTATTCGGTAATGTATTAATTTTAAAAAGTCATTATGTATTTCCATGTACTTACTAAAAATGCATTATTCAGAGGCCAGACTGAGGGGAAATATATATTGTACTAGCATTGATTACATGCGATCCAAAAGAGATGCCAATCACAGTCAATTGTTCAGCTCTTTGTAATACAAGCTTCCCTCTGCCTTCTTGCATGATATGATCATCAATGAAACAGTCAACATTTAATTTGTTATTAGCTTTAGAATAGCTCTACCTCTAGATGGATAGGGGGCAGTTTATTCCTCTCTCAGATAATTTGTTTCAGACTGTCTACAGACTGGGGCAGACATCATTGCATTGCTTTACACATTTTGAAGCTTTTGTTTACAAACTAAGTCCTCAGTCTTTCTTCTGGATTGCAAGAAGGCAACATCCCGGAAAAAAGTGACCACTTTACTGAGGCACAGTAAACCAGCCCAATTCAACCTCTGGCTTTGAACTAGGAATACAATCTTTGTTCTTTAAATCATCACCTTATATCAGACCTCTCCCCCTAGAATTGTTGATTTGAAATGGTATGCCTAGGTATTACATTATACTCAATTAACAGCCACATATTAGATAATTTAAAAATTGGCTCATCCACAGATCTCAAAATGTAGTTGATAATGAGGAGATCTTAATGAGCATGAGCCCCAAGGAACTGGTTCTTTGTCCAACTCTATTTAGTATTTCTATCAGTGTTCTAGATGATGGTATAAAATCTTTGCTGGTAAAGGTTGCAGATGACATAAAGATTGGTGGGGCAGTAAATAATGAAGACAGGTACTGTTACAGAGAGATCTGAATTGCTTGGGTAATGGCCACAATCCAACAAAATGCATTTTAATACATCAAAAGGCAAAGCAATACATCTGGGAACCAAGTATGGCGGTTATATTTACAGAATGGGAGACTCTGTGTTGGAAAGCAAAGTCCTGGGAAAGGTCATCATATATAATTGCTGCAACATGAGCTCTCAATGCAATGATGTGGCAAAAAGGCTAATGAGATCTTTAGATGTATAATAAAGAGAGAATATGAAGAAGAGGTAGAAAGTGATCTTGCCATTGTATATAGCACTGGTTAGACTGCTGTTAGAATACAGTGTCTAGTTCTGGTGTCTTCACTTCAAGAAGAATGTGGAAATTCTGGAGATTATTCAAGGAAGAATGATAAAAATGATTCAGGGGCTGTAAAATAAGGCTTTATCTGTTGGTATGTTATGTTGGTATAACTGTGTCGCTCAGGGGTATGGAAAATCCATAGAGACAGTTATACCGACTGGACTCCTGGTGTAGACAACACTATGTTGATGGGAGGGTTTCTCCTGCCAACATAACTACTGCCTCTCGCAGAGGTGGAGTCCCTATGTTGCTGGGAGAAGCTCTCCCATTGACAAAGGTAACATCTTCACTAAGTGATGTAGCTGCACCGATGCATCTGGGTTGCTGCAATGCCTTAAGTGTAGATAAGACCTACGGCTCAAGGAACTCAAGTTATTTAGCTTATCAGAGAGAAGTTTGAGAAGTGATTTGATTATTCTGTATAGATACTTGTACATGCGGCTGAGGGCAGGGGAAGGATAACAAGGCATAACAAAATCCGAAAACTAGAAGTTGAATTTAGACAAATGAAACCTTGAAGTCACATGAGATTTCCTAGAAGTGAGAGTATATAAGCATTGGACCAACTTACCAGGGTAAATTGTGGACTCACCATCACTTGGATTCTGTTAAAGATGAGATTAGATCTAGTTTCAGGGAGAAATTCTGCAGCCTGTGAGGAGGGGGGACAGTTGGGCTTGTAGACTCCCCTCTGATGTTGAAGTCTAAATCTGTGGAGGGTTCCTTCTTCCTTGATGGGCCATGAGGAAAACAGAATTGCTTGCATTATAGAATCATAGAAGATCAGGGTTGGAAGAGACTTCAGGAAGTCATCTAGTCCAACCCCCTACTCAAAACAGGACCAACCCCAACTAAATCATCCCAGCCAGGGCTTTGTCAAGCCAGGCCTTAAAAACCTCTAAGGATGGAGATTCCACCACCTCTCTAGGTAACCCATTCCAGTGCTTCACCACCTTCCTAGTGAAAGAGTTTTTCCTAATATCCAACCTAGACCTCCCCCGCTGCAACTTGAGACCATTGTTTCTTGTTCTGTCATTTGCCACCACTGAGAACAGCCTAGCTCCGTCCTCTTTGGAACCACCCTTCCAGTAGTTGAAGGCTGCTATCAAATCCCCCCTCACTCATCGATTCTGCAGACTACATAAGCCCAGTTCCCTCAGCCTCTTCTCATAAGTCATGTGCCGCAGCCCCCTAATCATTGTTGCCCTCCGCTGGACTTTCAAATTTGTACACATCCTTTCTCTTGTAGGGGTCCCAAAACTAGACAAAATACTCCATATGTAGCCTCACCAGTGCCGAACAGAAGGGAATAATCACTCCCTTGATCTGCTGACAATGCTCCTACTAATGCAACCCAATATATCATTAGCCTCTTGGCAACAAGGGCACACTGTTGACTCATATCCAGCTTCTCATCCACTGTAATCCCCAGGTCCTTTTCTGCAGAACTCCCGCTTAGCCAGTCGTTCCCCAGCCTGTAGCAGTGCATGGGATTCTTCCGTCCTAAGTGCAGGACTCTGCACTTGTGCTTGTTGAACCTCATCAGATTTCTTTTGGCCCAATCCTCCAAATTGTCTAGATCATTCTGGACCCTACCGTCCAGCGTATCTGCCTCTCCCTCAATGTTAGTGTCATCTGAGAACTTGATGAGGGTACAATTCATCCCATCATCCAGATCATTAATGAAGATGTTGAACAAAATAGGCCCCAGGACTCACCCCTGGGGCACTCCGCTTGATACCGGCTGCCAACTAAATATCAAGCCGTTAATCACTACCCATTGAGCCCGACAATCTAGCCAGCTTTCTATTCACCTTATAGTCCATTCATCCAATCCATACTTTTTTAAATTGCTGGCAAGAATACTGTGGGAGACTGTATCAAAAGCTTTGCTAAGGTCAAGATATATTGAGTCCAGTGCTTTCCCCATATCCACAGAGCCAGTTATCTGCTCATAGAAGGCAATCAGGTTGGTCAGGCATGACTTGTCCTTGGTGCATCTATGTTGACTATTCCTGATCACATTCCTCTCCTCCAAGTGCTTCAAAGATAATGGCCAATGGCTCTGCAATCACATCAGCCAACTCTCTCAGCACCCTCACATGCGTTAGATACAGACCCATGGACTTGTTCATTAAAACTTGCAGTTCTGCATTAAGATAAATATAAACAAATCCATACTTCAGCTGGTTGCCTACAAGAATCAGGAAGATTTCCCTCCCCCCACTCTCTCTGAATTAACTAGATAGAGTTTGTTTGTTCGGTGTTTTTTGTCTTTCTCTGAAGCATCAGAGATTGGCTACAGTTGGAGACAGGACACTGGATGTGGTGGACCAATGCTCTGAGGTAGTATTAAGAATCCCTTCTAGATGCCTGTCAGGTGTGTCTTGCTCGTGCACTCATGGTCATCCTGATTGCCAAATTTGGAATTGGGAAGGAATTTTCCCCCAGATCAGATTAATAGAGACCTTGGTTTTTTTTTACTTTCATCTATTGAAGGTGTGGAAGCAGAGAAAAGGATAAAGGGAATTTCAACGCAGATATCTTAACTTTTAGGAATAAAGTAGGAGTCAGGCTAACACTAGCTTTAATAACGTGAGATTTCAGGCAGGGCCTGGGCAAGTGGAAAGCGAGTGGAACAAAAAACTGTAAGAGATACTGTTTTTTGTCCTTGTTAGATAAGAATGGAATGTAGACTGTGGCAGAAATTAATGAGAAAAAGTGAGATATCAGGAAGGAATATGTATAAACAAGATGCGGTTGTTGATCATTATTGTCTGTAATAAAAGGTATAAATGCTTGCCCTAATTGTTTATCTAACGGAGACCTGCCTGGGATGGGGGAAACCGCTGTCCAGGTGTACTCTCCCCTTGCAAGTGTCAAGAAAATAAACTGTCTCTGACTTGTTGCAGCCAACCTTAGAGTGAAGACTCTGTTTTCTTCACACAGGGGTTCCAAAACTTGGTTCGCGGCTTGATCAGGGTAAGTCCCTAGCAGGCCGCGAGACACTTTGTTTACCTGAGCATCTGCAGGTATGGCTGCTCACAGCTCCCAGTGGCCGCGGTTCACTGTTCCCAGCCAATGGGAACTGCGGGAAGTGGTGGCCCGGCCAGGGAATGGCAAACCGCAGCCACTGGGAGCTGCAAGCGGTTGTACCTGTGGATGCTCAGGTAAACAGTGTCTTGCAGCCTGTCAAGGGTTTACCCTGAATAAGCCGCGAACCAAGTTTGGGAACCCCTGATCTATTGCATGGTTCATGCATAGCATGCTGGGATTATCTCAGCATATCTCACCTAATCACTTTCCTGCCATTGCAGGGGCCTCGGGCATCAGTGGTGCCTGTGGGTATCTCTACTCTGCAGTTAGATGCCCACAGCTGGCCCATGTCAGCTGACTAGAGCTCGCAGGGCTTGGGCTAAGGGGCTGTGTACTTGCCCTGTACACGTTCAGGCTTGGGCTACAGCCCTCCCATCTCACAGGGTCCTGGAGCCTGAGCTCCAGCCTGAGCCTGAACAGTTAAACCACAATTAAACAGCCCCTTAGCCCGAGTCAGGTGGCACAGGCCAGCTGCAGGTTTTTAATTGAAGTGCAGACATACCCTTAGTCTCTCCTGTTCTCTCCTTGTGCCACATAGTTCAATTTCCTGTGGAATTAAATGTTTTGGTTCAACTGAAATTTTTGGACTTTATATAGGAGTATATGGGTGTAATTTAATCGCCTGTGTTATACAGGATGTCAGACAAGATGATATAATGGGTACTTCTGGCCTTCAATGCTATGCAGGGCCGGTGCTACCATTTAGGCAAACAAGGTGGTTGCCTACAGCGCCAAGATTTGGGGGTGCCAAAAAGCGGTGCCCCCAATTTTTTTTTACAGCGTTCCTATGCCCCCTCCCCAAGCGCGCGGTCGCCGCTCCACTTCTTCTGCCTCCCAGGCTTGCAGCGCCAATCAGCTGTTTGGCGCCGCAAGCCTGGGAGGGGAGGAGAATTAGAGCGGGGGCGGCGTGCTCAGGGAGGAGGCGGAGCAGAGGTGAGCTGGGGTGGGGAGCTGCCGCACGGCTCCCCGGGCCGGGGGGGTGGGGAGCTGCCGCGGGCGGGGGCGCCTCAGGGCGGGGAGCTGCCGCAGGGCTGGGGGGGGGAGGGGGCGCAAGGTGGAAGTTTCGCCTAGGGTGCAAAACTTCCTTGCACCGGCCCTGAAACAGACTGATATTTGAATGGATGCTGCTGAGGCTTGGTATAAAAAGGCTGATAATTAAGGGGAACTTCATAAATATCATCCCATTTTAAAACCAGTCACAGGAGTAGGTAACAAGCTTGAACTAGCATAGGCTTCTTTGCCCTTAATTGTACAATCAAGGTTTTCATCTACAGTAAGTTATAGCTATTCATGTTGCATGCCCTTGCTAAATCCATAGCTGTTTTTCCCTCTCTATTTTCCTGGCTATTTTTCAGGATTTTTTCCCCCTGAAAAAGATCAGGAGTGAAATACTGGCCCTAGAGAAGTCAATGGGAATTTTTATCTTTGCCTTCAATGAGGCTGGGACTTTTACCTCAGGTATCAGCACTAGAATGATCATTGCACCTTCATTCTATACCTGCTTCGTCCACATTTGTTTTTCCTTTTATAACAAAATGATTTGCACTTCATATCATAACACTGTAACTAGGTATGAAAGTCACTGATAATTATTTTCATGGGATAGCCTCACTTCATTACGTTGATTCCAAAACCCTCTTAAAATCATGTTTACTTGGTTTTAGGAGCGGTATATATATTTCCATGTATGGCAGCAAGTTGATTAAATAATTATGTAAATTAATCTTCAGTAATGAGAGATTCTTGTGAAATACTTCAGGCTGGAGAGAATCCTCTCCTCTTTCACCCCATCAAAACATTTTGCATAAGAATACATTTATTTTAAATGTAATAATGAAAGGTTATCTTACCTTGAATAATTTCTTTGAGGATTTATTGGTAAATATTATATGTTTACTTATTACATAGGTGGTGATTATATTGTTAGGCTCTATTCTATGGATTTATAAATAGTATTTTTCTTTAAATATTAAAAAAAATGCTGTTGCTTACACAGTGAAACAGATGGCAATGACAAAAGTTATTGTGGGACATGCCTTCAGAATAGATTATATTAATTCATATGCTATCCCAGAAATCCTTTATAAATAGCATCAACTGTCAGATGTAAACAGGCAAACACAGATTTAAAAAAGAACACAATCTTTTATTTTCAACTCAGGATAGATAACTCTAGACTTGTCATTTACCTTCTCTAAAGTGTTAAAATTGCTTGTAGTCACCATTTTCCTGTTACCTTGCCAAACAGTGACGTTTTATTTTTGTCTGGCTAGCTTCACATACAAAAGCTGAGATTTTTGTGAGTTTTTAACCACACTGTGCTCGTATTTTCAAGGTGTTTGTCATTTGCATCTTTGAATATAGATTTACAGATAGGGGGAGGTAGGGAGAAGTTTCTATGCAATTCATCAAAAATAACTTTTGCTAAAGTTTAGTGACCCCAAGAAATTGGGAAATTATCTATTAAAAATAAAAACACAAACATTTAAAAGTCACTTCATTTTTTCCCCTCTCTGTTTGAACCTTGAAGGAACAAAGGAAAAGAGAGTAGACAGCTCTAGGAGTTGTATATTTTGTGATTCGGTTTTGGACCATCTCTGCTAAAAATCCACTTGATTAATAAATACATTGGAGAACACTGATAACAATACTAACCTGGGCATACTCCACCAGTAGCTTAATTGCAGGGCATCCTGTTACTAACTTCATTCACTGGTCTTTTTTTCCCAGTTTTTCTAGTTTAACCAGTTTTTAACTTTTTTCCTCTGTAAGCTCTTATGAGTGATCTAATTAATAGCATTTTGAAAACAATTAAATTGTGTCTATCTGGTAGACTTTGTCTACTAATTTATTAATTTTTTCAAAGAACCCTAACAAGCTGAACTACCTAATTTGCACACACAACTGAGGTTTTGGCACAAAACAGACAAACACAGAAGTTGTGTTGTACATAGATTGGATGTTCTCAATCAGATTCCCCAACTGAGAGTGACCTGATCTGTTCTTAATTGCCAAGGTCACCCATGACTGTTTTATTTGTATTTTTTTCTGAGTAAAGCAAATATTGGGCCTTCCAGTTTTCCAAGGCCTCCACTGTTTTTTTTTTTACATATCATTTACATATCAACACTGTCGGTATTGCCCACTATTACACCTACGCCCATTCTAGCACCATTTTAAGTTAATGGGGAAGTCTTTCTATTGATTTCAGTGAGAACTGTATCATATTTAACAATAAAGACTCATGCAAAAAGGTAATTTAATGTCTCTAATACTTCGCTGTTCAAGTGTCTCCTCCACTTTCTTTCTATTCTAATCTATAGGGCTTCATTAAACATGCAGCATTTATGTTGATAATATATCTAAATATATATCTACTTTTGACAACAAAAACTTTTCAGTTCTGAAGATGGTGTTTACTTTGAAAATGGTAGTTTGGATCCTCAGCAGGTATACATCAACATACTTCCATTACCTATATTGATTAACTGAACTAAGAATCTGGCCAGGTATATTATAGTGCAAGTAAAGGTGTGAAATATTTTTTAAACCTAGATTTTGCTAGTTCTGCCATATTTTTGGACTATGTCTCTTATCAGGATAGGGTCAATATCTATCATCATCCCTTTCATGGCTGCTTCTTAGTACTGCTGAGGTACTGGTGATTCAGTTCCCAGTCCAGCAAAACTACCAGCTAGCAGTTTTTCCCTTTCTTGTACTTGATCCATACACAGGATCCATATGCGCCACTGAAATCAATGATAAAACTCACATTTGACATCAAAGATACAGAATTGGGACCCTGGAATGGAGAGAACTGATTTCCCTTCCCCACTCAGAACTGTATTCATGCATTGAGTTAGAGAACATTGTGTGTGTGAGAACAGTTATATTTATAATTAGGAATGATCTGTTTCTCCATGTTTGTGATCCATATAATATCAGACTGTGTGCTGTGGGAAACATTCAGTTAATTTGCTAAAATTGATTATTAAATCACACTAATGTAATTTGGGCAAACACTTTTAATTACCTAGAGGTGCAAAAGCCAAGTAAGCTGTGGTAGGGAAAGCCCATTCAAAAATATAGGAGATTTTGCAATTTTACAGACTCTTAACTACATACATATACCATCAACCAAGTATTTTTATATATCAGGCTTATTTGTTGTTGTTTGGTATTTCTGTTTAAGAGCTTTCTCCTACTTCCACTGACATCAATGGAAATATTCCTCATGGATTTCAGTAGGAACAGGGGTCAAGTCTTGATCTTGTGTCTAGAGCCATCAATTGTTAGTTTATTTGTAATAGTATTTGGTTTTAAATATTAGGCATCCATGTCTCTGTTCTCTTGAGAAGCTAATATAATAATTGGAAATAGAGGACTAATCTTCAAACACATGTTTCATCTGCATAGGAATGGAAATCTAATCCATGTATTTAAATCAGTTCCACAAAACAAAGCAAATACATGATGAATAATAATGAAACAAATTCAAGACAAAACCCTAGCGGACACCAGAGTAAACTAGAAAAGAACTGATCATAGTGATGAATCATTTATTGGTGTTCCCACTTGTAGGATTAATAGGCTACAATTAGGACAAAATACAGCAGCTCAGATTTTGACTGATGCTAGGAGGTTGGCTTATGTGACCATAATCTTGGGTCAGTTGAAGTGATAACCGATTAAGCTTTCCAAGGTGTGTGTGCTGATTTATATAACCCTTCACCAAGAAGGCACACAATACTGTCTCAATATTTTAGAAGAATCCATATGATAAGTTTGAGGTCCCTGCAGAACGTTGGCTTTTCTGCTTTGTGATTCTGGGACATGTATCACTGCATCCCTGCAACATACAAATAATTAAACTGAGAACTCAGATTGCAAAAATAGGAATAGAGAAGGCTCTCACAAAGAGGAAGAAGAGTTAGTTAAGTTAAGCACCAGTGGGGACACAAGAACAAATGGATATAAACTGGTCATCAACAAATTTAGGCGTGAAATTAGATGAAGATTTCTAACCATCTGAGGAGTGAAGTTCTGGAACAGCCTTCCAAGGAGAGTGGGGAGTGGCAAAAAACCTAACTCTGTTCAAAACTGAGCTTGATAAATTTATGAAGGGGATGGTATGATGAGACTGCCTACAATGGCGTTTAGCCAATCTGTGACTGCTAGCAACAAATATCTCCAGTGGCTGGTGATGGGTTACTAGATTGAGAGGCATATGAGTTACTACAGAGAATTCTTTCACAGGTGTCTGGCTGGTGGATCTTGCCCACATGGTCAGGGTCCAACTGATTGTCATATTTGGGGATGAGAAGGAATTTTCTCCTGGGTCAGATTGGTACAGACCATGGGGGTTTATTGCCTTCCTCTGCAGCATGGGGCACTTGCAGGTTTAAACTAGTGTAAATGGTGGATTCTCTGTAACCTTGATGTCTTTAAATCATGATTTGAGGACTTCAGTAATTCAGCCAGAGGTTAGGGGGTCTATTACAGGAGTGGGTGGTAAGGTTCTGTGGCCTGCAATGTGTAGCAGGTCAGACTAGATGATCATGATGGTCCCTTCTGACCTTAAAGTCTGAGTCTCTGAAGGAGGGACAAGTATGAAGAATTCAGGTATGAAGTGGTGTTCTTCTAGTGCTAGCAGCAGTGTATTCCACTTAGGTGTGCATGCTCCCAGGACACCATAGCTGGGGAATTTTGCTTAGCAGTATCCATCGGGGTGGTGCTTGTGCCTTTGTCCCCTTGTAGTCCCTCCCATGGTTTTTTAAGGTCAGAGCCACCTTGACCTCCATCAGTTTCTTCTCACAATCCGTGACTTGAGTCAGCAAGTTCTGTCTGGTGTGGTATCTTGCGTTTTTCGGTCACAGTGCTTTCCTGTGATCTTGTGTTGCTAGTTAGTTAGTTAAATAGTACCCTTAGGACTCAGTTCATTAGTAGTAGCTAGTTAAATAGGATTTAGCCTATTGTGATGCCCTCATCAGTTTTAACCACTGCCTGTTGTGTGGAGTGACTATACCTCCTAGTGACCCCCACACTTGATCTTTGTTATGCCTTGGGAAGGGTACATTACAGAAAAGTGCTCCATCTGTAAGTTCAAAAAGAGAATGCAGGTGGATAGATACTTGCACCTGAAACAATGCCTTGTGGAGGAGGCCCTCTTTGGACATCCACAGATGGTCTGGCCCTTCAGAGAGCTTTGGAGCTGGCACAAGCCATTGTTCCACAGCAAGATTCTGATTCTAGAGACTGGAGCCACTCCAGATCTCAGAGAGATTCCTCCTCCTTTCATAAAAGGAGTGAAGACTGGCAATGTGATTTTTCCCTTACTCAAGATAGAGCTTCACTGTTTACCCAGATGGGATCATAGAATCATAGAAGTTCAGGAGGTCATCTAGTCCAACCCCCTGCTCAAAGCAGGACCAACCCCAACTGAATCACCCCAGCCAGGGCTTTGTCAAGCCGGGTCTTAAAAACCTCTAAGGATGGAGATTCCACCACCTCCCTAGGTAACCCTAGATGAGCTAGACATCACCCTGGCAATTCTGGTACAGTCTGTGGGATGCCCATTGAGTCCAGTACTGATGACATCGGTGTCGGCACCTAGTGATTCTGCACCGTTGGTGTATCAGGCAGCATCAAACTTGCTCTGCCTTTTTGTTCCTGACTCACCATTAACTCAGGAACATTCAGCTGCGGTGGCTTCTTCTGTGTCCTCGGCACCACCTGGACTGGCTGCAGACTTATCGCTATTGTTGGCACCATTTTATGCACTGCTTAATACTAAAGGTGCAGAAGTAGTCCTTGGTACCGGGAAAGAGGTAGTCCTCTTTCCCGGTACCAAGAGGCTAATTGGCACAGAGACAGTCTTCAGAACAGATGACAATTTTGGTGCTGATCACATTTATGGGAATGGTACCAGCCTCAACATTAATGGGGACATCTGTTCTGGTGCTGAATGTGAGAGTGATGCCCCTACAGGTACTCATGGCATCAGCTACTTTACTATGATGGTTACCAATGTTATCTGCATATTGGGCTTCAGTTGAGGCTGGACATTTGCTGCTTCTGACTGGAGTGGCTCCTCTGTTACCACCAAACTACTTGGAAAGGCCCCGAGCTCGATCTTGAGGAAATCTTTCCCCCTCTCCTCAACTTTGAGGCACTGTTCTCTAAAGTCAGCGAGACCGCCTGGGGATTACCATCAGTACCAGAATCAGCACTACTTCCACAGTAGGGAAAAGGGGCTCTTGGCCCAGTTCCTACTGGCCACCAGTGCCACCTTATCTTCAGTGACCTCCTTGGAACCCTTGGGATGTAGATTGATCTACAAGGCCCTGATTCTCGGTTCAGTGAAGAGTGAGGTCACTGATCCCCTTGGTAGTTTCCTCTCTTGAGCTGCCTATCCCGCAGACAGAGATTGGGGTGGTTCACTCTGAGCTGGGCAAGTGTTACCGCAGGAGATAACAATTGGCTCTGCTTCCTTCCTTTTCCTCTTCGCTGTATGACTCCATGGTGAGGGATTCCTTCACTTCTGTGCCTAAGAATCTTGTCATATTAAGATGGAATTACTTTAAGTCAAAGTTGCAGAAACTATCTGAAGCCTGCATCCCAAGCAAGGGGGAAAATTCATAGGGAAGGGATGCAAACCAAGCTGGATGAACAAGCATCTCAAACAGTTGAGTAAGAGAAAGCAGAAAGCCTTCAAGGAATGGAAGATGGGATGGATCAGCAAGGAAAGCTACCTCTTGGAGGTCAGAAAGTGTAGAGATAAAGTAAGATCTGCTAAAAGCCAAACAGAGTTGGATCTTGCAAAGGAAATTAAAATCAATAGTAAAAGGTTCTATAGCCATATAAATAAAAATAAAAGAAGAAAGAAGAAGTGGGACCACTAACCACTGATGGTGGCATGGGGATTAAAGATAATCTATGCATAGCCCAACATTTTAACAAATACTTTGCCTCAGTTTTTAATAAGGCTAATGAAGAGCTTAGAGGTAGTGGTGTTTCTGTCAAATGAACTACTTCAAGCAATTAGTTTCCTGTGTCTGTCCATTCATGCTTATCCTTGAAGTATGATCAGTGTATGCCTGAAGTTGTTAGGCCATATGGCCGTGTGCACTTATGTGGTTCAGCATGCATGACTGCACCTTCATCCTCTTCAGGGCTGTTTGAAGTTGGTATACTTCCTGAATTGTCAGTTATTGGATGTCCTATTGGTGGACGGATCAGGTACACATTTGTGAAGGTGTTCCTTTTGCCCATCCTCCACTGATCAGGACCACAGTTACCAATGTCTCCCCAGTAGCTTGGGGAGTGTATCTGGGGACATTGAAAGTTCAAAGTTTGTGGACAGAATAGGAAGCTTCCTTTCATATCAAAGTCATGGAGCTTAGAGCCATTTACAATGTGTGCCAGGTTTTCGGGCACACATCAAGGGCACATATTCTCATCAACAATACCAATGCATTGCATTGGTATTGCAAGCAAGGAAGAGACCACTCCAACCCAGGGCTGGCGCAACCCATTAGGCGACCTAGGCGGTCGCCTAGGGCACTAACATTTGGGGGGTGGTGACCGCAGTGGCCGGATCTTTGGCCGCCCCAGTCGTTGTTGGCATTTCAGGGGCGGGACCTTCTGCCGCCTAGGGCAGCAAAAAAGCTGGCTGCGCTCCTGCTCCAATCAGCTTTTTCAGAAGCAATAAATTTTTAATTTTTTTTTTTTGCAATTTTGCAAGAAGGAAAACCTCATTCTTTCACCTGCTGACTTACAAGGTGCTCAGAATCACTTGGCTGATCACCTCAGCAGGAATTTCTCCCAGAATCATGAGTAGTTTTTGAAGAGCGCATGCTGAGGTCCATCTTCAGAGAATGTGGCATTCTGACTATTGACCTTTTTGCAACAAATGAAAGAAAGAAGTGCTGTCAGTTTTGCTGTCGAGTGGATCTCAGTCCAGGCTCTTTAAACTACACCTTCCAGCTGAACTGGGGATCAGTACTGACGTATGCCCTCCCCCCACAGCAATCCCATTCATTCCACATGGTGTTCTCAAACGAAAATTGGATCAGGCCAAACTGATACTCATTGTGCCAGTTTGGCCAAGACAATGATGGTTCTTTAGTTTTGTCAGTCTGTTTGACCTCCCAGATCTCTTCCCCTCTATTCCAACCTACTGACTCAGCACCATGGTCAAAATTGTGATCCAGTGCTGAGCACTTTGCACCTCATGGCATGGGTGCTGCCTGGTTATGTGAGAGGGAAGGACGGTGTTCAGTAAGTTCTACTTAATAGTAGTAGAAAACACTCCACTAGGGCTACCTGTTTGGCCAAGTGGAAACCTTTTTTGGTTTGGTCACTACCTTGTGGAATTCAACAGAGGCTAGCTTGCATTCAGGACATCTTGAATTATGTAAGAACATAAGAATGGCCATACTGGGTCAAACCAGTAGTCCATCTAGCTAAGTATTCTGTCTTCTGACCGTGGTAAGATGTTTCAGAGGGAATGAACAGAATAGGTCAATTATTAACTACCTGTCCTGTCACAGCCTTCTGGCAGTCAGAGGTTTAGGGACACCCATAGCATGGGGTTACCTCCCTAAAACGAGTTGTCCATCTCTTCCCATTTGTGAAAGAGGCATTTGCTTTGTGGAACTTTAATACTGTGTTGTCTGCCCTCACGGGACCCCCATTTAAGCTTCTGGCAACATGTTTTCTGTCCTTCCTTTGCCAAAAGACAGCCTTTCTTATTGCTATAATTTCTACAAGGAGAATGGATGAACTGCAGGCCTTAATAGCAGATCCTCCAGATAGGGGTCTTTGAAAAACTGCACAAGGCTGCATCCAAGATTTTTATTTAAGATGGTTTCATTTTAATTAAACAATATACTTACCTGCATTCTTTCCTATGCCAAATGTGGATGAACAGCACTTTCATACTTTGGATCTGATACGTGGCATTTTGGCACTTTATCTGGAAAGGACTAAACTGTTAGAGCCCTGCAAATCCCTGGATATCTGCTTTACATCTGCAGATATCTGCATCCGTGGACCATTTTTGCAGATTGCAGATCAGATGCAGATACAAATTTTGTATCTGCGCAGGGCTCTATAAAACGTTGGCTTTTTGTCTCCTATGCAAATCGGATGAAGGGTCAGACGGTCTCCACACAGACAATTTCCAGAATGATCATTTCCTGGATTATGATGGCATATGGGATAGTTCAGACTTCTGCTCCTCCTTTCAAGAGGGCCCCAACGAGCTTCCCTTGTATTTCTCAGTAATGTTTCTATACAGGACATTTGCAGGGCCACTACTTGGTTTTCTACTCATTTAAAAATTTTACTAGCCGCTTTGCTGACTGCATCTTGGTCAGATGCAAACTTTGGAAAAGCAGTCCTGTCGCTGCTATTTATGTAGTCTCGGAGCCCCACATCCTTCCAATACTGCTTGTGAATCATTCTGAGTAGAATACATATTTGTAATCACTTTACGAAGAAAAAATGGTTATTTATCTGTATTGCAGCAATACAATACAGTAACTGTACTGTAAATAGTCATGGGAGGAGCTACATGGGCCAAAGTTACTGGTGAGCAAAGTTCTTCAGCTTTGGTGTGCTGAGCACGTGCACAGCTAACTGGAATACACGTCTGCACACATATGTCAAAGAACAACAGTTACAGTACTGGTAGGTAACTGTTTTTTGTGTTTTTATTCTGTTGCAAGAAAAATGTATATCCCCATATTTACCTCATTAAACTCTGGTTCAAAGAACTCAAAATCTGTATACTGTAAGCTCTTCACTTTTAATTTTTGAATAAGCATTGTGACAGCCATTGGCTCTGAATATGACACCATACTACTATATTGCTACTGTAATCTTGTTCTGCAAAATCAAAGCAGAGTTCTAGTTCTTGAATCCCCTTTATCGTCATGGAAAAAAAACATGAAGACATTTCTGTATCATAGAAGAGAACTTTTCATGTTTGACTGGTTACACTGTGCAATAACAGACTATGAGGTTTAGTTTGATTAGGTGGTTTGAATAACTTCAAAATGGTGAATATACAATGATGCTCTTCATTGTCCACTAAAATGCCATTAGCAGCATATTTTGTTGTGTTATGGCTGTTTAAATCTATACGTTTTTAGCATTGTTTCTATAGAACACTATTTTGTTTCATCCATATTTATGTTTTATAAGACTTTTTTTCTATACAGGAAGTTATTTTGTAAAGTATTACTAGGCTAGAGTGGGAATACTCATACTAGGTACTAGTCAGTGCTTTTCAATGTTTTCAAACCTCTTGATCTGTTCAGTGTAACTGGGGAACCTCTAAATGCGCCCATGAACTGAGCGGAGAGAGGCCAATCCTTAACTGCACCTGTCCTGGTTTTGTAGAAAAGAGAAAGGAACATCCAGATCTTGGGATGAAGATAGTTCCTAGGACTATCCTCTCACTTTCTTTCCATAGAAGATCAGTACTTAGGCACTAGCTCAACATCCCTTACTACAGATAGCCAGGAGAGGTAATATTTCAGACTTCTCATACTAAACAGAGCTGAATCAGGGGAAGACTGTTTCATCTGAGTGAGACAACAGAACTGGGCTAGTCTGTACAACACAACTTAAATTGCTCTATTACTGACATTCTTTCAAGTGCATCTTACTGTGTATGCAAGCCATAATGTAACCTGTGGCTCTGATTGTCATTGTTAAGTGGAGGAAAAGTAACTTTCCATGAATCATAAGAACATAAAAGCTGCCCTATTGGGTTAGTCCATGGTCCATCTTATCCAGTATCCTATCTCCGACAGTAGCACATACCAGAGCTTCACGGGGCATGCATAGAATAGGGCAATTATGGAGTAAGCCATCCCTGTCTTCCACTCCTGACAAGATCAATTTGTGACAAGGGAATTTGCTAGGGAATTTGGCATAAGCATGCCTCTGTCGTGACTAGGATGTGGGCAGTCTGACCTAGTGGTCAAAGCTGGAGTCAGGCCGATCCGATACCATGAGGTCAGAGTACGAGACAGGCCTGAGGGGAAACGGAGAGTCAAGTGTCAGAAGGTAGGGAGAGTCGGGTTACCAGGAGATAAGAAGCAGGAGACAAACTTGAGAGCAGAACCATAGATTGATAACCAGAGGCAGACCAAGTCAGGATATCAGGAAGTCAAGCCACAGGAGTGGGGGGCACACAGTCCAGAGAAAGGTGGACCCCAGTTACATAGAGAACTTCCTGTTCCTGTGCTGGGTTTAGACAGGGGCTGTGGACCAATCAGGACCCCCAGCGTTCTGCCAGTTATCTTCTAGGACTGGGTTCCTCTCTGAGTTCAGCTCCTATTCTGACAACACTTAGCAGTTCCTGGGTGGCAGATTGGCACCTCCTAGCTCTAAAGACCTGTGTTCTGTGGACTATGGTTCAAGATGGGTCCTAGCAACCTAAAAATTATAGAAAGCATTAACCATTATGGAGGAAAAAATTCTGCTGGATGAGAGCAGGGGGAAGGAGAACAGATCATTTTTAATGTTGGGGACAAGGAAGGGGAAGTTTCCACACCTCCAACTTCCTGTGTTCTCCAGCCCTTGCCTCTGTAGTACCTCACACATGGGTTGGGTTGCTACGTTAACAGCTGCAGTAGCTATTGTTCTGGGCTGGAAGCTGACCTGTCTAACCTATGGCTTTTGTCTAGAGATTAAATATCCAGGTCTGTTCTTCAGCTCCTCAGCCTATCAGCTGGTGTTTCTGTCTTTATAGGCCAGGATAAGGGTGGGTGCGAGGGGAAAGGAAGGCTCCAAATCCAAATCCCACATACTTTTGGCTTCCAAAAAACTGAAACAAAAAAGTTCAAACAATTGTTGTTGGATTTCTTTTTTGTTTGAAAATGTCAATTTGAAACTAAAATTTTCACCTTGATTTCTCCATTGGACAAATTAAAAAAATAATAATCAAAATTGAAAACTTGCTGCTGGATGTATAGAAGGCAGAGTCGGACATGTCTGTCAATAGTGAAAAATCTGCAGTTATAGTAGCTGGATGCTAGATGATCATAACCAGCTAACATTTGTTCAGTCACATGTGCAGAGTAGAATTATATATAATTACACATGCATGCACACACTGTGATAGCAGTGGTATAACTTCTATTACAGAAGCAAAAGCACTCGTCTCACAAGCTTCTTGTGTGCATTGCAGAATAATATGCATAAGGAAGAAGTAAGCATTACCAAAAGGCATGCTATCTATACACTTAAATAAAGATAATTGTAAAATATTAATGAAAAAAATAACATAGCAGTTTAGTGTTTGGAATGTTTGTCACTGACTGGGAGTAGAGATCATGACTCTCCAGCCAGTTCAACATAGATCATTATTTATTAATTCTTTTAGACTCTTATCCTAACAATCTCTGAATAGCTTGCACTTCTGTCCCTTTTTTTGTGATATTTCAGAAGAGCGGGTCTCCCTTTGGGTGCCAGCCAGTCATTACTTTGCCATGACACTCTACTCTTGTTTGTAAGTTTCTCTTCATGGATCTTTTTTTAAGACATGATATACTACGTTAATGTTTTGTGATGGAAGGAGGCTCTGCAGATCATGTGTCTAACTTCTAAACCCTATAATGGCAATGATTCACTGAAGTACTTATGAGCATGCCTAATTTTCAGCACTTGAATACTTTAATTGACTTCAGTGAACATAGTCTCAAGCTTGACATTAGGCACATGCTTAAAGTTCCTTGGTGAAATGGGGCCAGTGTACTCTTACCTATTTCTCTGAACAAACATATTCCCAGAGCTGCAGTTTCTTCAGTTACTGTTTTTTGAGAATCCATTTCACATAGTAATTAGTCTGTATATTAAAAATAAAAATATATCTGATCCTTTCTTAACTTCATTTAATCTCCTATTACTTGTCAGGTGCATTGCCCTCTTAAATAGTTGTGTCATTCACTTTTTCGGTGCCTCTTGGAAAAATTTCCTCTCATAATCTCCTCTTCTAAATGGATATAAACCTACCTTTTCTAATGTTTCCTAATATTTAGGAATATCTCAGCCATTAATATCCTTTTTGGTCTCTCTGTACCTTATATAATTATTGAATATTCTTCATGAAATAAAGTCTAGGTTAGTCTAGACTCCAAAAATGGTGCAGCCCTTTGTACCATGTCCTCAGCGATATCTTCTGAGGTATTGATATCCCTACTCTATATATCTGTACTCTATTTGCTTTCCTAACTGAAGCTAAATATGGAACTTTTATGGACCATTTTCCTCGTCAATGATGTGCAACTTCTGCCCCTTGATATCAACATGTTACCTCAATTTTTGTCTAGATCTAGCCTTCCACTTTTTTGATACTGGCAAATCATACCTATATAATGTCATTTGGCATTGGCATATCTTTCTTGTATGTTTATTATCCAGTATACTGGAAATAAGATCAAGTCTAACATAGGCGTAGACTCCGAGCGTGATCCGGAGATCAAGCACCAACCGAAAATAATAGGGGGTGCCCAGCATCCACGGGCCACCAGTAGATGGCAGAAGCACGTACATGGTGTACAGTGAAACCAGAAGGTGAAAAGCACCCACCAGCAAAAACAAAAGTCAGCGCCTGTGGAGCCTAACCAGCAGTATAAGTAGGGCGGTACAGTCCAATACCCTGTACCAGCAAGATATTTATAGCTGTATGGCGTTCTGGAAAGACACAGGAGGAGCAGAACATGGGGTCACCGTGGGCCCATGCTGGCAGATCCTTCAGCGTGTCGATAATGCCCCCAGCCCCGCCCACAGCCCTGTCCTCCGGCGGGGCTGCTGTATAAACAGAGGAGACCCTGCGTGAAAGGGCTGGGGGATGGTACAGCTGCATCGGAGGAGCTGCGGGCATGGGGCCACCCAGCAGCCTCACGTTTTGCTCCTTTCGCTGCTGAAGTTCCAAAGTCTCCGGTGCAGCGGGAGGAGGACAGAGCCCCCTCCTACCCACCCCAGGTACGGGGGGTGGATCATGAGGAGGGGATGGGGAGAGCGTGGGGTTCCTGGACTGGTCACGTGCTCCCCGTTAGATACTGTCTCCCCCGAGGCACCACTTGCACTACTGAGCCTAACACTGAGCATTGATTATTATCTGATCTATAACTAGAATCCATTGTTAACGGTGAATTTCTTCTTTTTTACTTATTCCCTGCAGTGCTGTAGGAATCAGCACAGAAACATTACAACAAGTTAATACTTAGGTGAGATGGCTTTTGAGGTATGCCTTGACATCAGAAGGGTTGTCAGGAAAAGTTTTCAAACCAGAAATGTGGGATATCTTAGAGATATTAAGGAAACAAACTTGCTGCTTTGTGTTTACTTTCCTTCTGTGTGAATGAGACTTGGTTTGTATATGAATCATTAAAAAAATAAAAGGAATATACTAACTTTGTATATTTTGCAAGAATTTTGTTTTCACTACTACTACTTCTAAGTGGAAACTGTTCCGCTACCCCTAAAAATAATCACAGCTCTCTGAGTTCTTGCTTTTAGATATTTATTCAGTGGTTTGTATGCTCTGTTTTTTGCAGGTAAGGGAGGAGAATAATATGGATTCAGCTGACAGCTCTACATCAGATCAAGGATATCATAGTTAAAAATCTAACTAAATCTAAAAATCTGGGGTTTTTTTCCTATTTGATTTCAGTGGGATTTCAGAATCTGACAATGTTGTAGCCTTTTATGTGGTACTGTATATAAAGCCATCTTAAAATGAAATTGAATAATGGCTCTACTGCTTTATATTTGCATCCTCAAAAAACTATGACTCCCATTTATCCCTTCTTTTTTCTCCTTAGTCTGTCCTCAGCCATGAGTTGTGTGTTGTTCTAATCTGTGATGGTTTTGTGTATTTTATTATTTATGAGTCATCGGTGTTTGAAAGAAGCCTACTAGATAAATACAGTTATGGAAGTTACAGATGAAAAAATATATTAAATAATCTACTCCAGGTTCTTCAATTTTCTTGCCATGCCACTGTATTTTGATATAGATATGCATGACATTTGTGTGAGATTTAGAGATATATGGAACCTATTAAGTTGCAAGAGAATATGGAGGTGCAATTGTGTGTGGCATTGGTTAATTAACAAATACAAGCAATGTTTTCATATAGTTATTTTGATTTATAAACCATTTAAAGCACAATGCACCTAACCCAGGCCCTTGGTTTCTTTGACAAAAAATTATATAACACAATATTTATGCAAATTCAACAGATTTGAAACAGGTGATGCTGAAGGCTTTAATAGATTAACAATATTTACCATGACTTCCAAGACTCAGGTCAAACCCATCACTTTTCCACAAACCTCTTGTTGATATTGAGGAAAAGAATCTTTGGAGATAATCATTCCTGGGTGTTATAGAAACGACAATAATTTCATGATAATTATTACGTTCTTGTTAAGAACATTGAGCTTGTTATAAAATATCTTCTGCTCTTTCTTTTCTGTAGTAGTAGTGTTTTCAAAATATTTTCCTTTGCAGAAACATTTTCAAATACTCTTTGCTCAAAGATAGCTAAATGAGCCATGCTAGTCACACAGTCAAAGTGGAGAGAACAAAGAAATTATACTGATGGTTTTTAGATATTATTTCTAAGCTTTAAAGACGTTTCTTGATATAGTAAATACTTTTTGTGTAGATATGCACAGGAGAACAACAATTGGTGTGAATGAAACTTGGAGAGTGTGTTCAATGAATCTACTAACTTGATCTCTTACTCTCTCAAATTTGCTGAGTGACATGCATACTGTAGTTAGTTACCACTGGAAATGCAGATGGAAGTTACTGCAGGAAATGTAAACATGAGTTGGATTATCTAAGGTTGGAACAAAGAATAGGTAATGAACAGCGTGTGGACTTCTTTAGTATCTTAGTAAACCTAAGTTTCCATTTATGAAAACCTCAGGACCCTCAAGAAAAGATCTGCATCTTAGAACAAGCTAGCTTTGATTTACTGTCTACCCCTGCCAAAATTAGCATGCTTTGTCAAAGTGTAAGCAAATTGTATGACAGATTCACCTATCATAGTCAAAATTTAAATCAGTGAAGTGAAATGGTCTGCCAGACTCCAGCATGAGCAATTATTTTTCTGCTTCTGCAGCTTACTCACTACAATGCTATAGGAATCAGCACAGAAACATGACAAAAGGCTCAGATATAGCTGAGGTTGCTTGTCAAATATATTGCTTAACCCAGAAAAAGGTTGATCAGGAATGTTTTCAGCACAGGTATACAAAATGTCAAAGGAACAACACAGACACGAAGCCTATATATACTACCTCTGTGAGAGGCTTGGCTTGTATGTTGTTTAGGGTATGCTTATTCACGCTATGTGAAATCCTGTCATTACAGCAGCCAATGACAAAACTCTCAATTGACTTGAACAGGGCCAGGATTTCACCTACTAAGTAATATAGCACCTTTCTGCACAAATGGTCCCATTGACTTCAGAGAATATTTGTGGGGTAAAGAGCTACTCATCATGAATAAGGGTGGCAGAATCTCATCCTAAACAGAGAATAAAAATCTGTTAATGTTTCATATTTTGCTAGAACTCTGTTTTCACTAGTACTACATCAAAATGTAAGATACCCTGCTCTATCTATAAGTAGTCACAACTGACTTTTTTTAAAATACATTTATTTAATAGTTCACATGCTCTGTTCTTTAAAAACTGGTATAGCTTACTTCATATAAGGGCAGTATCTGCAGAGTTCCCTTTGAAAGATTTCATTGTTGCAACCATGAATGTAACTCCAGCAGAGATAACAGCAATAGACGTGCTAGCATGAACAAAGGACAACTAATCCTCAAAAACACTCTAGTAATAATAGTGCGCTTTGTCATTAAGTCTGGTATATGAACACTTCTCTTTACAGGTATTTATTAAGAGTAATGAAATAATGTATTTATCTTTTTTACATTATTCTGATTTATTTAAAATAAATTTAACAGTTACTTTATATAATCTTGGTGCATACTCTTTTAATCACAGCTAGTTTCTGTTTTGTGTCTTTTCAAAGGTAATATCTTGAACCTTAGAGTATGTGCATTTTACTTGTGTCCCTAAATAATGCAACACAAATATAATGATCTTATATTGCAATGGGTATATTCTTAACTGGTATTTTAATCCTTTGCATATTTTTAATGTTTGAGAGAGAATGTTTTATGCATTTGCTGTACATGTTTCATGCATGAATTATAAGTTAAACATTTTATTTTTGCAGTAAAGACTTGTGGATCTAATCTTCAGGGACCCAGTGGCACCTTCACATCACCCAATTTTCCATTCCAATATGACAGTAATGCTCAATGTGTTTGGGTCATCACAGCTATACATACCAATAAGGTAAGTTTAAAACTTAGTGCTAGTTTAAAAAAGCAACAGTACAAAAGCATGCACAGACTCTAATATTTATTTTAATATTATTTATTACTAAAGTGCAGTTCATATTTCTATGAACATTATTGGTTATGTATGGACAGATATTGAAAGAATGATGAATATCTACCTCTAGAGTATTTTGCTTTTTGTTTTCCAGTAGATGCTATCATGTTTTTGATGTAATTCACAGTAGTTTCCACAAAAGTGATACTTAGTAGAATAAAGTTACCACTATATCAAGGGCTGTGCACATCTCATTCAGGTCTTTGCCTCAGGATGGGACTGGAAAAGCCTCCGTAGAACCGGTTGCAGTTACCCCTCACGCCTCATCACTTTTCCCTGGACTCAGGGTCTGCTAGTAACTTCCCATCTCCGTTACTAATCACAGCTCCCTGGGAGGCCATGGATCATAGCACGCTCCTCGTCAGTACCCAGCCTGGGCTGGGGAAGCCAATGATCCAAAGTAGTATAAGGGCCCTACTGTCAATCAAACTCCAACCCCGCCCCTTGACCCATTAAGCCCCACCCCTTGACCCCTTGGTCCCTCCTGCCTGTCACCAGAAGTCCCACCCATGGGGGTATTACTTCGGGGTCAAGGTGCCACCTGACTGGAAGCAAGGTGCGTCATGTGACCCCCCCCTCTAAGAACTCCTCCCACCACCCTCTACCAATCAGGAGGAGTTTCGTCCTGATAGGACCGCCCCGAGAGGAGATTTTGACCAATCAGGGTGACTTCCGGGGCGGGGGTGACCGGTCCGGAAGTGAGTCATGTGGCCCCTCTAAGAACTCCCCCCACTACCCTCTATCAATCAGGAGGGGTTTTGTCCCAAAAGGATCGCCCCGAGAGGAGATTTTGACCAATCAGGGTGACTTCTGGGGCGGGGGGTGACCCGTCCAGAAGTGGGTCGTGTGACCCCTCTAAGAACTCCTCCCAAGGTCCTCCGCCAATCAGAGTGCAGCACCATTACCCCATAAGTCCCAGCGCCAGACAGAGGACTGTCCTCTTACCAAGGACACGTGTTTTCGAAATCGCGGAAAGGCTGCTGAGAGAAACGTGGACTCCTTCACCACCTCTGTGAGAACTTCAGACTTTGTTTTAGCCCCCAAGCACCTTTGGACTTGTGTGGAGAAAGCGCTACATCAGCGACAGTTCCGAGGAGGACCCTTTGACCCAGCCGTTGATGGATACGCCGGAACCCGACCCCGAAACCCTCGTGAGGCACCCTGATGAGCGTGATGGCCTCTCTTTGTCCACCCCCTCAGGAGGTGGAAAGCGATCGCGGCTCGGGGAAGGCACCGGTGGACAAAGCAAATGGAAAAGACGGCGCTCAGGTAAAATGAATGATTAAGAAGCGGCGGTCAAGGAGGGGTGGGTAATGGGGTAGGAACCAGGGGTTGCGTAAATTAAAAAACAAGCAGTGGGGGTGCTTACATGGTTTCTTTTCTGAAAATCTCTCAACAGGTCTACGATGCCTTTTTAGAGGTCTTTAAGAACTTACACATCGGAAGCCCTGTGGGAATAAATATATCATGCGTCAGCTGTTTTTGCTCATGTCTGAGACACAGATCTCAAGCCGAAAAGGACAAAATGGAAGAATGAACCATCTGAGACTCCCTTATGGTAGGGGTCATGGCATCCATTTTTACAGACGGCTGTAAAAGGTCGTGTTAAACCAGGCGATTAATAAAACTTATTTAAATGTGTCAATATGAATGTGTCCCCTTTCATACTCGTGGTAGTAAAAGACGGTGCCTGTAACAGTCATGTCTCCACAGACGGCTCTGTTAAAGAAAATATATTACGCCCCGAGGAAGTTGGGAGCTTCGGCGGGGTCAACCCTCTTTTTCAAGTGGCCAGAGAGCATAGTAAAACTTTAAACAGAAGACAGGTAACAGCATGGCTTTCAGACCAGGATGCTTACACTTTACACAAACTGGCTCAAATACGTTTTAAAAGAAACAAGACCATTGTTTCAGATGTGGATGCGCAGTGGCAGGCAGATTTGGTGGATATGCACCGGTTCTCCAAACACAACAGCGGATTTAAGTACATCTTAACAGTGATAGAATGTCTATCCAAATATGCCTGGGCCTTAGGCCTAAACGACAAGACGAGTGGTAAGATATCCAAGGCCTTTAAAGCTATTTTCAGTGAAGGTTGTGTGCCTCAAAAATTACAAACCGATCAGGGGAAAGAATTTTTAAACAAACCTTTAAGTGGATTGTTAAAGCGGCATGGAGTTCACCATTTTGTTACCAATAATGAAGTCAAAGCAGGGGTTGTGGAGCGATTTAACAGAACTTTAAAAACTAGGATGTGGAGATATTTTACAGCCCATAACACCTTTCGCTACATTGACGTCTTACCTGACTTTATAAAGAGTTACAACCAGAGCTTTCACAGAACTATGCATACCAGACCCGTTGATGTTAAACCTTCAAATTCTCTGAAGGTATGGAAAATGGTTTACGGAGATGGTTTTAAAATAAAACCGGTTGTTGCCCCTTTTAGAAAAGGTGACCACGTGAGACTATCTAAAACCAAAGGCGCTTTTGAAAAAGGTTATGAACAGACGTTTACCGATGAGATATTCATAGTAGATGAAGCCTTAACCAGGGGCCAGAGACCTGTATACCGATTAAAAGATTACGAGGGTGAGGCAGTTACTGGATCTTTTTACCCTGAAGAATTACAAAAAGTAAACCCCAAACGAGACAGGATTTACAGGACTGAAAAACTTCTAGCAGAGAAAGGAAAAGGGAGAAAAAAGCAGCTACTGGTGAAATGGTTGGGGTGGCCCGATAAGTTTAACAGCTGGGTGGAAGCTTCTCAACTCTGTGACATCTAGACATGAACAAAAAAAGATTCCTTCTGCAAGGACAGAGAGAGAAAAATGAGCGACGGCGGGTTTTACATTACTTTGCCCAGCAATGCCAGCTCTGCAGTTTTTCCCCAAAACACCATCTCGAACTTTACAATACAGCTAATTAAGCCCTTGGATCTCCCGGGTGCCTGGGAGGTGGGGTTAGTGGAAATACAATACCCGCACAGCTGGAATACTATCAACGAAGGCACCCCTTTCAAAATCACCTTTGGAGCTATAACATGGAATTTCATCCTACAACGAGGTTATTACTCGACCATACCCGAATTACTGGAGCATATGAACAGCAACGTGGCTCGTCATCCCGGACCGCCTGAGGTGGTCATGAACTACGACCCTGTGGGTAGAAAAGTGAGACTTAAATCTACCGATTTTATGTATGTGTTTTCTAATGGCGGGGAGCTAGCTAACATTCTGCGTTTGGGCCCCAAACGCAACGTCCAAAAATTCCCCTTCTCGGCAGACATCACAGGAGGTTTTAACTCCTTGTATCTATACATGGATATCGTAGAACACCAGTTTGTGGGGGACTTTTCTGTTCCCCTGTTATGCTGCGTCCCTGTCCGAGGAAGGAACAACGAGTTTGTTACCATCACCTACGATAAACTTCATTACGTCCCTGTCAGTAAACACCACATCGACACCATCACCATTGAAATAAAGACAGATCAGAACAGACATGTCTCATTTCACTTCGGCAAGGTGATCATCAAGCTGCATCTGCAGCCGCGGAGAGAGCGAGGTTTCTAAAAAAGCAAAACCCTATTAGGGCGATCCCAAAAAATGATGGCGACCCCACCATCTACAGGAACTATTACAAAGCCCAGGCTGGATATGCCCTTCCTGGATATCATGGGCTCCCCATGATGTATGGGGCGGGTGTGGGTGGAATATTTCGTAGCCTCTTTCGAAAAGCCATACCGCTTTTGAGGAGGGGGCTAGAGATTATTAAACCCCACGTAAAAACTGCCACTCAGAACATAGCTAAAGATGTGGTAGGTCATGTCTCCCGTGCTGTTCTGGAGAAGGTGGGGAATACAGCTTCACAGGAAGGATCGAGGCTGATGTACATTAAAAGGAGGAAGAGAAAGAGAAATACGTCATACCCGCGACGCACAGGTCCCCCGAAACCCTTTAAAAGAAGGACTTTGACACGCAGGGCCAGCCATAAGCGAAAGTCCAAGAGGAAGCCTGGGCGAAAGAGGAGACGCGCTCTGCCTGGTAAAAGAGACATATTTTAATCAACATGGCTTTTGTTCACTGCGGGTCTGAAGAGTGCACCAAATCCGAACTAGACTGGTTTCAAATAGCCCCTACGCAGACCAGCATCGAGAAAAGCATCTACATCGAGGTGCCACCTCTATCGGCCATTACGGAGTCTGCCCCCATTGACTTTTTTATAGCAGGGAATGGCACAGATTATATGGATTTAAACAACACGCTACTGTACCTGTGTTACAAGATTGTAAAAGGAGAAGGAACTGAACTCACCGTGGACGCCGAAGTGGGCCTGGTGAATTACCCCGTGGCCTCTATTTTCAGTCAGTTGGATGTCACGCTGGGAGACTGCCTCATAAGCCAAAGCAACAACTGTTACTCTTACAGGGCCTTTATAGAATCGGTGCTCAATTACAGCGATGACACCCTCGCCACGCAATTTTCCGCCGGCCTGTTTTACAAAGACACTGGTGGACAACATGAAGAAACAAAGTTGGATGGAGGGAATCTAGGATTTGTGAGGTGTGCAAAGCTGACGGCCGAGAGCAGAATGGTAGAGCTGCTGGGCCATTTACACAGCGACCTGGTTTTTCAAGAAAAAACTTTTGTTAAACGGAGTGGATGTGAAAATTAAACTGACGCGCAGTAAAGACGCTTTCTGTTTAATGGGCAGTGCGGCTGAAGACTTTAAACTGCGCATTGTATCAGCGTCCCTTTTTGTGAAGAAAGTATGGGTGGCCCCGGGAGTCCGTCTGGGGCATGGTAAGCACATGCTTACCGCTAATGCTAAATACCCCATGGACCGTGTGGGAATGAACGTGTTTAGCATCCCCACGGGCAGCAGGAGAACAAGACCCCCTCTCCGTCGCCTGCGGCTATCACTGCGTGTTTTTCTTACATCATCATAGTAAGGGTTTATCTTTTGACCGGATTTTAAAATTGTATTCTAACGACTTAGTACAAAATGACCGGATGGTGATGAATTTTGTAAAAAATAAATTTAAATTCTTGGGCATGCCTAGCCTTGCTCAAACCATGTTTCAACAAGCCCAGACGTGTATCTTGCAATGATTTTCATAGCCATGTTACGCAATAAAGTACCCCAGGTGCGGGGTTTAAAGACAATTGATGTTTGGTGGTGTTTTTTTTAATAAAAAAAAAAAAACCACACACACCAATTGAGAAAAAGTACACAGATTTTTTTTAAATTATAGAAATGTTTTATTTAAAGCAAAACATTACCAGTTTTTTTTTAAATTTAGAATGTGAAAAACATTACACACTGAGCCATTCGGCTCTTTTAGCCAATTTTCGTTTGAAAAGGACAAGCTCCAGCATACCTGAGGTTTTTATACCATCTTAGCCCATTGTTTCAAACAGACTTCAACACAGTTGCTAACAGGTTAATTTAATCACCCCTCCCATAGCATTCCCTTTTGTGATCTGGGGTAGTGAAACCATTTTGTCTGCACAACAGGGTTTTCCCCCCCCCCCTTTAAGTTAAAATACATTTGTGGCTTTCTTACAGTATTAAACAGTACCCATTTCCAAGTGGGGGCCCTTTGCAGATATCAATGAATGTCTTGGGGCTTGGTTGTTTTTTAAAACATGTTTCTTTCATGCTTAAAGTTTGGGGATGGCATTGTTGCCTAGAAAGAATGACCCACAGCATTCAACCAACTTCTGAGCCATATTTCAACTGTCCAATAGCGTTCCACCAACTCCTGGGTCCTTTAAACTGTCCACTAGTGCTCTACCAACCCCAGGGGTTATATTTAAACTGTCCAATAGCATCTGTGAATTCCTGAGGTTTAATTTAATTTCATATTAAGCAGAACTCATCATCCATCCCCACCCACCCCTTACTATGGGTG
The DNA here is from genome assembly GCF_002925995.2 of Terrapene triunguis. Taxonomy (NCBI): domain Eukaryota; kingdom Metazoa; phylum Chordata; order Testudines; family Emydidae; genus Terrapene; species Terrapene triunguis. The sequence goes on along the minus strand of NW_020664409.1, from coordinate 86,910,706 downwards.
CACTCCCATCAAATGTAACCCTATAGCAACAAGGGTAAGTAATTGCAGTCACCCTGGCTATTCAGTGAGGGGTGTGTGTGTGTGGTTAAACCTATTCAGTTCAACAGACTAAGGATAGCTCAGTGGTTTAAGCATTGGCTTGTTAAGCCCAGGGTTGTGAGGTCAAGCCTTGAGAAGGCCACTTAGGGATCTGGGGTAAAATCAATATTTGGTCCTGCTAGTAAAGGCAGTTCTATGAGATAGGTATATCTCTATATTAACTCTATTGTCTGAACTAGCCTTGTTTGTTTTATTGTAAGCACATTTTTAGGATTTTTACCCCCTCCCATAACATACATTTCAGCTTTTTGCTATACACCCACAAAAACACAAGAGCTAATTCTCACAAACAATTTATTTTTTTATTTTAAAAAACATACAGTTCCTTGAAAACAAACCAAACTGCTTCATTAAAACTTTTTAGCTCACTTAAGGGCCAAAGGCCTTCTAACAAAACACAGATAGTCACAAACCCCCTTTTAAAAAAATTTACAGCTACCAAGTTTTATATCGCATGTTTGTCCCCTCACCATTCTCTAACTTAATCCTTTTAGATTTCTTACAAATAGTCTTTTTCTTAAGCAGGGTTCTGTAACTCTTTGTGCGGACTAGACGGTCAATATAACGCTGTAAGCAGGCATCTTCCGGTATGGTCATTTTCTTTAGAACACGTTTAGGGTCTGCACTGAATTGCACAGCATTTATCAAGGTCACCCCTTGCGCTAAATGTTCTTGGGTTAGGCACAGACATTGCATACCATAACCTATGGCAATAACAGTGTTTAATAAGCTTTCCAAACACAGCTCAGCACACTGGCCCCGGAGCTTGCAGTTTATATCCACTGAAGTCCAAGTCACACAGGCATGGTGCCTTTGGCCTGGCGCATCTATGACACAGCCCTCACAATCTTCAAAAAGCTTTTCCCTAAGGCAGTGTTTAAGGATAGCATAAACAGCAATGCGTACAATAGTCCGCATGACTTTTTTACGCTCACGACGTGGCACTGGCTCAGTTAGTTCTATGCCAAGCTGCCTCCTAAACTCCTCATAGCCATCATCCTCAGAGTCCTCTTCAACAACTTGTATCGGCGTTGAGCAAAAACATGGTGGGCCCGGTTCATCTTCGCTGCTTGATGCAATGCTGTCCAGGGCCTCTGGGTCCTCTAGAAAGGCATTGTCGAGCTGTTGAGAAATTTTCAGAAAAGAAACTGTGTAAGCACCCCCACTGCTTGTTTTTTAATTTACACAGCCCCCGGTTCCTAACCCATTACCCACCCCTCCTCGACCGCCGCTTCTTAATCATTCATTCACCTGAGCGCCGTCTTTTCCGTTCGCCTTGTCCGCCGGTGACTCCCCCGAGCCGCGATCGCCTTCCACCTCTGAGGGGGTGGACAAAGAGAGACCGCCATGCTCATCGGGGTGTCTCACAAGGGTTTTGGGGTCGGGTTCTGGCATATCCAGCAATGGCTGGGCCAAAGGGCTCCCCTCGGTCGCTCCCTCCTCCTCCTCGGAACTGTCACTAATGTAGCGCTTTCTCCGCGGATGGTCAAAGACCCTCGGGGCTAAAACAAAGTCTGAAGTTCTCACGGAGGTGGTGAAGGAGTCCATGTTTCCTCTCAGCAGCCTTTCCACGATTTCGAAAACATGTGTCTTTGGTAAGAGATGGCCGCCTCCTCTGTCTGGTGCTGGGACTTATGGGGTAATGGTGCTGCACTCTGATTGGCGGAGGGCCTTGGGAGGAGTTCTTAGTGGGGTCATACGACCCACTTCTGGACCGGTCACCCCCGCCCCAGAAGTCACCCTGATTGGTCAAAATCTCCTCTCTGGGCGGTCCTATCGGGACGAAACCCCTCCTGATTGGTAGAGGGTGGTGGGAGGAATTCTTAGAGGGGTCACATGAAACACCTTGCTTCCGGTCAGGTGGCACCTTGACCCCGGAAGTAATACCTCCATGGGTGGGACTTCTGGTGACAGGCGGGCGGGACCAAGGGGTCAAGGGGAGGGGCTTAAGGGGTCAATGGGCGGGGTTAGGGTTTGATTGATGGTAGGGCCCTTATACTAATATCCAACCAGCAGAGCAAATTCAGTGATGAATCCTGGTCACAGGCCACCTGACGCATTTTGTGCATATGCTAAGAAAAAGAAGATGGCTTCCTGAACAGCTGGTCTCAGGGCAAAGTGGTAGCGGTGGGTGGGGGATACTGGGCTCCCACAGCTTGGCCCCTCCCTGCTGATTCACTTCATCCCCTTCACTGGGGTCTCTAGTGCTGTTGTTCTCTTCCCTCCATGGGGCCCCGCCTGGCTGGATGTGTCATCTTGTTCACGGTGGGTTCCCACTCTCCACTGTCCCCAGTGACCGTCACCCCACTTGCTGGCTCTCTTGGCCCCACCACTGTGTCTGTACACAGCTCTCTCTGGCCTCCCATGCTGCTTTGCTCATCCTGGGTTCAGGCCTCAGCTTCCTCCACCCTGCTTGGGGCTGCTCTTCCTGATTCTACTTCCCCCAGCACACAAGGGGGCTAGGATATGAGCTGGGGCTCCCTGGTTGATCTGGTTGCCTTATCAATCAGACTGACTGGCTACTTCCTATTCATTGGTTCTGGTTCTAGGGGTGCTGGGGGTGCTGCTGCACCCCCTGGTTTGAAATAGTAATAACAACCCAAATACATGGTTTCTGCTTCAGCATCCCCACTATAAAAATTGTTCCAGCACCACTGTTCCCACTGGCCCTGGTCTGGAGGTCTCTGATTGGCCAGAGGCCTGGTCTGTCCCAAGATCCTGATCCAATTTGGCACTTCCCCTTTCCCCTGGTATGGGGAGAGGGCCAGCCAAAAAGTACCCACAAAGTTTTAATAAGAGACCAACTGTCCCCTATACATGACAGAAAAAATAAGGGAAAACGTATGAGAGGAACCTTAGTTTCCCATAATCCCCTCCACCCCCCAGTCCCTTCATCCAGTTTCCCTGTTTTCTATAGGAAGTGACGGTCTGATTATTGGATATTTATTTTGGATGTATATGAATAAAAGACCTGTTAGGTGTGCCCTACGGTATTTCTGTTTACTCTGTTTGCAGCATTATTCTTTTCTAAAGAATATCTAATTTAGCTCATTTGAATCCACAGCAGTTTAATATTTCTTAAAATTAATGAAAATCTGTTTGCTTGAAAAAAAAAGCTTTTTTGTTATCAAATATAATTTGCTTTATTCTTCATTATGGTGTAATTCTGTATACTAGTGTTTGTTTAGATTATAATTTAGTTATAATATATTAAACTGTAATTTACATGGTCAAAATCTAACAGTGAATTTTTACTGAGCCTTATGAAATTATATAACTTGGGAAAGTGGGTGAAATGAAAGAAGTAACAATTCACCCTTTAAAGATATAATAAACTCATTTTCACTTATTTTAATTGGGGGAATATTTAACGTTGCCTTTTTGCATGTTTCATCACACCCATTCTTCTGTTCAAGATGCCTCTCTCTGTGTTAAAAGACTGTGCATCTTTGAAGACAGAATCTGAAATAAATGAAATATGCTTAGCAATGTATCACTGGTTTTGACTCTCAAGCAGTCTTGCCTCACTCATTAACTATGTTGGTGCTGCTTAACCTATCACAGGGATGACGCACTTGGCCTCCAGGGCGAGAGAGGTGCCTGTTGACTGTAGAAGCAGGGTTTCTACAAAGCCATTTTTTATCTAGCTGTGATAGTTCTTGCCTTACCTGTCTGCCTGTTCACTGTTTAAACGTGCAGCTTTCACAGTTATTCCTTTTTAATTGAATGTTCAAGTCACAGTAAGCTTTGCACAATTGGTCAATACTGATAATTTATCTACCCTGTAGCTATTACAATAGCTGATTGGAAAAAATAAATTGATGACACAATTTATCACCAAATTTGAAACATTGCATGGAATCCTATACATTTAGCTGAAAATCTGTTTAGGAGAAAACAAGTTCAGACAATGTCAAAATGATTCAACATTTTCAGAACAAAATACTTTGTTTTGTTTTTCTGTATGAAGGGACTTTTCATTTAGATTTTTTTTTAAATTTTGTATTGTCTTACATAATTTAAAAAAAGATAAAATTGAAACAAAATGTTTTTGATTTTGTCAAAGCAAAACATTCTGATGTATCTAAAAAGAAAAAGCATCCATGCTCAAGAAGTGTGCTTAAGCACTTGGTTAAACATGTGATTAAGTCCATCATATTTAAGTGCATTCATGCACAGGCATGGATTTTAAGCATTTACTTAAGACCTTTCCTGAATGAGAGGCTTAATGAATTTAGGCCCAGATTTTTAAAGAGAGTTAGATGCCTAGTGGGACTTTCAAAGCATGTAGGTACTGAACTCCCATTTAAATCAGTCAGAGTTAGGCATCTAAATGCCTTTAATAATCTGCTCCTTTAGGTACTTCATAGGCTAAGGCCCAGCTTTTTAAAGGTATTTAGGCATTGCTTCACTCAGCATTGCAATGCCTAACTCCCATTGACTTTCAATGACATTTATGTTCCTAGGTCAGTTGGACATTGCAATACTGAGTGGAGCAATGCTTAAATAATTTTAAAAATCTGGGCCTTACTGGTGATGTTTTTCAAAATTTACTGTGGATAGATGGAGTGTAATTTTCAAAAGCTCACAAAATTTTTTCACTTGAACATTCAAAAACACTTCTCCTTAGTGAAGACTATTTTCCTGACAGATTTCAACTTCTTCCTCTGAGCTATTTTGACATTAGAGCTGGTTTAAAAAAGAAAAAGTGGATAAATGTTTTATGTTTTGAGACTGTATTACTTTCCCCCTCCCCCAGCTCTTCACACTCCCAAGGCCTTTTACTTTTGATCCCAACTCTATCACCTTTAAAAGAGATTAAATTTAGGAAATTTCAAACCAAAAGATGAAAGTCAGATTTTAGTGCCTGAGAATACATGCTTATAATGGAAACTGTACTAGAGTCTTAACTATAGCAGGCATTGCCGTTACTGCTGTAGGCCTAGATTCAGCAAAATATGCATGTGCTTAACTTTAAACATGTTGGTAATCCTATTCTTGTTCAGCAAAACCATTAAGCAAATGCTTAAGTCTCATTGACTTCAATAGGATTTAAGGTTCTTAAAGATAAGGACATGCTTTAGTGTTTTGGTAAATAGGAGTAGGGTTACTCATGCTTAAATTAAGTATGTGTTGAAGTTCTTTGCTGAACCAGAGCGGTGATCTGGAATAGCTGCTTCACATCATTGGTATATGTGATATGTCTGGAATATCAGTGTCATGGGCAAACTTTTAATTAAGCAACATATTGGTAACCGTTATGACCTTAATTATAAAATATGATCTGTTAGTGAGGACTCCTGCATTTGTGTGGAATCCCAGTGAAGTCAGTTGAACTCCATATGTGCTCAGACTATGGTACGTTAGCGGATCCCAGGGTAGGATGAGGGAGAATAGCTATAAAACCTGTTTATGTTGGTGTCTGAAAACATTGCCCTTTGCAAATCTTACTGCAGGGATTCAACTTGAGTCTAATTTAAACTAGTTGATACATAATAATACTATTCTGTGTAAACCAAACTACCTCCGATTGGTTTTTGATATCTTAAAGTTAAGCAGGGTTGGGATTGATCAGTGCTTTGATTGGAGGGGAAGAAACATTTACGCGTTGTAAGTACTATAGAGACAATTCAGGAGATTGTATTGAAGACTGTGCCAAGGTCAAAGAAAATGCGGAAGGAGGAACTATCAGCAGTAGAAAGAAGAGGTTGTTAAAACTTAAAAACAGTGGTTTTCATTCTCTGCCAAAAAGGAAATTCAGTATTATTTTTGTTGGGAATAATGTTGTGAGAGCAATGAATGAGGAGAACAAAGAAGAATGCATTTTAGCACTTTACTGAGAGAGAAAAAATCCAGTGGTTAGTAATATTCATCATGGTCATTAATTTTATTTTTAAAATTCTTTGTTGAAAAAGAATATACACAGATTATAACAGTAATGATGGGGACTGTGGTACATTTCAGAGAGTTGGAAAGCTAAAAAAAAGTCTCTGCTTTTACTTAATTATGAATATTTGTATTGTAGTAGTACCTAGGGGCTCTGATTAGGTACTGTTCAGACACATAATAAAAAGACAGTCCCTGTGTGACACACACTGGGTCCAGGGTGAAGATAGTGTCCTAATATCATTCAGCCCCTTAAAAAAAGTCCAGAGGTACATGGGGAGGAAATCTGTTTGCTTATCACATAATTAATTTTGTCCACTTATTTCTTTGACCAGTTTTTATAAGTACAGACTTCTAGCCCTTCATGGATATAGAAAAAGCTCAGTGTCCTAGCATCCAGCCTATTAATTATATATTATGCAGTAATATATCTTTAAAAATCAAGGATACTTATGGCAATGCTTGGTTGTCTGCTCTAAGATGATCATTGAAGTTATTTTGAAATGTTGTTATTGGGGTTTGTTTAATTGATAATATTCCTAATTAAAAAAAAAATCAAAGTGAAACAGTATTGTATCAGAACTTTGCAGCCCTAATCACAAATTACTCTTATCCAGCTACAACTTTTTGGACAAATTGTTCAGTCTGAGATTTCTAAGAAGTGTAGAGTTAAAGATAACGAGGGAACAAATCTGAAGAAGTGGGTGATAGATGAAGAACAGCACAAGTGACCTTGGACTGTTACATGCTGGCCCAGGAGTATAATTGCAGCCTGTGTGTGGTTATCAGTGTGACAGGTGACAGGTGCTTGCTAGAGGAGTCAAAAAAAATTTGAGGAAACTGCCCCGGAGTGGAGTTATAGAAAAGAGGACGAGTGAGTGACCCTGGGGCAGTTTTACTACATATACCAGTTTTCTGTGTGGCATGTATTGGAGGGTTACCATTTATTAAGCTGATCCTGGCAGAATCACGGACTTTGCCACCTATCCAATTCTGAATTGCTTTCCCCTGAGTTCTACTAATGTAGCCATATTGTCCTGGATGTAACAGATAATAATACTTGCCCCACACGAATGCTTAGAGGCTTAATTTATTAATGTTTATAAAGCTCTTTGAGACCTTCAGATTGAAGATGTTGTAAAAATGTGATTATTAGTACTAATAATGCATAATAAAATAATGTATTTATTATAATGCCAATATGACTTTAATAGTTGATATATTTGGCTGTCCAAGTAGCTCTCAGCTGACATTAGAAGTGAGGTCAAGTTTCTTATTAAATCCAGTGTTATAATTAGGACTAGATCATCATCATCACCCTGATTAACTGAGCTGCAGAGAATGGATGAGAGAAATAACAAGCCCTCTCCACCTTTTGAGGGCCACAGAATAGCATAGCTCTATGCACAGTTAGGGTAATACTCAACATGATTAAGGGTGAGAGAATCTGACTTACAGGGGGCATCTTTGCATGGTGTTTAAATTCACATTAAACAAAATGCGAGGTTTGTAAGAATAGCATGATATTTTCCTTCCTTATAAAAGACAGAAATAAAAGCAGTAGAAAGAGAAGTAAAGGTTCCTTTTTTCAAAGTATCCCTTAGACAGCTGTGATGAGGTGCCCAATGTTTATACAATTTTACAGCAAGTCCACCAGTGCCTCAAGTACGAATTGATCTTTTGATGTTTTAGGGTCTCTTTTGTTTCATCAGTGGTTACTAGATCAGTCAAAAATATTCTGAGGGAAATTGGTTAGATGTAGGAGTTAAAAAGGAAAATTCAGCCCTGGTGTAAATGTAAATTGACTTCATTCTTATGTCAGGGTTGAATTTGGTTCTAAGGATCTGTTTCTCTCCTGACTAGCTTCAATGATGTATGCACTGGAGTTGTAGCCATGCCAGTCTCAGGATATTAGAGAATCATAGAATCATAGACTTTAAGGTCAGAAGGGACCATTATGATCATCTAGTCTGACCTCCTGCACAACGCAGGCCACAGAATCTCACCCATCCACCCACTCCTGTATCAAACCTGTGTCTGAGCCATTGAAGTCCTCAAATCATGGTTTAAAGACTTCAAGATGCAGAGAATCTTATGGAAAGTGACCCGTGCCCCGTGAAAGTGACGCTGCAGAGGAAGGCGAAAAACCCCCAGGGCCTCTGCCAATCTGCCCTAGAGGAAAATTCCTTCCCGACCCCAAATATGGTGATCAAGCTAAACCATGAGCATGTGGGCAAAACTCACCAGCCAGACACCCAAGAAAGAATTATCTGTAGTAACTCAGATCCCACCCCATGTAACATCCAATCACAAGCCATTGGGCATATTTACCGCTAATAGTCGAAGACCAATTAATTGCCAAAAATAGGCTGTCCCATTATACCATCCCCTCCATAAACTTATCAAGCTTAGTCTGGAAGCCAGATGTATTTTTTGCCCCCACTACTCCCCTTGGAACGCTGTTCCAGAACTTCACTCCTCTGATGATTAGAAACCTTCTTCTAATTTCAAGTCTAAAGTTCCTGATGGTCAGTTTATATCCATTTGTTCTTGTGTCCACATTGGTACTGAGCTTAAATAATTCCTCTCCCTCCCTGGTATTTATTCCTCTGATATATTTATAGAGAGCAATCATATCTCCCCTCAGCCTTCTTTTGGTTAGGCTAAACAAGCCAAGCTCTTTGAGAGTCTCCTTTCATAAGACAGGTTTTCCATTCCTCGTATCATCCTAGTAGCCCTTCTCTGTACCTGTTCCAGTTTGAATTCATCCTTCTTAAACATGGGAGACCAGAACTACACACAGTATTCCAGATGAGGTCTCACCAGTGTCTTGTATAACAGTACTGACACCTCCTTATCTCTACTGGAAATACCTCGCCTGATGCATCCCAAGACCACATTAGCTTTTTTCACAGCCATATCACATTGGCGGCTCATCGTCATCCTGTGATCAACCAATACTCCGAGTCCTTCTCCTCCTCTGTTACTTCCAACTGATGCGTCCCCAGTTTATAACAATAATTCTTGTTATTAATCCCTAAATGCATGACCTTGCACTTTTCACTATTAAATTTCATCCTATTACTATTACTCCAGTTTACAAGGTCATCCAAATCTTCCTGTATGATATCCCGGTCCTTCTCTGTATTGGCAATACCTCCCAGCTTCGTGTCATCTGCAAACTTTATTAGCACCTACCCACTTTTTGTGCTATGGTCAGTAATAAAAAGATTAAATAAGATTGGTCCCAAAACTGATCCCTGATGAACTCCACTAGTAACCTCCCTCCAGCCTGACAGTTCTCCTTTCACTATGACCCATTGTAGTCTCTCCTTTAACCAGTTCCTTATCCACCTTTCAATTTTCATATTGATCCCCATCTTTTACAATTTAGCTAATAATTCCCCATGTGGAACCGTATCAAATGCCTTACTGAAATTGAGGTAAATTAGATCCACTGCGTTTCCTTTGTCTAAGAAATCTGTTACCTTCTCAAAGAAGGAGATCAGGTTGGTTTGGCATGATCTACCTTTTGTAAAACCATGTTGTATTTTGTCCCAATTACCATTGACCTCAATGTCCTTAACTACTTTCTCCTTCAATTTTTTTTCCAAGACCTTGCAAACTACAGATGTCAAACTAATAGGCCTGTAATTGCCCGGTTCACTTTTTTTCCCCTTTCTTAAAGATAGGAACTATGTTAGCAATTCTCCAGTCATACGGTACAACCCCTGAGTTTACAGATTCATTAAAAATTCTTGCTAATGGGCTTGCAATTTCATGTGCCAGTTCCTTTAATATTCTTGGATGAAGATTATCTGGGCACCCCGATTTAGTCCCATTAAGCTGTTCGAGTTTGGCTTCCACCTTGGATGTGGTAATATCTACCTCCATATCCTCATTCCCATTTGTCATCTACCATTGTCCCTAAGCTCCTCATTAGCCTCATTAAAGACTGAGGCAAAGTATTTGTTTAGATATTGGGCCATGCCTAGATTATCCTTAACCTCCACTCCATCCTCAGTGTTTAGCGGTCCCACTTCTTCTTTCTTTGTTTTCTTCTTATTTATATGGCTATAGAACCTTTTACTAGTGGTTTTAATTCCCTTTGCAAGGTCCAACTCTACATGGCTTTTGGTCTTTCTCACTTTATCCCTACATGTCCTGACCTCAATAAGGTAGCGTTCCTTGCTGATCACTCCCATCTTTTTAATCACCTCTTTGAGATGCTTGCTCATCCAGCTCGGTCTACAACTCCTGCCTATGAATTGTTTCCCCTTTCTTGGGAATGCAGGCTTCTGATAGTTTCTGCAACTTTGACTTGAAGTAATGCCAGGCCTCCTCCACCTTGAGATCCCCAAGTTCTTCAGTCCAATCCACTTCCCTAACTAATTTCCTTAATTTTTTAAATTTAGCCCTTTTGAAATCAAAAACCCTAATCACAGATCTGTTTTTGTTTATCCTTCCAATTAGTTTAAACTGAATTAGCTCATGATCACTCGAACCAAGGTTGTCCCCTTCAACCATTTCTTCTATGAGGTCCTCACTGCTCACCAAAACCAAATCTAAAATGGCATCCCCTCTTGTTTGTTCAGCAACTACTTGGTGAAGGAATCCATCAGCTATCACATCTAGGAAAATCTGAGCCCTACTACTATTACTAGCACTTGTCCTCCAGTCTATATCTGGGAAGTTAAAGTCTCCCATGATCACACAATTCCCATTAGTATACTTCATTAAAAAGATCTCTATCCATATCCAAATCAGATCCCGGTGGTCTATAGCAACCCCAAGCAGTATCCCAGGGGACGCTCTAGTAGCTTTCTTCCCCAATGTGATTTTTGCCCAGACAGACTCTGTCTTATCCATTCCATCCCTTCTTATTTCTTTACAGTCTATCTCATGATTAATATACAATGCTACTCCACCACCTTTGCCTTTATTTCTGTCTTTCCTATACAGCACATACCTTTCAATACCTGTACTGACTACTATTCCACCATGTTTCTGTTATCCCTATAATATCCGGTTTCACTTCCTGCACCAGTAACTCTAGTTCCTCCATTTTGTTACCTAGGCATTGGTGTACAAACATCTTAATTCTTGCTGTTTGGCTTCGCTCACATTCTTTACCTGATTAGACCCAGACATTCTACCCCCAGTATCACCTATTAGAATGGTATCGACACTACCCTTCCTCCGTATGTCCATTCTCCTACCCATGGCTGTATCCTTTCTTACTTCGTTTTCTTCCCTCTCAATGTTAAAATCCATCGTGGAGATTACCTGGACATCTCCCCCAAATTCCTAGTTTAAAGCTCTCTTAATCAGTTGTGCCAGCCTCCATCCTAGAAGTCTATTTCCCTCCCTACTCAGGTGAAGTCCATCCCGAGAGAACAGTCCTCTGTCCATGAATGCCTCCCAGTGGCCATACATCCCAAGCACCACTGCCTGAGCCATCTGTTTATCATCATAATCTTGTCACACCTTTGTTGCCCTTCTCTAGGAACAGGCAGAATCCCACTGAAGATCACCTGAGCCTCAGTTTCCTTAAGAGAGAGAAGGTGGATGAGGTAATATCTTTTATTTGACCAACATCTGTTGGTGAGAGGCAGAAGCTTTTGAGCCACACAAAGCAGAGGAAGTGCTCTCTCTCATCAACAGAAGTTGGTCCAATACAAGATATTACCTCACCCACCTGTCTGTCTATCTTCAGTGAAATCAGTTCCATGTCAACACAACACAGATTTGAGAAATATCTTTGGTTCCAGTAAGCCACCTGCCTCCAGACTTTTTTACTGCATTATAGTTGGCCCCTCTATCCACATTGTTAACCAAATGCACCAGTCATTTCCAACCCTTATTTGCAGTGGAGTAGAACCATAACTTTTGATAATATAAGACCAGTAGAGGAATTAAAGGCTGTGAGAACAGCACCTAATTGGGCTGCATTGTCAGTACCACTTTGGGCCTGGTCTTCAAGTATCTTAATATCAGTTTCTAATGAAAAGTGATTTATTACAAAATCCTCTGTCTTAGCAGCACTGTAAGAGATCATCAATCCTGTGATAAATACTTATTGTATGGCCAGAGATGGCAATGACTTTAATATCAGATTCTATGGTTTGAGAGGTAGAACTGGAGAAATTAAATAAAAATCAATTATGAAGGAAGGGCCATGTGGATGGGAGTCAAATGTTAAGTCTTATTGATCTGGGTACACAGGAGCAAAGATATAAGCTTCATGAATATTTGGTGCATTGTTGCTATACAGATTTTTGCATTAGCATTCTCACCTGGAATCTGCTCTGGGATGTTTATCTGTTCAATTATTAAGAATATAATTAAAGTCACCCCTAGAAAAATCTGAGGTGAGAGATCCATAAATACTAATCCAGATAAATAAGAATCCAGGATATGTGGGCATAAGTAGTGAATGTAGTATAAGAATGGTTGATAACCTGGATGATAACATACTTGCCCTTATGGTCGGAAATAATTTTCTTCATTTTTATGAAGGGAACTACTTTATGGATTGGGATATCTGTTCCACATATTTTGATGTTATAGGACAAAGCAAGAAAATTACTTGTCCAGCTTCATCTAAATTTCAAATGCTCCAGTTCAGTTAAGTAAGTTTTCTATATAAGAAATGCAACTAATTTATGACAGTTTAGATATGTGAGATCCTTTTGTTCACCCGAGGAGAATAGAGGTCCCTAACACTTTAAATATTTTATTGTGAGCTAAAATTAGTGAAATCTGAAATGTCTGGGATAGGTAAAATGATGCAGTTGAACCAAAAGGCATGGTGTTTCCCGTGAATGGCACCTGTCCTATTTGGGTCTTGTCATCACAGACATACCTCATCAATCACTGCTTAATATTGGAGTCTTATGACTCAAATTCAGGAACTCTGGAATCTGTTTTGAAGACCTGACATCTAAACCATTATTTAGAGTTCTGCATGTACTGTCAGACACAGACTATATAGAGATACATGTCACGGCGTTGTTCTGTTATATATTCCTTTTTCTATTCTTTTTTTAAATCTCGGGTATATAGGGTGAAACCTTGACTCCACTGTAGTCAATGGTAAAACTCCCATTGGGAGAACTTAAAAATAAAATTAAATAAATGGAGATATCCTATCTCCTAGAACTGGAAGGGATCTTGAAAGGTCATCATGTCCAGCCCCCTGCCTTCACTAGCAGGACCAAATACTGATTTTGCCCTAGCTCTGGAAGTGCCCCCCCCCCCCCGGCCCCCCCCCCCCCCCCCGGGCCAGCCCACCCCAACCCGCAAACCCCTGCCCTCCCCCCCCCCTCCCTTGAAGCTAAAGTATTTTAGCCCAGTGGTTCTCAAACTTTTTTTTTTGTGGACCACTTGAAAATTGCTGAGGGACTTGGCAGACCACTTAATGATCTTTCCAAATGTTGTTTGTACCGTTAGCTAACTATTGTAAAGCGCTTTGGATAAAAGCGCTATAAAACCCCCCCTTAATTAATATTTTTTTCTTCTACAAATAAAAGCACACAACTCATATTTTAATATCAGTAGTCTTACCTTTCTAATGTGAAGGATGTGGCCTCTCACCCCCACCACAGCAGCCTCTGAGCTGGGGCTGGGAAGGACGGGGGGTCTCTCCCTGGCAGCCGCAGCCCTAGAGATGGGGAAAGTTGCCTCTTTCTCTGGCTGCTGCAGCCCTGCATGTCCCAAATTCTTCCCAGCCCCTCTTCTCACACCACTGCCCCCTCCCACCTACGCCCTATTCCCCCCAAGGCCACCACCTCACCTTACATGTGCATCTTCTCCAGGGTCTACGCACCTAATTAGTGGAGCCACGCCTGTGTAGCTCCACTAATTAGGTGGGTGGCCCTTCATTTTCTTATGTGCAGCCGCCCAGGCATGCAACTTAGAGGGAACTATCCATGAACCACCTAAATGGAGCTCGTCCGTGGACCAGTTTGAGAACCTCTGTTTTAGCCTATTGTATCCTAGAGAACAGAGACAGATTCTGTGCTGTAGTATGGCTGCTCTGCCCCGAAAGGTGGTGCAGCAGGCCACAAGAGGATCACCTTATTTAGGGGAACCGCTGAGTGTAAGAGCTAGTATAACAGCTCTAATGCCATCTTTCTCCTGGTTAGGGGTAAGGGCAAGGAAAGGGGGCATGCCCGGTATTTCCCTATGGTCTGTTAATCTTGAGCTGCCACATTGGATAGTCAACACAAATTAGAACAGCCTTCAGGCTCCCCTCAGTTTCACAGCAGGACCAGTCAGTGCAGAGCTGGCCCAGTACTAAAAAACCATATTTGCAACACCATCTTCCGAGGTGTACTGTGTACTCCTCTACTGCAATCAACAATCTGTGTCACTATCTACAGGGAATTTACAAATCTGTGTAATTTTCAGAATATCATTTTAAAGTTACCCCAACGCAATTACTGGGTTGACAACTGATTGCATTTTATTTACTTTAAATGTATTTATTAATTTTAGGAGCAATTTAATATTTTCATTTGCACTGTACATGTGTGTGTGTGCGTTTTGTACCTATAGTTGCATCTCCCAAGTATGTTGCTAGATAGTTAGTATCTCCAAAATAATGTATATACATTAAGAATAAAAATATAGCTATAAAAATTAGATAGATGGAAAGAGAGCAAATATGAAGCATTCCTGGCTGAAACAATCTCCAAAATCTATCTATTCTGATTACATATCTAAAAGGTCCATTCATCTGTTTCTTGCACATCGTACTGTATCACTAAACTCATTACTCCTTGGCTCCCAAGAAGTATCTCTAATGAAAAGCATGCTGTATGTATGTGGAGAAGTGTGATATACCAGTACAGACATCTTCAATGACTTTTTCAGTATGAATAATTTAGGCTGCTGATAATATTTTATACCAGTGAAGTACAAATCAGAAGAATTCTTTATTTAGGGGGAAAAAAACCTGCTGTGTGAAGATAAAGAATTGGTATATTTTATTAATATTTCTACTATGAGAAAGAAACAAACTAATTTATTAATATTCAAGGCAAGCTATATATCACCATTAAGTACTGCAAATTGGTCAAGTAAGGATAATAAAATTTGTATACAAATGTAGTCAGAGAAAGATGAAGACATAAAAATGACATGAACACGAAATATCTTCTCAAATTTCTATATACGCGTGTGTTAAACGTTAATGGGCCTTCACTGCTACAGTTTCTCTGAGATCGTTCTTTTTTATTCTTCTTGATAATTTCAGATGTATATGTGTGTGTCAGTCTGTCTAGTTGTGCTCACCATGTGGTAATGTAAAGTGTCAAATCTATAATCCCTTTATTAATATCTTTGGATTCTCTTTGATAAAAGTTTCCAAAACTATTCAGCATCTCTCAAATGGAATGTATGTATTTACAGTTTTTTGCTCTGTGATAGCCTCATGATACATATCTCACTTTCATAACCATCCTAGGGTACAGTAATTATACAATATTACAATAACACATTCATACATTGCAGGACACTGTCTGAACGAGCAAACAATGAGTAGTCACAGTTTGTCATTTTTCTCTGACCCGGTGTCTGTGGCATGCAATTTTGTTCACGAATAGAGGATGCCTTTTAAGATACACTACCTCAGAAAAACTTGCTCCAAAATGTTATAAGTAGAGTTCCAACAGACTGTCTAAAATATCATTCCAGAATATCCTGCCATCATACATTGTCACAAGTATGCTGCAGCTGGTCTAGTGTACTCAGCAGAATATTTAGTTTGTCAGTTAGTGCCAGATTGTGAGCCCCTAACCCACATTGGTTAGGAGGAGTAATCCGGTTTACTTCAGTGGGACTACTCATGTGAATAACTGCTGACCTGTGTGAGTAAGGGCTTCACAATCTGGCCTTGAACCTCATTGTGTCTGTTTCCTTGTCTGTAAAATGGGGAGAAAAATACTTAAAATAAATACCTCATGGGATGTTGTGAGGATTAATTAAAGTTTTCAGAGTGCCTTGAAAGTACAAAATGTTGTTGTTTCTTTTATTCTGACATGGGGTGATGAGATTTGATAAATTTACATTTAAGTACATTGTAGTGCTACAATTTGACTAGGTTTTAAAAGCTGAAAAAAACATGATCTCTCTCTTCACTCTTCCCATGCCAAACCAGCTTCTTGAGTAACATTTCCTCCCACTCAACAGATGGAGCCAGAGTAACTAAGTTTTGATGCCATTGCATTCATTAGGTTCTAGCCAGCTCTCAGACTTGAGATGTTCCATTCTTCAGTGGGTGGGGGACAGTTCTCTTGCCAGCTGATTAGCTGAAGAGTAAAAAGAGTTATCTTCTGTCTAGGAAAGACCCAGTCAGACTTATGCATGCAGCGTAAGTGCAGCACCATTTCAGTCACTGGCAGGCATCTGATAATCCCAAACTGTTATATTGGACCTACCGTGCACTAGGCAATCTCTAGCAAGTGTACATTCTGATCAATGATAACTGATAAATAACACAGGAGACATTCACCTCCTTGCTTTAAGGAGAGGGGGATTTCAATTTCCGTCACTCAGTATCTGCAGCATCTAGTACTAGCACGGCTTGTATGAATTCACTTCACGTACAATATAGCAGTTTTTGCTAAAGCTGATTACAGCCATAGTCCCACATCCTAAGAAATTAAATTACCATCTCCTGAATTTATAGAATTATTATCATCATGAAAGTATTTTTACACTGTTATAAATGTTGATAGACCTTTTGTACTGCACTGGCTAATGATAAAAGCCCATTCCATATGTTCTATTGCTTCCATAAATGGAGGACTAACTGTGTCTACTGCTGCATCTGATGTAACCATCGTTGCAGCTGTTCTTTAACCTTTTTTCAGAAAAATGGTGTTTTTATGTTCATCATTTTTGTGGCATAAAATAAGTGATACACAGAGCAAAATTCCAGACATTGTAAAACAGCCACAATGTGCTATTAATATGCATGTGATATAAAAAAATCAACAAAATAAAATGAAATAAATTATGCACAGACTTGTAGAGTATAACAATGCACGGTGCATGCAGGCAGGACCATTGAACACAGGGCATTAGCAACACTTTAATATAAAAATGCACTTGATTTATGATATGTTTCAAATATCCTAAAAGACTTGATACACTTACTTAACACATTTTATCCTGGTTTATATTCAGAGAAATTTAACTGGTTTCTATGTTTTAAGTAATCCTATTGGTTTGTTGCATTCCTCTGCATTAACCTCTCCAGATTTATAGGACTCATTCGTACTGAGTTAAAAAGACTGCTTCCAGCTCTGTAGCAAGGTTTGGTTATAATCCTGTTTTAGGTAAATCAGCTGCTAGCTTCTTAATGTACAAGAATAGTTATAATACTAGAACGAACAATCCTCATATATTCACATTGATGATTTTCTGGAAGGTGTTGTGAAACTGGATCTAGAATAGTGCAATAATTTATATTTGTTCCAGAATTTCAAGTGAAGGCTGGATCAGTATTTGTCCTTATATCCACTGGAATTACGATTTACTGTTATGCACAATTTAGTGTACCATATTACAGCTTCAAGAGAGTTCTAACTTAATGTGAAAAGTATTTGAAATAACAGGGAAATTCAAGATAATTGAGAACTTTAAATTTAATGTAATCATCAGGATAAAGGCTGGGTAGACCGAGATATATTAGACTTTAGTTTAGCTAATGGGCTAAAGCTGTCCAGTAATGCTGTATGAGAAGTACACCTCCACCCCGATATAACGTGACCTGATATAACACGAATTCTGATATAACACGATAAAGCAGTGCTCCGGGGGGGTGGGGAGGAGGGCTGCACACTCCGGCAGATCAAAGCAAGTTCGATATAACGCGGTTTCACCTATAACACAGTAAGATTTTTTGGCTCCCGAGGACAGCGTTATATCGAGGTAGAGGTGTATAGGTGATTGAACAATTTGGAATAAAACTTGATTTCTTTGACTCAAAGGAAAACTGGCATGGAAAACTGTTAAGATTGAGACTTTAAACATGTGAGTTAATAAATATCTGTATGTATACTTTAACAGTATACAAAATGATTATTTTTCAACTACTTTGTATGTTAAATATATGTCTTAACATGTCTAGTATGTGAGATATCATGTGTCCATTATCCTCTCCCTAAAATCTAAACATGTTTTTGTCCTGGATTCGCAAATCCTAACTCCCATTTTATTTATCCACATCGCAGAATCAGGCCACACTTGGATTCAGAAAACCCCCTCTCAGCTGCCCCCAAACTCAAAAGGCACCTAAACTTGCTTGGCACCTTTTTTTTTTTTTTTGGCAAAAAAAAAAAAAAACATAATTACCATGTTTCTGCATCTGCATATGTGCACTGGAGCCCCATGATGGGTATCCAGATGCCTAAGGCCCAGAGTAATGTATGAACT
This sequence comes from Terrapene triunguis, assembly GCF_002925995.2. Classification (NCBI taxonomy): domain Eukaryota; kingdom Metazoa; phylum Chordata; order Testudines; family Emydidae; genus Terrapene; species Terrapene triunguis. Next base: position 86,892,277 of record NW_020664409.1, on the reverse strand, counting down.
GAGAAGTTAGGTGTTCCTTTGCCTAACTCGCTTGTGGAGCCCAATCCAGTAAATGTGCTCAGACTTCACCTACCTTTACTTCGTCCCTTATAAATGAACATGCACAAAAAGAACAGAGCAGGGATGGGAGGGACCTAACACATAACTTTTAGCCAGAGGTTAGAGTAATCACCTGGGTTTTGGAAAACTCCCAGTTCAAGACCCTTCTCCCACTCTGGTGGAGAAGGGATTTGAAGTGGGACCTGCTACCTCTCAAGTGAGTTCCCTAGCCACTGGGCTATAGCATATACTGATGTGGGGCTACCTCAGTCTCTCTTGTTGAAGTTGTTGAACTGTGGATAAATATTTTTTTTTAATCATTGGGCGTAGAGCGATTAGATCCTGAGTCAACCACCTCCCATATGGGAACTCTAACCAGCAAGCTACAGAGTCATTTTCATGCATGTGCTCTCACTCATCTCTTTCCCCTTTTCCTCCAATGATTCTTTCATTATTTATCCACAGTGCAACAGCTTCAACACTGAACCAGAGAGAGAGAGAGAGAGAGTTTGCAGCTGAGAATCCCAAGGAGAGGAAAGTAATTACCTGCAGCCCAGACTTAGGCACTGAACTCCCTGAGAGGGCCATGGCTTTCACATGCCCCACAGCTTGGCATCTCTCATTGGCTATTTTAGGCAAAGAGCCCCCCAGAGGGATGGTTTTTATGAATCCCATTCTAAGGTGCCTTTGTGAATACCAGTGATTTTCTGGGCACCTAATGATTTCTTTGTTCAAACAACAGGCTACATTCACAATGTTGCTAAGTGTAAATATCACATTACTAAAGTGAATAGGGAGAGAATCTTGCTTCTGTTCTCCAGGGGATGAGCCGAGGAGGTTGTGTTCAGTCTAGAATAGATATAGACTATGATTCAGATCTGAGTTAAATCGGGTCTAGAGTTAATATAAACAGCGTCAAAATCTTGTGAGCTGTATTTTGATTTTTAATCCAAATTGACAAAAATCTCATGGAAGAGGCCAATCACATGAGATAGCCTTTCTGACAAATATCAGCCACTTTCACAGAAGAACTGAAAAAAAAAAAAAAGACTACTTCCAGATGGATCCAACTGAATACCACATAGTGGTGTTTGGAATTTAAAGAGGTCATATATTTAAACATTCAGTGAAATTCAAACCGAGTTGGGACTCTCAGTCTTTGTTTTGGCTTATGTCTGTTCCCAAACCAGGAGTTTTACATGGAAACATATTATGCCATTGACAAATAGTCATCACCATATTATGAGTTCTCCATGCTGTGTATTATGAGCTCTCTAATTTTCTTATTATCTGCCTTAAGTAGGTTAAAGACTTGAAAATGGAGTTATGTAAAATATTAGCTTCGACGATTTTACTAATGGGGATGGACATATTCTTGTTTCTACTTTTCACAAGAGTAGTTGGAATATTAATTATCACTAAAAAGATTATATATGCCTAACATTAAAGAATACTAAATTTATAAATAGCATACTATGGTTGGAACTCTGAAATTGTGTTTAATGCAGCCCATTAGCTGAGAGAGGAGGGGAAAAACAGCTTTCATTTTTGCCTCCTACTGTTGCTGTCTCAACTTGTATAAAGGTAAAAATAATATAACTGGAAAGTAAAAACAACAAAAAATAGACTTTAACAAGCATTGTGAGGAGTTACTATGTTCAAATAGTGATAAAAGAACTACCATGAATTGCCGATGGGTGGAAATAGGGGATGGGGGGGGGCGGGAACACAATAATCTAACATCAAGACAAATGCACACAAAACTTAAATCTCAAATGTCAAGCAATGGGAATGGTCATCAACAGGACAACACAATTATTTTTTGTATTACTGCTGAAACTGATGTGTCATCTCCTAAGAAATAGTTCAACCGTGAAATCTCTAAGCATTAGTCCCAAATTGACACTTTTCTAACAGGCAGTTTACAAAGACACATACTGCATATGGCAATCTTGTTTCCAGAATTGTAAATTAAAATAATCAGGTACTTTTTCATATCTACAGGTCAATGGAATAAAATCATTAAGCTTCCAATAGTCATTGTGATAGAGCACACAGCAACAGGGCCCTTCTGCTGAACATCAGACATCTATTAGGGAAGCAATAAACTGAATATTTTAGCAATGAGTAAAACCATTGAAAATCAGTGAGAGATTTTACCAGATTCTGTAGAATTCCCCTCCCTCAGATTCTTTAGAAATTGTTGGGAAAATGTTTGAGACGTTCTAGATGATATTCCCTCAAATCCTAAAGGAAATTAGTGAGACAGTGCTCAGGAAATTAGTTGCATCTTTGAATAGATTTATTTAAATGTGGCTTTCTAGTTTTCTCATTTAAAAAACAAATCACACAACCCCCTGAGATCTTTCATGCTACTTTCAATATCTCCTGTCCCTAGTCAGGTATTTCCATTCTTCTCCTCTCAGGGAACCTTTTATCTTGTAAAAAGATATTCTCTTTTCCCCTCTCTTCTGGACTCACAGCTAAGGACCAAAATAAATGTAAGAAATTAGAACTTTTCTACTAAAGTGATCACCAGTGAATTAGCCATAACTAGGCTTTGTTATCCCCTCACTATTCCTTTTTTCAGGCTATTTGCTGAGTCAGGACAATGGCAGTGTCTGTACACATTAGAAAGGTTAATCGTCACAACCGCAAGGGGTTATCAATTAAATTTTAAACCTTTAATTCTACATAAAAAACACTGAAATCTCTATTTTAGGTCTCTGTCTACATTACAATGCTAGGTGTATTTTTGTATCTACTTCATGGCACTCTTATGTAACCTAATCACAACAACCTCAGTGTGAGTTGTATCCACACTGCAGTTTTTGAGCCCAGGTTAAAGGTTATTATTTATATTATCTTAGCATCTAGGGGCTCTAGGCAGGGCCCAGGACCCCACTGTGGTAGGTACTGTGCAAACAGAACAAAGAGTCGCTGCCCCAAGGAGCTGCCAATCTAAGTGTAAAACAAGAGACGACAGATGGATACAGACAGATGGGGATGTACAAAGAAACAGTGAGAAAATATTGGAGTGGGTAGGTGGGTGAGGTGTTTCTGACCAGGTGGGAAGCTGGATTGGAGGGAGCTGAGGACTTCTGGGGTATTTCTGAGCCATGAGGTGGATTGGGTTGGCAGGGTTCAGTGGTGGGAAAATGGAATCCAAGGGTGAATGAGGTGAATTGGGGGTAAGGAGTGTGTGTGTGTGTGGGGAGGTGAGTCTGTACTGGTAGGGTAGAAAGAGAAGAATGAGAAAGGTTAAAACTAGGAGAAGAGAGTAAAGGGGAAGAGTGATAAATAAGGGTGCTCTTGCTGCTACATTCACATTCCATTTCCTCATACAATTATTTTTCAGACAATGTTTTCTTGTTTTTTGTCAGAAATACTCTTAGATTTCTGTTTTGTTCTGTTAGTCTTTTGAAGCACCAGCTCTGCCATGTGTTTCTTAGTCTCAGCGCATATCTTTTTGTTTGTTTTCTATTTACCAGTGTAAAGCTATTTGTGAACAAAGTTTATCAATCTCCTTCATAATGTCCAAAGTTTTAATTAGGTTGCCATGAAATCTCCTCTTTTATCAACTACCTTGATCTTTCCCTATAACGTAACCTCTAGTAATACAATTTATTACCCTTGTTTGCCTTTGTTATTTTTTTAATCACTGCTGCTAAATGGGTTGAAGGCTTCAGGGATTTTTCAACACATGCTTACAGATCTTTTTTTCTGGTTTGTATTCTGCAGCACCCTGTCCTTCCAAAGATCCTCTTTCATATGTATGATTCTTTGCTCCAGCACTTATTATTTACATTTTAATTGCATTCTCTTCGTATTAACCTGGGTAATTAAATGAACTAAGTCTTTCAAATGTAAGTATACTTCTCAGTTATTTGACAGAAAAATAATGAATAAAGACAAAGTAAGAGACAAATGACTAAAATTAAAAGAAGGGATAAAATGTTAAGAATATTCTGTACATGGAGCTAATCTTTCTATCTTTAGAATATTTTCATTAAGTATATCATCATTTAGTAATGTAGATGCAGTAAAACATGCCACAAGAATGAGTTTTCGTGCTACAATAGAGAGAATATATTTGAGCCCAAATTAGGTTCATTTGAAGGTTATGGATCAAAGTAAATGAATGATAAACAAAGATGAAGCAATACTCTCAGGGTATTATGAATCTCATCGTTAATTTGAGTCAGCAGCTATAGTGTAAATGTAAGCATGGGCCAAATGCACCAACAAATGCACAATGAATGAACTTGAGTGCACTAAGAGTGGAATTTTCAAAGAGGCCTAAGAGTGTTAGATGCCTAAATCCCCTTGAAAATCTGTGTTGGGTATCGAACATAGGTAAGCTCCTTTGAAAATCTCTGACTAAAGCTCTCAGAAATAGGAGAAATTCCGCAATGAAAATAAGAGGTCAGTGGCTTTACTATCTCCTCCTGCTCTTGGGGGTTATAGCAGCTCTATCTGCAACATTGTGGACATCCCTTCGCATGGAATTCATGACATGGAATGGGAAGGTAGCCTGGGTGGCACCTCTGTCTAAAAGCTGAGGGGGCATAGGTGCCTAACCCCAGACTTATAGAGTTAGGCTTCATTGCAATTCACAAAACTCCTGCTTGGCTATCTCATAATCCTGTAGGTGCCTAAACTCATTTGGCACCTAATTATTCATTGTAAAAATTCCTTAAATGCCTATGTTTCTGTGTCTGGGCATACACCATTGTGCATCACTCTAGGCTTTTGGATGTCTATCTTATATCAAAGCGATCCATGAATCAAGAGAAGATAGGTATTTGCTGCCTATCTTGGTTGCAGGGCCCAATCTAGAAGCCATACTCAGTGGCTGCGTGCCAGATCAGGTCCCATTCAGAATCTGGCTGGAGGAGAATCTGGTGCTTTAACTTTCAGCGCAGTGGTTAGAGCGTGCACCTGATATGTAGGAGGCCTGGGTTCAATTCCTCGGAAGAAAGGATTTGGATAGGGGTCTCCAGTCTGTCAAGAGCGCACTCTGAGCTATGGGATATTCTGATGTGGGCTCCCTCAGTCACTCAAATTAAAGCTGTTCCACTGTATATAAATAATTAGTCATTGGAGAGGGGGATTGGACCCTACATCCCTTATCTCCCAGGTGGGTGACTTAACCACCAGGCTACAGAGCCATTCTCACTCACTGTTGCCGAATGACTCTAAGTTTTTGTCCAAAGTGGAACAGCTTTAATAAGAGAAATTGAAGGAGCCTCCACATCAGAATATGCCATAACTCAGTGGTTAGGGCACTCTTCTGATGGGGGGGGGGGCAGACCCCTGTTCAAATGCTTTCTCCCCCTCAGGCAGAAGCGGGGATTGAACTGGGTCTCCCACATCCCATGAGTATTCAACCACTGGGCTAAAAGTTACAAGGTGGGCACTGCCAGCTGATTTGTGTGGAGTCAGGCAAGTGCCTAATTCATTCTCAGAAGAAACAATTTAGGCATCTAAACCACCTGACTCCAGCAGAGGGGTTCCTGATGTGGATCACAAACAGAGAGAGGAACCTTCCTGCACTCCTGGTTGGGCACCTGTCCCTCTTATCAGCATCTCCCATTGGCTAGCTTAGGTAGCTCCCAGCCTAGTGTGCTGGGTTTTTTTTGGATCCTATCCTTGGGCTTCTATCTCTCCCCATGCATTGTATAGGGAGTCCAGGTGCCTAACTCAGGCTTTGCGGATAGCAATATTGTTTTTTCTGATTTTCTAGGCACTTAAGTTACATTTTTGTTCATGATGTAACATCCTTATTCATGAAACACTTAAGCATGTTCTGAAAACTCATTGTAGTACTTCAGGTAATTAAGTTTTTTCCTAAATCAAGGTCTAGGTTCTGACCATACTGAAGATGTTGGGAAAACACTCTTCAAATTCAGTTGGACCAGGATTGAGTGTACAATAAATGCTGGAGACAACTCTAAACTGAACCATTGCTTCCAATCTATTTGACCTTGGGGTTTAGATAAAATGAGAGCCTGATCCAAACCATCCCAGGTTTTTACAACAATGACAAAACATTCTGATCAACAAGATTATGCAAAACCTAAAGCAAAACTACCCACCGGTTTTCTAATGAATGATGGTGTCAATATATCTTTCACTGAAACTATTGTTTTTATAGTAATCAAATATATTATGAACACAGTTATTTTGATAGTGGGAGCTGTGTTTCTTTGGAAAATTACTGCTGAGGTAAAGCCCATCAATCAAACTACAGGACTTCATTAGGCTCCATAATCTGACATAAATAATCGTCATCTCTTAACTGGGAAATAGTCAGTCATCTTCAGTGCAAAACAATTAGCCATGCTGAGAAGATATGAGGAATATAAATATAAGCAGGACACATTTTCCTTTTCTTATCTTGCCTCTCTTTCTCCAGTGAACCAGACAACCAGAAAATCCACTTGATTGACAACAGGAGGGTGGGTTTCAGACTTCAGCCAGTTTTCTTTAGGTCAGTGGTTCTCAACCAGGGGTGTGCATAGCCCTGTGGGCAGGCAGAGGTCTTCCAAGGAGTACATCAACCCATCTAGATATTTGCCTAGTTTTACAATGGGCTACATAAAAAGCACTAGCAAAGTCAGTACAAACTAAAATGTCATGTAGACAATGACTTGTGTATACTGCTCTATATACTATACACTGAAATGTAAGTACAATATTTATATTCTAGTCAATTTATTTTGTAATTATATGGTAAAAAATGAGAGTAAGCAAAGTTTCAGTAATAGTGTGCTGCAATACTTTTGTATTTTTATGTCTGATTTTGTACGCAAGTAGTTTTTAAGTGAGGTGAAATTTGGGGTACGCAATACAAATCAGACTCCTGAAAGGGATACAGGGCCACTGCTCTAGGTGGTCCTGTTTGTAAAGTTTAACAGCTAAAACTTGTGACACAAGTCACCTTGTTCCCCTGAAGCTGAGTTATTTCTGCTACTTGTGTATTTGGGCTGATTCATCCCCTCCTTTGCTGGTCAATATTTTCAGATTTAGTCTCACTTGCAAATCCTTGACAGAAAGGAATAAGATCTAGAACCAGCAGTAGGTAGCAGGAATGAGAGTGCTCTGCCTCATTCTCTTCCCTGAAACCAGACCCCCTGAGGTGCAGACAACATATCCCAACATCACCTTCAACAGCGAGGTCTTATCAGCTGCCTTCTCCAGTTGCTGCCAGGAGAAGGGACAGTGTCTTGTTCTACGGCTGTATAATGCCTACCATATTTTGTCCACAAATCACACTAGAAATAAATGTTATTTATTGTTACATGCATTGCAGTAGTACCTAGGAGCCCAAGTCACCTTTACTCATATTGAGCAGTAACTTACTCCAAAAGTAGCCTCATTGATTGAAAGTGGTACAACTCACACGTCATTCAGTGCGAGTAAGGGTGGCAGAATTATAATGAGGTGAGGGCAATATCCTGACTAGCCCTTATGCAACACTGCAGGGGTATGTTGCTGCTGAATTAGGGCTACCAAGAATTTAGCTATAGGTGCTGGGGACGGTGTAACAGCTATTGCCTCCAGGGATTGAGTGGATGAGGAGTCAGCAGGGAATAGACTGAGCCATGGTTTCCCACTCCCTTTTAATCATTACATGTCCCAGTGGATGTGTGTATGTGCATGTATGTGTGCCTTTGTGTATGCCTGTATGTATGCACATTTATGTACAAATACTCCCTACCCCTAGTGCAACAGAGGGCATGTGGGAGGGTCTTGCCCTTTATAGACTGCAGTTTCCTGAGTAGATGCAAAATTTAAATTCCTGGGTAACTCACTGCATACAACTGAAATAGCATTAAAGAAAATCATATATATAACTTCTGCTTTATAACAGGCACATAAGAGGCAGGTGTTACAAGGGTATTGAGAGATTCCATAATAACACAAACACACCATGCAAATCTAACATAAATAAATCCATGAAAATAAACATAACATAAATCCAAACAACGTTTGGTTTTGTAAGATAAAAGTTAATAGACTTCTTTTGATTTATTGGGAGAAAATATGGTAAACAAACATATTGACTTAAGTGAGAGACAATACATTTTTGTTTGTTTATTCATTTATTTGCATTTCTTATATTTATTTCACCATGTGGGTACTGTCTTGCCTTTTGGATTAAATTGTGTAATTCATTAATTTTTTTGTTTGGAGAAAGCCTTACTTACAGGATAATCTCTGATGTTTTATAGAATATAAATCAGTAGATAGCTACTGAGACTGATTAAATATCTCGGCTTCGATTCCCCAATTATTCAATCTCAAAAGCTCCTATTGTGAGTACAATACGAAGTAATAGAGATTATTGCTAAACAAACCATAACATGAAAAAATGAATAATCACTTATTCTTCTTACTTTGTGATTATTTGAATGTGCAGTCCTACCATTATCAGAATTTTAAGTGACATTCGTCCTTGGGATATGTCAGAACTGAAGAGTGATTTTTATATTCCATATCTCAAAAGCAAATACTCATTCCACTATGACTTTTTTTTAAGAGAATGGCTGACTATGGGAGCAGCCTGTGAGAAAGTTGAACATAAAGAAGTAAATTAGAGAGGTGTGTGGGGATCTCAGACCTCCTGAATTGTAGTCCCAGTTTAGGCATTGACTCTTATTCTGGTTTTTCTGCCATGTCACTTAGGACAAAATTATGTAGGTGTCTCAAATTAGGCACCTCAGTTCATACTTAGACAACCTCAATAAAGGGTCCTTATTTTCAGAGTTCCTGAGTATTTGCAACATCCATTGATATTTATTCTATAGATAATCTAAATACGCAGATAAACACACATACACACATACACACACACACACACACACACACACTGTTTCCTATAAAAGTTATCAAATTCGAATTTCATGAGACTCCTGAGAACTCCTAAATCAAGTCCTACTCTTAGCACCAGGATAGGTTTTCTCCCTCTACTTCTCTCCTCACAGAAAAAAATGGCAGATGGGTGGAGAGTGCTGTTCCAATTTTTGGTCTGTTGTATGTATCCAATGAAATGAATGGCATGTCATACACCTGCTTTTGGATATTGTGAGTCAAACTGAAATGACTGCAACATACCACAAAAAGCATGTATAAAAAATGTTGCACTATTTGATAGAACATATTAATTCTGTTGTTTTCCCTCTTATTCATATTGTGAAAGGTTTGACTATTTACTTTCCTTCTGCAGTCTCAAAATACTTGTCCAAGGCAAATGGATGGAGAGTTCCCTTGTTCAAAACATGATTCACGAAGGCTTGGGATTATATTGGTAAAATGTCAAATATTAGGGAATTAAAATATTCCTCAGTGTCCACATGCAGTTTTTAGAGTTAATGTTTGCACTGCAAGCTTTACATTAGCAGATTCAGGTATGAATATACATTAAACTTTTTATCTCCCTAGTGCCTCTATGTCAGAAGGAGCTGAGAAGCCCAAATTATTGAATTGTACACTGGTAAAAATGGCTGTAATTGCATATTGTAGGTGTGTAGAATTTGAGAGTTTGAAAGTTTCACTGGGAACATTACTTTTCTCTGTAAACTCTTGTTATCTTTTAGAGATGTCAGCACAAATCTATCGGGCATGCAGAGCATTAGATTCAATGTAGCATGCAGCCACATCAAACTGTTGGCTGGGGATAATGCTATCTCAGAAATAATCACCTGAAAACATGCTCTTTGTGAAGATCTGCAGTGCAGTTCTCAGTATAAATTTAGCCATTAGGTTTTCAATAAAGTTTTGTTCTGTATTACTTTTTGGGGGACAATATATTATTTTCTGACATGGTATGGATAGGTAAAATTTCAGAAGGAACAAAGTGGTGTTAGATGCTTCTCTCTCATTGAAAATCAATGGGAATTGGATGCCTAACTTCCATTTGTGCCTCTGGAAAATCTTTCCCCAAAATTATTAAAGACCAAAGTCTACAGCCTTTACTCAGACAAGACTCCTGTTCAAGTCAGTGGGATTTTGCTTGAGTAAACAATGAGTAGCAAGATATGGCCCTAGACTCTTAGTTCCTTTGCTACTCCTTGATATGTAATTATCAGGTGTTGAGTCATAGCATCTCCTTCTGTGTCTGGCTGGCTGGGAGACAGTTGCCAAGGAGATTGCTGCCTTTATTTTAGATGCAGAAGAGGCATTAGTTAGCCTCCAGGGAGGATTATGTAATCTTGCCTAAGTTTCAGTAAAATTAAAAAAAAATCTTTAACAAATGAAGTACTCTTTTTTTTCTTCAGACCCACGTCTGACCACATAACTTAGCAGATCTGGCAATCCAATTAATAGTGAGTAGGGGAAATTCCCTGTATTAAATAAAACTGAACATGTAACTAGACTGTGCTAGGATGGTTTTCAGGCTCTACTAACTACTGCACAAATATTAAAAATATCTAAAATTTTAGTAACAGCTCAATGGTTGAAAGCTTTTTTGAAAATGTAGGGATTAATAATTAATGCATCACTACCTTTAAAATGGAGTAGACTTTTTCGTTTCTGACGCCATACACATATGCATTCCAATACAATTAGTGAATTTACAAAGCAAAATTTGCCAGTAAACTTTCCCAGATTCAACATATTTACTACATAAGAGTGGTTACATAACCATTATGCTTGAGGTTAGGTACTGCAGTAATAAATCTGGTATGCCATGCTGCTTGTAGCCCCGCTTTTTGGCTCTGAATCAAGATCCACCACGAAAGTTACTGGAACTTTCTAGATAGTCTTGACTGTTGGTTCTGATAATGTAGATCTCTAAAGTTGGCAATAATGTATTCTCAACTGAAGGTCCCCCCTTTGAATTCCATGGCGGACTCTCAGAGCCTAAGTTTGATTTGCTATGTCTCTCACCACAGGATCTTTTTGTTCAAGCAAGCTTTAGGAGATTTTTCAGAGAAGGGTGTTAGGGGGCTTTCTCTTCACCCTCTCCCCTGGTTCTTGTCACGCAGACAGAAAGCAGAAGGCCAGAAGTCCGAGGTGTGGGCAATGCAATGTTTGTTGGGGTTAGTTTCCAGCAAGCATATCCATAACTCTGATGCCGCAGAGCCTTGTTTCTCAGTGTCCCACCCTCACCCCCCATCCTTAGCAGGCATAATTATACCTGAAATACATGACCTCAGTCTTACCTCTTAAAATGTATAGTCATGATCTGTTTTAGGGAGTTGTGGGTCTGGGGTCTTTGTCCCACCTCTTTTGTATCCCATGGGAGGGGTAAGGAGTGAAGTTGTTTACAGTCAGTGACAGGCATTTCTTTGGCCTTTTAGTGTTTTATACCTTCCCTCCCCCTCATCCCTCCTTGCCCCTCCCAACTGATTGCTTCACCTTGCCTTGAGATAGGAGTTGAAGCAGTCTTAAAGTGTGCGCTCGTATATTACACTCCCACCATGCCCAGTAACACTTTAACTGTTCTTATCTGTTCCCATTATATTAACAAACCCACCTGGCTAGGCAGAAGCAACATACACAATGTCTTTGTCCTTTGTTTACACGTATTAGTAAGGATCCCTTTGTTCACGCATATTAGTTAAGAATATAAGTGTATCAAGAATCAAACGGGCAAACAAGACCTAAAATTCTATTGCATGCGAAAATACAGGCCTGAATCCTACATAGTCACTAGCACTCCTAGCAAAGGGCAGGATTGTCTATGAATAAGCTTGGAGCTCTTTGTTTTTAATATTCACTGAATATTGCAAGCTACTTTGTTACAGGCATTATATATAAAATGATTTAAAATAAAATAGTTGTGACCCTGATTTTTCTGCATAAACATGAGTGATATAATTGAAATGTTAGTCCCATTTGGAGTGATCTTCTGGGTAGCTACAGGTTGGAGACTATAACTAAGGACCCAATCCTGCAAATATTATGCACATGCTTCATTTTAAACATGCGAGTAGTTCCACTGATGTCAATTATTCTACTCATGCTGAAATTCAAGCACATGTGTGTTTTTTGGTATAGGGCAAAAGGTGCCCCATTGCGTCTCTCTCAGCAGCCAACACTTTGAATTACAAATAAACATTTAAATATGAATCTAGGTGTTGGTTGATCAAAACTATGGGGCAGGTCTCATTTACACTGGTGGGACTTTGTTCTGCTCTGTCAGTGGAAAGGGGAGCTAAATTGGGTTAATTATAACTTACACTTAGTTTAAATGAGAATCAGATCCTAAGTATTTGACCAATGTTTACCTGGTTTCCTCTTCCACAACCTGATCTATGTATGCTGTGTTACTCGGACGTATGGGAGCGGGGGCTGATCAGCTGATCTGGCTACACAATGGGTAAAATATAGAAGACTAGCACAGCTTCCATGGAGTCTTTTTTTTTTTTTTTTTTTTGCCTTTGACATTTGTTGTCAGAAATCTTGCAAAATATACTGTTCAACCAAACGCCTGAACTAACCTCAGATTTTACAGTCTTAATGACTTTAGTCAGTTAATGCCACTTGTTTTGCTTTCTCTCTCTCTCTCTCTCTCTCTGAAATTTACAGTTCCATCATTTATTTAAACAATACTATGGCCATATGTTACCCTTGACCCATGTGTTCAACTTCACTAAAGTTAAAACACCTCCAGGTTCAGTCAGCGAAGAAAAATCACATTCATTAGATGCTGTAAATCTACTCAGGTGCTCTACATTAAATGCAAAATGACATGGATTATTCCATTAGATGGTTAGTTGGTTCCCTGTGAGCACATTTTGATAAACTTGATTTTGATAATACTATATTTCATTTTCACTGTAATATAGTTGAAACAGCTGATGGTAGCACTTTATTTTCCCCCTCTAGGGGCAAGGGCAGTATTAGGTAGTGTTTGCTGACTCTAAGAACTGTCTTTATAGTTTTCCATTCATAAAATAAAATGTAATATAGAAATCACTGCTGCATTTTTGTTTGGCTACCGGCAGTTGTGGAGAAATTAACAGCATTTTTCTAATTTTCACTTCATCCAGTATTTTTGAGAGAGAGGAAATTATGGTAGTAGGAATTGCAGTGATTAAGACTGCCTATTAAATGCTAATGGTCCCCAATTTTTTCAGGCAATTAAAATAATATATATGGTTTCCCTTTTAATACGCTCTTAGTTTGACAATAATGCAGTACTTTGACACCAATTATCTTCAGTGATTGACTATTTAAGCACCCAGTACACAGGAGAGGTAGATTTATTTACATATATGTGTGGGTATATATAGTAATATATATGTGTGTGTGTGTGTGTGTGTGTGTGTGTGCAAATGATTATGTAGTATATTGGTTTTATTAGCACATATTTGCAATAGCTCTATTACCCAGTGGCAAAGTCCCAGGCGAGTTGTCCAGACCTTCCAAAACAATTGTGAATAAAATCTTAATAATACCTAGCTCTTAGATCTCAAAGCATGTCCCAATGTTTTTAATGTATTTATCCTCACAATACCCCTGCGAGGTAGGGAAATGCTGTTATCCCTTTATACAGATAGGAAACTGATGCACAGAGAGGCTAATTGACTAGTTCTGGATTATACAGGAAGGCTGGAGTGGAGCAGAGAATAGAACCTGGGTCTCCCAAATCCTAGGTCAGTAGTCTAATCATTGAATTATAATGCCACATGGTATATGAGTTATCTCTTCTTCTTCCTTATTCAACTATCCCTCGATGCGAGGATGATATCTGCCCAGGGGGTTCATTGATGGGTTTTTAATTTACATGCCAAGTATAGAAAAGCTATTTTGGAAACATTGTAAAGAGAAAAAAAATACTTCCTTCTACCCCATCCCACCTGTAAAAGCCTTGTGCTCTAGTTGTTTTGAGCCAAATGGAGTTAAAACTGGGCTCCAGCTTTGCAACAGTCTGGCAATATAAAATAACTAAGATGCCAACTTAACTGGGTTCTTTTTAATGGAGAATCCCTGGGCCGATATTACAATCATACAAAATCTATCCTGTAGCGGCACCAGGCAAGAACCATATGATTATGGCATTTTAGTATTTGTGGTCCCAAGTTAGATTTAACTGATTTTTTAAAGGTGCTCCATAAGCAAATAATTCAAGGAAAGAACGCAGGTGGCTAGGGACTTGCTCCTCAACAGTACCTTATGGAGCAGCCATGAGGCCTGCTTCAGCACCCATAGAATCATAGAATTATAGAATATCAGGGTTGGAAGGGACCTCAGGAGGTCATCTAGTCCAACCCCCTGCTTAAAGCAGGACCAATTCCCAACTAAATCATCCCAACCAGGGCTTTGTCAAGCCGGGCCTTAAAAACCTCCAAGGAAGGCGATTCCACCACCTCCCAAGGTAACACATTCCAGTGCTTCACCACCCTCCTAGTGAAATAGTGTTTCCTAATATCCAACCTAGACCTCCCCCACTGCAACTTGAGACCATTGCTCCTTGTTCTGTCATCTGCCACCACTGAGAACAGCCGAGCTCCATCCTCTTTGGAACCCCCCTTCAGGTAGTTGAAAGCAGCTATCAAATCCCCCCTCATTCTTCTCTTCTGCAGACTAAACAATCCCATTTCCCTTAGCCTCTCCTCATAAGTTATGTGCTCCAGCCCCCTAATAATTTTTGTTGCCCTCCGCTGGACTCTTTCCAATTTTTCCACATCCTTCTTGTAGTGTGGGGCCCAAAACTGGACACAGTACTCCAGATGAGGCCTCACCAATGTTGAATAAAGGGGAACGATCACGTCCCTCGATCTGCTGGCAATGCCCCTACTTATACAGCCCAAAATGCCATTAGCCTTCTTGGCAACAAGAGCACACTGTTGACTCATATCCAGCTTCTCGTCCACTGTAACCCCTAGGTCCTTTTCTGCAGAACTGCTACCTAGCCATTTGGTCCCTAGTCTGTAGCAGTGCATAGGATTCTTCCGTCCTAAGTGCAGGACTCTGCACTTGTCCTTGTTGAACCTCATCAGGTTTCTTTTGGCCCAATCCTCTAATTTGTCTAGGTCCCTCTGTATCTGATCCCTACCCTCCAGCGTATCTACCACACCTCCCAGTTTAGTGTCATCTGCAAACTTGCTGAGAGTGCAGTCCACACCATCCTCCAGATCATTAATAAAGATATTAAACAAAACTGGCCCCAGGACCGACCCTTGGGGCACTCCGCTTGAAACCGGCTGCCAACTAGACATGGAGCCATTGCTCACTACCCATTGAGCCCGACGATCTAGCCAGCTTTCTATCCACCTTACAGTCCATTCATCCAGCCCATACTTCTTTAACTTGGTGGCAAGAATACTGTGGGAGACTGTATCAAAAGCTTTGCTAAAGTCAAGGAATAACACCCAGTACCTCTTCATATTGTCTGGCCCCTCATACAAGTTCAGAACCGAGCGAGCAAATGTTCCTCAGCCAGACTCTGATGCCTCTCCCAAGAGGGAGGGAGACCATTTTCCTTCCTTGGTCGCTGAGAAAAAGTTCTCACAAAAGGGACCGCAGCTGCTCCAGAGATCGGGGAGATTCATCCTCCTCTTCCAGGATGAGTGCAGACTAGTACCATGATTCTTCTGGTATGCAGGATGGAGCCTAGCCATCTGCTTGCTCTCTGGTACTGAGGTGACATCAGTTAGATGCTACACCATTGACTCTGAAACCATCCCTGGGACAGCTGTTGAGTCCAGTACTGATGACATCAGCACCATCTATTTCCGTGCCACTGGTGTACCAAGCAGCGTTAGACTTGCTTTACCTCTCTGTTCCTGACTCCCCAATTATTCAGGAGCATTGAGCTTCCGGCACTACTACTTTGTGGTCCTCAGCAGTGCCTGGATTAATTGTAGAACTGTCTCAATTGTCTACATTATCTTCAGCAACACCTCAGAGTGGGCAGCTGAGGTTTGCCACCTTATCTGTACCTAAGGGTCTGTTGGCACAGTTACTGTCTTCGGTACTGATGATGACTGTGGTACAATCCACATCTACAGGGTCAGTCCTGATCCTGGGTTTGGTGCCATCTCCTGTTTTGGTATTGAGTGGGAGTATGATGCCCCTGACAGTCCTCAAATGTTGACTACTTTATCTACCTTGGTATCAATGCAACTGACATTTTCGGCTTCAGATGAGGCTGGATGTTTGCTCACTCCACCTGGGATGTCTCCCTGGTTGTCTTTGGATGCTTTTGTGGAGGGTTGTCAGGGTTAAGCTCAGGGGAATCCTCCCAAGCTCCCTGACCTTTGAGACACCATTCTCATAGATTGTCAAGACTTCCTATGGATTGAGATTGAGAATGGTCTGTGGAGAACAGAATGTTGAGGTCCATTTTAGGAGAATGGTGTATTCTGGCTATCAATCTGTTTGCAACAAAAAACAACAATAAGTGTCATTGATTTATCTCCTGAGCAGGCCTCGGTCCTGGCTCCTTGATGTATGTCTTGCACCTGATTTGGGGATCAGAATTTATATATTCCTTCTCTCCAATCCCAATCATCCCTCATGTCATTCTCAAACTGAAGTTGGATCATGCCAGGCTGATTCTCATTGTACCAGAGTGGCTGAGACTGTTGGCTCTCCGATCTCTTCAGTTTATCAGTTTGACCACCCTTATCTCTTCCTCTTTATCCTGACATACTGATCCAGCACCATGGTCAGGGCAAGCAGCACCTCACAGCATGGATGCTACATGGATAGGTGAAGAGGAGGAATGATGTTTGGAAGCAGTTCAACAAGTGTTACTTAATAGTGGGAAACCGTACACTTGGCCGAATAAGTAGCCCTAGTAGTTGTAATTTTCAGTTTGGTCACTAGCCTGGGAAATTCAGCTAATGCTGGCCTGCATTCAGGACATCTTGGGGTACCGGCTGTACCTTCAGTCTTCTGGTCTTTCACCCATTTTGTTAAGGGTTCACTTAGCAGTGAACTCAGTGTTTCCTCTGTCCATCCAAGGCAAGTCAATTTTCTTGAATTCCATGGTAGTGAGATTTCTAAGAAGAGACATTCGTTTCCTTGTGGGACCATAACACTCTTAAGCTGTCTTTTTGAGGCCTCCGTTCGAGCTCTTGGCAACTTGTTCTTTTGTCCCTCCTGTGCCAGAAGACAGTCTTCCTTATTGCTATAACATCAGCAAGGAGAGTAAGTGAGCTGCAGGGCTTAACAGCAGAACCCCCACATATGCAATCTTTCAAAGATAAGGTGGCCCTACAGTCATATCCAAATTTTTTGTCAAAAGTGGTTTCACCTTAATCAAATGATTTACTTCCTGGTGTTCTTTCCTAAACTGGACTCAAATACAGATGAACAGTGACTTCACACATTGGTTATGAGATGGTGCTTAACCTAGAGAGAACTAAGCCTTTTCAGGCATCACCTGGTGTTTTTGTCTCCTATATGGATCGAATGAAGGGTCAGGCTATCTCTGCAAAGATGATTTACAGGTGGATAACTTCCTGGATGAGAGCATGTGAAGTAGCTCAGACCATACCTCCATAAAGATTATGGGCTCATTTGACAAGGGCCCAAACAATGTTGATAGCATTCCTCACTGATGTTTCAATATTGGACATTTCACATCTGCTACCTGATCTTCAGTACGTACTTTTACCAAGCGCTATGTAGTTACCACTGCATTTAGGTCAGATGCAGACCTTGGGAAAGCAGTACTGAAGTCATTGTTTAAATAGACTCTGAGCCCCTCCTCCTGTGAGTACTGGGTGTGAGTCACTTGAGTGGACTAAATGCTTGCAACTACTTGAAGAATGAAAAATGCTGTTCTTGTTATTGTACTCCACAAGCAATTTTCTCTCCGATTTCCATCTCAAAGAACAACAATTACAGTGCATATAGGTAACCATTTATTTCCTGGGTTTATAATGCTTGGGTTTTGGATAATTACAATAGCTGTATAAGGTATTTTACCCCAAATTACTAATATGAATTCTTGATCTTAATTCAATCTTAACATAATTTTTGTCTGGGAATTTCCAAGGTTTTTTAACTTACAAATTGCACACATGATCCATAAATGAGGAACTAAATGAAAATGTTAACAAGTGATATCTCTAATGATTTGAAGATATGAAGTATCAACTTCAAATCTATTTATTAATTTTTCAGCTTTTATGGTCAGATTCACTGTCATGTTTTGGCTGTTTTTCTTGACTCTAGAAAAGCCAAATCAGACAGAGTATACTGGCCACTGAAGCTGAGTTTAAAGCTACTTTGCTTGGCAGAGCAGTGTAAAGCTCTTGTCCCGCAAATTCGCCCGCCTCTTGCACCTTCCTATATTCCTCTGTATTCCCTCACAAATTCCGTGTTCTTATTGTCCTTTATATTTCCCTGAAACGCACACCAGTTTTCCTCTTCCCTCCATTACCAACCACACTCCCCCCCCCAATCATTTTTCTCTTCTGCTACTACATTAATTCATGGATGCATGTGCACACACACTCCACTGTTTTCTGTTCCCTACAGCCCTCTCTCTGGAGTAGATTTGGTACCTTCTGAAAAGAAATAATTAGGGTCAATGGTAATTTTTCCATTGTTTTTCATGTAAAGTTACTGTCAGCAGGGTTTGGTGTATGAAATTATCTCCTTCAGAAAACACATGGAGAATTGCCCTATTCAAAATGGTCAGCCCCTCCAAATGCTCTTAAAAGAAATGAAGCCAAACTATCTCGGAGTGCTGGTGGCCCCTATACTCTTAGGAGGAGACACTCAATCACATTCATAGCAACGGTAGAGATATGCCCTTTTCATAATAGTCATCTAACTAAGGGCAGCGCTGGCTTCAGTTTTGATGAGAACAATGGGAAGATGACAGCCATTTTGAAAGATGGCATTTTTCTTGTGGAATCATTTGGAGCAGAACATTATCTGACAGCTGCTGCTGAAGGAGAAATTTTCAGTTCTCTCTCTCTCCATATATACATAACCCTCCCCCCCCCACCAAAAAACCCACCTTAAAATGTAACCTTTGCACAAGAGTTCAATTATTTTTAATTATATAGGACATTTGCGGTATCTGCATTATTTCTATTTTTTTTAATGTAGCTTAAGCAATTGATGGGGAAGGTAAGCTGCATTTTTAATATGTAACAAAGTGGTTAAATTCCTGCTTTAAGTGCAAAACTCGTCTCATCATTAAATATGGAGCTGACAGTTGTTCTCCATAATATATAACATGCATGCTGCACATAATTAAATATCTTTCATACTGCAGTTTAGAGTACAGAAGCATAACAAAATTTTCACCTTTGGCAGTCATGTTTTTTACAAGTTCATAAAAATATGTAACAGTTTAACCTATAGGCTGGAATAATGTCTTCAGAGGCTTCTTTGTACCACCAAAACTTGGTTGTAGGCATGGGGTGTGTTAATTATGTCCTCATCTCTTCAGAATTTCCTGGACAAAGCAAAATTTTTAAATTTAATATAGGCAGGAGTGAATTTCATCCTCAGTAAGTAATTATGTTGCCCTGTCAGGGTACCACATTGGAAATGTAATACAATTATACAGTACACCGCTACCTCGATATAACGCGACTTGATATAACACGAATTTGAATATAACACGGTAAAGCAGTGCTCCGGGGGGGGGGGGGGGGGGCGGAGCTGTGCACTCCGGTGGATCAAAGCAAGTTCAATATAACGCTGTTTCACCTATAACACGGTAAGATTTTTTGGCTCCTGAGGACAGCGTTATATCGAGGTAGAGGTGTACTATATAAAAAGTACAATAACCACATAATTGAAATGTAGGTACTTCTAAAATGCCAGAAAACTGGTGCCACATAAAAATAATTTTATTTTAATAGAATATTGCATTAACCAATTTTTCAAGTTAATAACAAGGTAGTATCAAATAAAATGTCACTAATATGTATAGCTATTACTTATTTAGGGTTTTGTTTTATTTTTGCTGTTTGAAAGTTATCTGTATTCACTCATAATGAAATTTCTTACATTTTAAGAGCTTTTTTTTTCTACTAGGTTATTCAGATAAATTTTGAAGAATTTGATCTGGAGATTGGCTACGACACACTGACAATTGGTGACGGAGGGGAAGTCGGTGATCCTAAAACTGTGCTGCAAGTGTAAGTCTCTGTTGATTTGATATGCTTTGCAGAATTACTTTAATATAGGGTTTTCTGGTGGTATTGAATGATGCATAGATTGGACAAAATTATTTTCTGGTATAACCTGAGAGATGAATAACACCAACAAAAAAATAATCTTATGGAGCTCATCAAATTATTCAAGACTGACATATAGGATAAGGTATTTTAGTTCATATTTACCATTCTAGTTTCAAAAGAAGATGGGCATGAGAGCTAAAACAGAATAATGTAGCCCATTTCTTCAGGCAGACTGATTGTGTTTTGCTAAAAATAAGCCTATAAATGCAGTTTTCCCAGGGTTACTATGTTCCTCTGCAAGGGCTGGGTGGTCGGATTAAGAATGTGATATAGAGGAAAGGGAATGGACAGAGAAATGTACTGCTTAAGTAATTGTCTTCTTTAATAAGCCCATCTTGACAGCAAATGAACCACAGGAACCTTTATAGCTCACTGACTATGACAGGTAAGCCCTGAACACAGGCTAGATCGTCTCTGTAGTTTCCTGTTAAATATTGCTGTTACCTAAACCATCTAATATTATGAGTTCGTCAGTCCTGGGTACCTAGTGCAGGTAACTTATTGAGTGTCTATCTTTGGGTTTTAGATTGCCACCCATCACCACAGTATCTATGTGCCTAAATCTATTTTATAATAATCAGTTTGTTGGGTCCTAGATTCAGATTTGTCATTTACTTAACCTGCTGGTGTTTGGCTCTCTTGCGGTGATCAGTCCCAAGAAGCCAAGTTCATAAAAATATATTTAATTAATAATGTTTAAAAAGACATCAAATATAAAACAATTATTCTGACCTTAATTTCCATGTATTTTGAAAGGGGCAGAACAGTGTAACTTGACATTAGTTGTCTTTCGTTAACTTGTGTTGTATTGGGTTTTTTTCCTCTAATCTTTTTCAATTGTAATAATCTGGAGCAAAAGTAGCTATAAATTGTGTGTGATTTGTTTTCATGAGGTCCATTTGTATGCATTTAATTTAGTATTCCATATTTGCTTCATTTTTCTTTAAAAATAAATAAAGATAATATTTTGTTGCTTAGAGAAGTTCATATGAGTAGATCATATGAGTAGATCATAAATGAAACTTTTTGGCCAGTACTTTTTTTTTCTGTGAATAACACAAATGCACACCATTGAAACATTTCACAAAATTGTTGTGGGAAAAAAACATTGATATTTTCAAAATCAAACCTTTTAGATTTTTCACTTTGAAACTACTTTTTAGTTCAAAATTTCCCTTTAATTTATTTTATAAATTCAGAAACATTTGAAAATGATCAAAATTGAAATGTTTGATTTTGAGATAAAATATTTCATTTTACCTGAAAAAAAAATTAAATTATTTTCCAAATTAAAGATGAACCAAAAAATCTGTTATTTTCCCATTTATTTTCTCTATTTATAAGAGATTGGTCTTTTGCAAATAGCTGCGTAAATAATATGCAAATGGGGAGAAGGGTTAATATATTTTTTAACAAATATCTTTTTAATAATCACTTCTGAACAGAGGCCTTATGTGCCGACTTTCATTCTGATTATTTTTCAAAACTGAGTTTTAAACTCTGAATATAAGAGTTCATATAATGAAAGTGCTGGGAAAAACAAAACGGTAGCTTCTCAAGTGGGTATAATATATCTGTATAAAATGAATCAAACATAAAAGTTCAATCCTGGACAAAAATAGACATATTTGTTCAAACAAAATAAATCATCAGTTAAAAATGGAAAAGACCTTATAGGGACATCTAGTCCACCCCCTGCGGATGCAAGTTTATTCCCTACAGTACATTTTCTAGTCATTTGTTTTAAAGTGTTTTTAAATGTCCTGAGCAATAAGGCTTCTATCACATCCCTTAGGTGTCTATAGCAAAGCTTACTAGATCATAGTGCACAATGTCAGGAGGATCTTTTTGATATTCACCTTATTTTCCCCTTTCTTAAGTTCATCTAATTACTCCTAATTATACAGCCTTGAACCTTGCTCTGTCTCCTTGGCATTTATACCCTTCAAGTGTCTACAGACTTTCATCATGACTCTCCCTTAGCAATATTACCCTTTTCATCATAAGATAAACCCTAACTATTCTTTGTGGCTCTTTTCTGTACTCCTACCTTTTTGTCAATATCTGGGATATTACTGTGTGGCAAGATGGTGCACTGTAGATTCACAACCTGGCTTGATGCACAGTAACTTACCCTGTAGACTTAAATCAGCACAAAAACTGTGTATATGTAACCCACACACCTCCTGGGTGTGGTGTTCTGTCCCATCTAGTGGCACTGAGACCACTTAGAGAGAGAGAGAAAATGTGTCTGCTCTACAGCCTTAAGGTAACAGCCAGTTGGCTTTTAGCTCATGCTGTAGAGGCTCATGCACTAAGCTCTAGAGGTTCCTGGTTCGATCCTGCCCGCCGACGACCAAGTTCTGTCGGCGTTACAAGTGGGGGTTCGTCCAGGATTTCAACTGGGAAGTCTCTGAAGCTCGGGATGTGCTTCCTCAGCTAGGGGAAGTATGTAACTTGCACATCTTCTGGGTGTGGTGTTCTGTCCCATCTGGAGACAGAGAGAGAAAGAAACTGCTCTATAGTTAGTCAGTTGGCTTTTAGCTCATGCAGTAGAGGCTTATGCACTAAGCTCCAGAGGTCCCAGGTTCAATCCCGCCCGCCAACAACCGGGGTCTGTTGGTGTTACATGTAGCGAAGCCCTCAATATTTCAAATGCAATCATATTTGTATAGCAATATATATCTTCAAAGGACTATATATACATCATTATTCACATTATATTGAAAAGTTAGAAAGTAAGATTATTATTCCCATTTTTATACAGGGAAAGTGAGACACAGATGTTAAATGACATTCCCAAGAGCACACAGCAGTCACAGGTAGAGACAGAATTTAGAACTCACATGCTCCTACTTCCCTGGACCACACTGCCTCATCTGAGGGGAGAGCATTTATTAAGTACTAATTCTTCAGGTTCTAATACCACTTAAATGAAGTGTTGGTATTATTATCTTTGGCACTTAAATTACTGTAACACATTCAGATACAGTGCAGCAATATTTTACATTTTGACAAATGTAGTGAACCATTCTGTACTGGTTTGGTTTCATTAAAGGTGTTAATATTTTACAAGAATGTATTTGATAATGAGGCATATTTTGAAGAATGATGAAATTACAGTATTGAAGCTGTCAAGAATATGAATGAACTCTGTATCATTTTCTCTTATCAATGCATTACTCAAATTGTCATGATATTCTATTAAGTAAGGATTAACATCAAATGTAACAGGGAAGTTGTGATCAGTAGAGAGCTGAGCAACTAAATTGCAACAAATATTTTCAGTTCAGAGGATGCTGATGACCAGAACATGATTTCCTCAAATTATTTTGAAGGTTCTATGTTTTTTTTTAAAATCATACTTGAATTTTGAGATGTGTTAGTTTGTTGTGACTGGTCACATCTGACACATAGGTATTGTTTCTGTTCCCCAAGTGTCTGAGTATCAATTGTTTTGTAATAAAGCTTGTGGCAGTCACTAGGTATAAAACCTCTCAGGAAGAATTAACAATGTAAGTCAAGGCAGTAGATAATTAGGGAATGTTAGAAAATTTTAAATCTTTTCCTGTCTGGGCCACATAGAAAAAATAGGCTACTGTGCAACTTAGAGGCTGGGGTGGAATCCACAAAAGAACTTAGGCAGCTGTGTCCCTGTTTTGGCTCCACTGTGATTCACTACACTCTTGCTGAACCATGTAGACATCTAAACTCAGCACCTGTTTTTCAGGGTAAAAATTTCCTAGGCACCTAAGTTTCTGCCTCTGGGCATGTGCACTGCTGCCTCCCTTTAGGCATCTGGACACACATCTCCCACCTAAGCCTCAAAGTGATTCATGAAACAGGGGAAGACAGGCATTTGGCCACCTAAGTCATGTGCAGGGGTCCATCCCACAGGTATGCTCATTCAAAATCCAGAAGGACGAGAAGGTGATGGTACCCACCTTATAATTTTTAACCACACTCACTTGGAATGGGAGAGACCCAGGTTTAATTTCCCCATCTCTGCTAAAGTGTGAGAAAAAATTTGAACAAGTGTCTCCACCTCTCAGGAGAGTAATGACAGAGCTAGAGATTAGTCCAATGTGGGGCTCCCTCGGTCTCTCCTGTTGAAGCTTTTCTGCTGTAGATAAATAATGAAAGAGTGATTGGAGCAGAGGGACTGGACCCTGGGTCATTCTCTCTCTCTCTCACCCAATTCAATCGTTTTTCTTCCAGCAGATTTTCATATAATACGGTGAGAATGCAAAGTCCTACCCATGAATGTTGTCATCAAATCCTTGTTAGACGTGTTTACCTGCCACTTTACCAAGGCTAATTAGGAAGATTATCAGTGTCTGAACCCACTAATTATACCAGGCACTGCTAGACACTTATTACCCAAAGCACCTGGGGCCCACATCATCAACTTGAGTAAATTCGTGTAGTTTAATTGAAGTCAATGGGGGCTATAATTACAACAGGTGAGGATCTAGCTCCTAATTTGCAAAGTGCCATTCAGGAAAGTGCTAGGGGTGAACAAAATGAATTGTCAGTGTTTTAATTTTACAGAAGTGGGGTAAACCTTGTGAAAGTTTAGGGTCATTTCCCCCATGAAAGTGCTAAGGTATTTTGTGCACAATGGCAATTTCCAACAATGTGGAAAAAATGAATTTATTAAACAGAAATTGTACTAATTTCCATGGCCCTATATTATAAAAATGTTTTCCATTGAGACCAAAATTAAATGTAGGTCTGGAAATTCTCAATGGCTGTTGCCAAAATCTAGAATCAGCCAGCTACCAGAGACAATTACCAAAATCTAGAGGTGGCCAGTCCACCAATGCTTGCTCTAGTGGAGAGACATCCTGTTATTAACTTGGCAGTTTATGAAATTGCCAGTCATGGCAAGATATATTCTTTTTGTAGCAGGAATAAGCATTTAATACATTAATTATTTAATTTCTGCCACGCAGTTATTTGTTCAGTGCTGGCAATAGTCTGTATAGTAGCTCCATCTGTCAACACAGATGTGGGAAACTGACGTGAATTTCTCACAAAAAAGAGTATTTGAACAGAAGCAGGCTAAGATGATCAGGGAAGAGTTCTAAAATTAGCTACAGTATGTATTTTAAATAATCCATTTTGAAGCTCCATCACAGCTTCAACGATTGACTTGAATTGGAAAATAATTTTTGAATGCCCTTTTTAGGAGATAAACAACTCCTAGACATTGTCTGATCTCTTTCTAATGATCCTGGCTTCATTTTCAAGAAAGGAAACTGAGCTAAGTTAGTTGCAACCCATCTGTTCTCATAGACAGGCCTCTGCCAACTTAGAAAAAAAGAGTTGTTCAGTACACATTCTGTTTAAAAAAAAGGACACATTATAAAAAGAAGTGGTGTCTACTATTCTGCCAGATACAGTTTTCATTAGGGCTATATTCACAAAGGGATTTAGGCACCTAACTGCCACTTTAGGTGCCTAAATCCAAAATGTAGATCTTCAAAACCTCTGCTTACCTGTTTCCTAATCCTGTAGGCACCTAAAGTCCCTAGGCATCCAAGCTTTTGCCACTAAAGTCCCCTACACACCTAAAACTCTGCCACTGGACAGCTGCCTGTCCTAATGCCTCGGTGCCTAGCTCACGTCTAAGTCCATGCAGGATCATCAAACGAGGTATCCCCCCCCCATAGTCTTGCCTGTGGGGCTCAATCTGGTAGGCAATCTCAGAGGTTGCCTAACAGATCAGGCCCTGCACAAAACTCTGCTGCTGCTGGTGCCCTTATAACTTCTGGCTCAGTGGTTAGAGTACTTACCTAGGATGTAGGAGACCAGGGTGCAAATCCCCCCTTTACCTGATTTGGAGTAGGGATTTGAACACAAATCCTCCCACTCGCAGGTGAATAACCTAACCACTGAGATATGGAATCACTCTTTTTTCTTTTTCTTTCACCCAATGACTAGTTAACCATTGGAACAAATGGTTGTTGTCAATTCTCTACCGCTGGCAATTTTAAAATCAATATTCGATGTTTTTTTTCTGAAAATTATACTCTAGTGAGTTCAAACATAAATTAATTATTTTTTCTTATTGTCTCTTATTGAGAATGGTATGAAACAGTTTAACTTAAAATGCCCTAAATAAACTGTTTCCCTTTTTAAAAGGGAGAGTTACTTCAGGTTTTGTTCCTACTCAGGAGAGATTGCATGGTCTAGTGGTTGAAGCAGTGGACTGGAAGCGAGGGATAGGGAACCACTTACATGAGTAATTTCTCACTAACATGAGTAAGGGTTCTGCAGTCAGGACCTTAATCTTTTTTCTATGTTTCAGTTATTTTTTTCTTTTCCTATGTTATCGCTACCATGATAGGTTATGATGAGAACAAGAAGAATATCCTGGTGGGATAATAAGCATGACTTGAACATTGGTGTAGAAGGATACAGCTTGCTCAGGAAGGATAGACAGGGGGAAAAGGGAGGAGGTGTTGCCTTATATATTAAAAACGTATATACTTAGACTGAGGTTGAGTTGGAAATAGGAGACAGACTTCTTGAAAGTCTCTGGGTAAGGATAAAAGGGGTAAAAAACAAGGGTGATGTCATGCTAGGGTCTACTACAGTCCACCAAACCAGGAAGAAGAGGTGGATGAGTATTTTTTTAAACAAGTAACAAAATCATCCAAAGCACTTGGTGGTGATGGGGGACTTCAACTACCCAGACATCTTTTGGGAAAATAACAGAGCAGGGCACAAATTATCCCATAAGTTCTTAAAATGTATTGGAGACATTTTTTTTTTTAGTTCAGAAGTTGGAGAAAGCTACAAGGGGAGAGGCTGTTCTAGATTTGATTTTGACAAATAGGGAAGAACTGGCTGAGATTTTGAAAGTGGAAGGTAGCTTGTGTGAAAGTTATTATGAAATGATAGGGTTCATGATTCTAAGGAATGGTAGGAGGGAGAACAGCAAAATAAAGACAATGGATTTCAAGAAGGGAGACTTTAGCAAACTCAGGGAGTTGGTTAGTAAGTAAGCAAGTCTAAAGGGGAAAAACAATAGAAGACAGTTGGCAATTTTTCAAAGAGACATTATTTAGGGCACAAGAGCAAACTATCCCACTGCATAGGAAAGATAGGAAGTATGGCAAAAGACCACACTGGCTTAACCAGGAGTTCTTCAATGATCTAAAAATCAAAAGAGTCCTACAAAAAGTGGAAACTAGGTCAAATTACAAAGGATGAATATAAACAAATAACACAAGTATGTAGGGACAAAATTAGAAAGGCCAAGGCACAAAACAAGATCAAACTAGCTAGAGACATAAAGGGTAACAAGAAAATATTCTACAAATACATTAGAAGCAAGAAGAAGACCAAGGACAGGGTAGGCTCATTACTCAATGGGGGCGGGGGGAAATAACAGAAGTGCAAATGGCAGAGGTGCTTAATGACTTCTTTGTTTTGGTTTTCACCAAGAAGGTGGTGGTGATTGGATGTCTAACATAGTGAACGCCAGTGAAAATGAGGTAGGGTCAGAAGAGGCTAAAATAGGGAAAGAACAAGTTAAAAATTACTTGGACAAATTAGATGTCTTCAAGTCACCAGGGCCTGATGAAATGCATCCTAGAATACTCAAGGAGATATCTGAGTCATTAGCAATTATCTTTGAAAAGTCATGGAAGAGTGGAGAGATTCCAGAAGACTGGAAAAGGGAAAATATAGTGCCAATCTATAAAAAGGGAAGTAAGGACAACCCAGGGAATTACAGAACAGTCAGCTTAACGTCTGTACCCAGAAAGATAATGGAGCAAATAATTAAGCAATCAGTTTGCAAACAACTAGAAGATAATAAGGTGATAAGTAACAGTCAGAAAGGATTTGTCAAAAAACAGTCATGTCAAACCAACCTGATAGCTTTCTTTGACAGGGTAACAAGCTTTCTGGATGGGGGGAAGAAGTAGATGTGATATATCTTAACTTTAATAAAGCTTTTGATACTGTCTCGCATGACCTACTCATAAACAAACTAGGGAAATACAACCTAGATGGAGCTACTATAAGGTGGCTGCAAAACTGGTTGGAAAACCATTCCCAGAGTGTAGTTATCAGTGGTTCACAATCATGCTGGATTGTTCACAATCATGCTGGACCCAGAACTGATCCCTGCGGGATCCCAGTCGATCCGCAGGGATCAGTTCTGGGTCCAGTTCTGTTCAATATCAATGATTTAGATAATTGCATACAGAGTACACTTATAATGTTTGCGGATGATACCACGCTGGGAGAGGTTGCAAGTGCTTTGGAGGATAGGATTAAAATTCAAAATGATCTGGACAAACTGGAGAAATGGTCTGAAGTAAATAGGATGAAATTCAATAAGGAGAAATGCAAAGTACTCCTCTTAGAAAGGAACAATCAGATGCATACATACAAAATGGGAAATGACTTTGTAGGAAGGAGTACTGCAGAAAAGGAGCTGGGGGTCAGAGCGGACCGCAAGCTAAATATGAGTCAACATTGTAATGCCATTGCAAAAAAAGCGAACATCCTTCTGGGATGTATTAGCAGCAGTGTTGTAAGCAAGACACGAGAAGTAATTCGTCCGCTCTACTCTGCGCTGATTAAGACTCAACTGGAGTATTATGTCCAGTTTTGGGTGCAACGTTTCAGGAAGGATGTGGACAAATTGGAGAAAGTCCAGAGAAGAGTAACAAAAATTATTAAAGGTCTAGAAACCATGACCTATGAGGGAAGATTGAAAAAAAATTGGGTTTGTTTAATCTGGAAAAGAGAAGACTGAGAGAGGACATGATAACAGTTTTCAAGTATGTAAAAGGTTGTTACAAGGAGGAGGAAGAATTTTTTTTTCTTAACCTCTGAGGATAGGACAAGAAGCAATGGGCTTAATTTGCAGCAAGGGAGGTGTAGTTTGGACATTAGGAAAAAATTCCTAACTGTCAGGATGGTTAAGCACTGGAATAAATTGCCTAAGGAGGTTGTGGAATCTCCATCTGTGACAGGTTTGGTCACAGAGATCCCCTTGGGACTGTTACCTGAAGTGCCGAAATTACCTCTGAGCCCATTTTTCCTGCCAGCTTGGGACTCCAGAACCCTGTCTTGTTGAGCCAGACATGCTAGCCTGCTCCAATACAGACCCAGGGTTTGGGCCACACTTCCAAAGCTGCAAACTTTAACTAAAAACAGCTCAGCAGGTTACCTGTCTCCAGCACCCAGCTCCCAATGGGATCCAAACCCCAAATAAATCCATTTTACTCTGTATAAAGCTTATACAGGGTAACTTTGTAAATTGTTTGCCCTCTGTTTCACTGATAGAGAGATATGTACAGCTGTTTGCTCACCCAGGTATTAATCACTTACTCTGGGTTTATTAATAAAGAAAAGTGATTTTATTAAGCATAAAAAGTAGGATTAACTGGATTCAAGTAATAACAGCCAGAACAAAGTAAATCACAAAGCAAAAGAAAATAAAAC
This sequence comes from Terrapene triunguis, assembly GCF_002925995.2. Classification (NCBI taxonomy): domain Eukaryota; kingdom Metazoa; phylum Chordata; order Testudines; family Emydidae; genus Terrapene; species Terrapene triunguis. The sequence continues at coordinate 86,862,593 of NW_020664409.1, read as the reverse complement.
AAGCAAGTCTGAGCCTAATACATTAAGAAACTGATTACAGGTAATATCTCACCCTCAAAGATGTTCCAATAAGCTTCTTTCACAGACTAGACTCCATCCTAGTCTGGACCCAATCCTTTCCCCTGGTACAGTCTTTGTTAGATCCAGCAAACATCTCAGGTAGTAAGCAGGGGTTTTCTCATGACTGGCCACCCCATTTGTCCCGCTTAACCCCCTTTTAAATCTTTGGCACAAGGCGGGAATCTTTTGTCTGTGCTTGTCCCCACCCCTGCCTCATCAATGGAAAAGTACAAGGATTAAGATGGATTCCAGTCTCATGTGACATGGTCACATGTCACTGTAAGACCCCCTAGTCTCTGTTCATCGTGGGTTGGCCCACATGTACACAGGAAGGTTTGCAGGTAAATAAACCATTTGCAACCAATTGTCCTAGTCAATGGGTGCCATCAAGATTCTAAACCACCATTAATGGCCCACACTTTGCATAATTACAATATGTCCTCAGACATATAAATGTAAATGGTTTATACTTCATATTTGTAGCTTCAGATACAAGAATGTTACATGCTTACAAACAGGAGGTATATATTCAGTAGGTCATAACCTTTGTTATGAGACCTTTTGCATAAAGCATATTCCAGTTACATCATATTCACACTCATAAGCATATTTCCATAAAACATATGAAGTTCAATGTCACACCATCATTGGAGATTTTTAAGAGCAGGTTAGACAATCATCTGTTAGGAATGGTCTAGATAATACTTAGTCCTGCTGAGTGCAGGAGACTGGACTAGATGACCTCTCGAGGAGCCTTCCAGTTTTATGATTCTATGATTACAAAGCAGTAACATTCTGTGATTAAAAAAAAAGATTTATTTTTTAAAAAATGAATAGATTCTATCTTTTTCCTCTATCAAATCTAAGTGTCAATGGCACAGATGAAACAAAATTAATCTGATTTTATTTTTTACTGTTGCAAACCAAAAACAGTTAAGAACTATTAATTTTCTCATAATCAATTTTATGTACCTGTGGTTCTCAGAGGGCTGTAATCAAGGCTTCCTTACCTGGATTTTATATCTGTGACAAACTCATATTTAATTCCAGATGATTTTCTCATTAAATATTATTTTTGTTTGTTTTTCTTCTAGGTTAACGGGAAGTTTTGTACCAGATTTAATTGTGAGCATGAACAGTCAGATGTGGTTACACCTTCAAACGGATGAAAGTGTGGGCTCAATTGGCTTCAAGGTGAACTACAAAGGTAACAATAAGCTACTGTGGACATGCTTAGCAGTACATAAATATAAGCAAATATTAGATAAGGTTTATTTTTCATGCTAGGAAATGCTCTCCATTCTCTATTCAGTAATACTGGAAGCATCCAAATGTCTTAGGCCTGATTGTGCATGGAGCTCTGTATAGCAGCTCTGTAAATGTCTGATTGTGTCCTTAGAAGGACTGAGTCCTCAGAATACAACTGAAAAGTAGGTTTGTTATTATTTATTGTATGTTCTATGTTGTAGAAAAGTCAAAATAAAATACTTCTGTGATTATTTAAATCCAGGCACTTGATACAAGCAAATATATTTCCACTTCAGAAATTAGCCCATTCTATAATTTATGTGATATGTCTAGGTGTAATTTGATTTAATTTGATTTATATTAAATAAATGTAAAGATGAGTTTCTAAACTCTTCTGTGTCTAACCCCCTGTGCCTATCACAGCAATCTGAACAGATGCCCAAGTCTGGAATAATATGGGTTGAGATTGCGGTATATCAGTCAGTTGTGTAAATAAACTTAACTAACAAGGTTCTTGAGCTGGTTTGGCATGAGGAGGATATATAGTATATAAGATGAAAATGCTGTTGCTGTTGTGAGGATGTATTGGTATCTATGTGGTTTTCTTCTTATCGGATGCAGAGCTTGCTAAGCCAATGTACGGTAGCAAAGTGTGGATCCCTCAGACAACCATCAAGTCTGGTCAGAGGGCAGTTGTTAGTGATGCATGACTTTGTCTGTTTTTGGCCACAACAACATGTGTGATCCTCTTGTTCACCCTAGGTGATCTATGTGGCATAAGCATCAGTTTCACCCAAAAGTTTAATAGTAAAGAGAAAAAATAAAGACAATTATTGTTTTATTTTCTTACAGAGGTAATGGTATACTGATATATCACCATAGCCCCATGGTACTTGACACAGATTTTAAAATGACATGGTCCCTGCCCTGCAGAGCCTAGTAGCTAAATTAGAGCAACAGAAAATATGGTGAGAGCAAACAAAGAAAGGTGGAAAGAAAGGGCAAGGGTCAAAGCTAATAATCATGTGAGTCATAGAGTGTCTTTTTCACATTGATATTTTAAAATAAAGATCTAGGTCAGGGAGAGGGATGGAGAAGTGAGCACAAAGGAGTTTGTCAGTGCTGGATAGCAATCTGAAAATTGAACAGGGATTTGAAGGAGGAAGTGAGGATGCTTGGTGTACCAGTAGAATGATGTCATCTCAGGTGTAAGAAGAAGGCAGTGTGGGGACAGTGTGACAGTGAGCTTTTGAGGAGAAGCAATAGGGAATAACTAGACCAAAAGAGTGAACAGAGCCCAGAGAGCAAAGTGGGGAGGGACAGGAGATGAGATATAGCCAGGGTCAGAGGTATGGCAAGCCTTACAAATAAGGGCAGGTATTAACTTAATGCAGGAGAACACTGGGACCAAGAAAAGAGATTTGAGGAGAGGGTCAGAGCAGTGGGAGAAGGTTATTTAGTTGCAGAATGTTGCATATATTGAAAAGAGTTGCTGTGAGTGTTGCAAATGCTGGAAACGTGGAGGTTTCTGTACTTTGGGTGAAAGAAAACAAAGAAAACAGGAGTTTTGCCAATGGGGATGTATTTGGGGAAATATTTAAGAAGTATGCACAAAAAGTAAGTTTTGGAGAGAATCTGGATCTGAGGAGGAAGTAAAAAAAGTAAAATAAAACTCTAATACTGCAAGTTTGATAGGTTGGGGCGGTAATGATGGAGCAATTGAGGAGATGAGAGGGTTTAGGAGAAAAGATTAGAAGTTCATTTTTTGCCATTGAAATTTAAGGTATCTATAGAACATATGTGAGGGGGTATCAATGTGATAAGAAGAGATGTGGGCCTGGACATATGGAGGTATGTCAGAAGTGGAGGAGCAGATTTAAAGGATAAGATAAGATTATGCTTCTGTCTAATTGCAGTGTATTCATTAATGATACTAGAACAATGTGAACATGCATTTTACTTCAAAAGAGTTGACAGTGAACCAATACCTGAAGGCTTGGAGGATTAAGCCTCCATGGGGAACCCAATACAGATGGTACCCACTATTCTACCCTTGAATCATTCCTCCTTCTCCCCATCACAAGGACTACTCATCTGGTGCTCTCTTTCCCCTAACAAGTCTGGTCCATCATTTAACCTTACTGTCGGTTGGAGGAAACATGAGCTGCCACACACTCTACCCTCTATACACATATGTTCATTTCTCCTGGGCCTATCTGACTCCTTCCAGTGCTTCCCTCTGGTTTTTGGTGTTGATGGGTGGTTGGTATACTAATGGGGTCTTCTGAAGTCCACTCAGTCTGGATTGCCACTTCCTTCCATCCTAAAGAATATTCTGGGTAAGTTAAACAACTCAGTTATATAGCACAAGTGTGAACAAATCCACACATCCTTGCTATCTAGCTCTACTGAGCTAGGGCTGAGAAAAGTTCTTCAATCTTTAGCATGGTAGTTAGGGAAACCCAAGGCTGCCACATTCTAGAGAACCTTGGCAAATCTTCTGCTAGAGTTTACCGACTAAGAGTTCTGACTGTCTCTGTGAGCTCAGTGCAGCTGCTAAGCAGGAAGAACAAAGATTCTTCTCTGTTCCTTCTTGACAGTTTTTTGGCAGGGTGAGCAGGGAGTGGGGTGGATCTGGGAAGGCATCATGTCCTCTGTCTGTTCGAGGCACTCTAAGTATTGAGATAAGGGAAACAGCCAATACCCTAGGAGGAATGAGCTGCATGAGGATATTGATGTATAATACTTCTAATAAACCCATCACCATGATATTTAGGGACCATACTCAAAACCAAGACTAGCATAATTTTAGCTCATAAAGGACCATACTGACTCTCCAAGTACAGGGTCCCCTTAAGACAGCTAATGTAAGAAGGAAGTCCAGTCTTAATTACGTTAAAAGCAAGCAGCTGCTGAGAGGAGAAGGTGGACAGGTTTATGAAGCGTGCAGAGCAGACAAATACACATCAAAACCCAAGTTCATATTCACCATATTTCAAAGGCAGAGGGTGCAGTTTGTGAATACAGCAAACCTTGAACAGTAGGTAAATTTGAAAGAGAATTTGAGGTTTGATTTAGATATTTTGCACAGCTTAAATACCTTCTTCCATTATTTACATGATTCACTTTTAGAAGGTAGGTCATTTGTGGACAGTGTCTTATTATACACATGACATTTTATTCATGTTGTACATTTATTCTTTCACAGAAATAGTAGTTCTTCAATAACTAAACTAAAGTTATGTGTGTAGATAGAAAGGAGAGCACAAAGATGACCAGTTACATTCTCATCTCCATTTTGTTCTTCTATGTGTGTATTTGCATACCTATTTAAATAATCTACCTAAACTTTTATTTTTTCCATAAATGGTATACTTTATACTGCCTCATCACCATGATACAATCTGAATACCTCCATGGTATCTGAGTGCCTATGTTTTTGAAAGGTAGTTCTGTTCAGCTGTAAGTTGGAGCTAGATTCTTCTTCAAGTGTCCTCTGCAAATTCTCACTTTTGGGATATGTGCCAACTGGTGCCATTGAATTGTGCAGACTTCTGTTAGCAGTGCCTGTTAGAGTGCTCATATGCCTCCTCTCCCTCCTCGCCTCAGTGTTTGAGCCCATCAGTTCCTTCCAGCTGCTGATCATGGATGGATGTGAGCCTTCTTCAGATTCCATGTGAGCCCTTGGTTATATTGCCTCAAAATCCCAAGACCCCTGTCACCTCTGACACTACTGCAGAGCCCTACCTCAGTGGTATCCCCAATTATTTCCTTGTCAGATCTGGGCTTGGACCCTCATTCAGAGGAAGAGTTGGATCCAACCATTTATCCAGATCCTTAACTTTCTAAGGAGCATTCTTCTGAGATGGAGTATTGTAAATGCATACGTTCTCCTAACTGTGATATTGTACTGGACTGGACAAGCTGGAAGGACTGGGAAGTGCATCTCTGGATGCCTTGGCCATTCTGCCCAAATCCAGAGTTTCCATCTCAACCTGTTTCAAGAGCTAGCACATTGCATCTGCACTGAGGCAGGAATATTTTTGCAGATTTTTCCAGGACACTCAGTCTAAGACACTCGGATCTGGGACACTCAGATCCCACGCTAATGGATCCCATACCAAGGCCCTTCATGGTTATCCAAGACATCTTATATGATGAGGAAGAGAAATGTGTTGCAACTCCACAAATCAAGATTTTGCATCAGCACCATGAACTCATGGGCAGCTCCGCTCCAGATGAAAATGTAGGAGTAGCCTCAGCTCCCTCAACTTCTGAGGATGGAATCCAATTCCACAAGTTAGTCAGCAGAATGATTTCTACTTTAAAATTGGCTTCTGTTTCACTGGAGGGGATTCCTCATCCTGGTTTTTACATCCTTGGAAATATCCATTCTGGAGGGTCTTTGGCAGCTAGCAAAATCAATATGGAATATTCCATCTTTCTGCCAACCAATTGCTAAGAAAGCAGATAAACTTTATCAGATCCTGTATGATGGGTTTTCTTGTTTTCACATGCATCCTGCCCCTAATTCTCAGATAGTGACTGCAACAATCAAAAATGGGGTATTTATATTCTACTCCCAGTGACAGAGAGGAAAAACATTAGATTATTTAGGAAGAAAATTATTTTCTTCATCCTTAGATATCTTTTTGTTATCTTCCTCAATAAAGGCAGACAGCAATACCAGCATCAGCACTACTTAAATGCTTCTTAACAATATAAAAGGCATCCCTTGAAATCCAATATGAGAAAAAAGGATTTATCGTCCACTTCTTCTTTAAGTGAAGTTAGACCTCACTGAGGAAGCAGTAGATGTGGTATATCTTGACTGTAGTAAGGCTTTTGATACTGTCTCACATGAAAGATTGAAAAAAAATGGTTTGTTTCGTCAGGAAAAGAGAAGACTGAGGACAGGAGCATGATAACAGTTTTCAAGTACATAAAAGGTTGTTACAAGGAGTAGGGTGAAAAATTGTTCTCCTTAACCTCTGAGGATAGGACAAGAAGCAATGGGCTTAAATTGCAGTAAAAGAGGTTTAGGTTGGACATTAGGAAAACATTTCTAACTGTCAGAGTTAAGCACTGGAATAAATTGCCTAGGGAGATTGTGAAATATCTGTCATTGGAAGTTTTTAAGAACAAGGTAGACAAACACCTGTCAGGAATAGTCTAGTTATTACATAGTCCTGCTTTGAGTGCAGGGGACTGGACTAGATGACCTATTGAGGTCCCTTCAAGTCCTACACTTCTATGATTATATGAAGTTTAAGAACAATAATTCTACCTTGAATTCTGTTTCCCTAACATTTGGAGTCAGTTTATGCCGTTTTTACAATGAGTGGCAAAAGATCACTATGGACATACGGGTTTTGGACACTATAAAAGATGGTTATACCATCCAGTTCAAAACCCTCCCTCTCCCTTCCTATCCAGGGACTCCTCTCATGAGTCTGTGTTAAGAATGGAAATCAATTCTCTACTAAAAGAAGGAGTAATAGAGGAGGTTCTTGTAGATCTCAGATAACAAGGTTTCTACTCCTGATATTTCCTACTTCCAAAGGAAGTTGGTGGTCTTTGTCCGACCCTGGATCTGAGGAACTGAACAGATACATCTGAAAGTTTTGCTTCAAAATGATAACACTAGGATCCATTATCCCCCTCCTTCCTTCTCCCGTCTAGATTGAGATTGAGACTAGTAAACCAAAGACACTCACTTTGATAAAACCATCACGCAGGAATTATCTTTCTTTTTGCCATAGGGCAGGACCATTTCCAATACAGGATTCTCCCCATTAGCCTTTCTACTGCACTTCAAGTATTTGCAGAATGTCAGTCTGTAGTGTCAGCTTTTCTGAGAAGACAAGGGATTTTTCTTTTTCATTAGACAATTGACTCCTAAAAAGGATCTTCTGAAGATGATCTGAAAGGAGTCACTCAAGTCACATGCTTTCTATTCCAAAACTTGGGCTTTTGGATTAACAGAAATACCTTTTGACCCCATCACAAAATATTTTTTTCATAGGAGCACTTTTAAACTCCAGCATGGTGAGGACTTATTTCCTGGAGAAGAAATTTCTGAAACCGAAATCTAACATTCCGTCTCTGCTTTAGAGTCCATCTCAGAGAGTAAGTTTCTTCCTCTCCCTACTGGGTATTATGAATCAAATACTTATGTCACGCCTTATGCAAGACTAAGAATGTGACCCCTTCCACACTGTTTGGCAAGAAGGTTCAGACCTTCAGTAGACAACATGAATCTAATTCTTACCATTCCAAAGAAAATCCAGAAACCTCTGTTATGCTGGTTGGACCAGGAACATGCATCAATCCTCTCTCTCCTTCCATGAAAATTACAAAAGACACCTCAAAACAGGCCAGGGGGCACACTTCAACAATGTGTTAACAAAAAAACTGTGGAATCAGGAAGTGCCACCTTCATATCAGTGTTCTGGAGCTAATAACAATTTGTTTGGCACTCAGATAATTCCTTCTTCAGGTGCAAGGATCTTGGTTCAAATGGCCACAGACAATAGGATGGTAATATACTATGTAAACAAAAAGGAAGGGACTCAGTCATCACAGCTTTGCAAAGAGGCAATTGGTATTGGGATTGATATATAATGCACAAGATTTATACAGTAGTTCTGCATGTGGAGGATCTCTCAAAGAGTTAGCAGACCAACTAAGCAGAGACTCTTCCCAGATGCACAAATGGTTCTTAAAGGAGACTGTGGTCCAGGAAATTTTTTTCCTCTTTGGAGTATACCAAATATAGACCTATTTGCCACAAGGCTCAATGTCAAGTGCCCTCATTATTGTTCAAGATAATGAGCAGATGCTCACTTCCTACAGATACATTCCTCCTCAGTTGGGGTACAGAGCTGATTTATGCTATCCTACCATTCCCTCTAATGTTGAAGGTTGTGAAGTTCAGACAAAATTCATCCAAACTGGGGTGATACTTATTACCCCAACTTAGCCAAGACAGTAGTAAACAGACTGACTCCTTCTTTCCAAAGAAGGCTACAAATGCTTACCAATATCACCAGACCACCTGTGACAGCAGCAACGGATAGCGTACTATCCAGATCCGCTTTAGTTGCATCTGACAATGTGGGCAATAGGATGCAGATGTACAATGTGCTTTAGGTAAAGCTAGAAGACAATAAACATGGAAAAGTTATTTAAAATGGAAAAGATATTCATTATGAGATACATGATTATGTTCTGGGTCAGTTCTTATTCAATCCATAAGAGAGTATTTGCTGTTTCTAAGAATAAGGGTTTATTTACTGGATCACTCAAGGTACATCTAGTTGTAATAGCAACTTTCCATATACCAGTAGATGGTAAATCTTTATTCTCTCACAGAATTGTCAAGAGGTATCTGAAAGGTTTGCTAAATCTTTATCTCCCTTTGAGAGAGCCTCATGGAATTTAAACTTTGTGCTAACAAAGCTTTGTCTCCATCCTTCAAAATTTTCTTCTTGTTCTCTATTTCATGTTTCAATTAAAACCACATTTATGCAATAACTTCAGCCAGGAGAGTCAGTGAACTTCATGCCATAATGGCTGGCTCTCCATTTACAAGTTTTCATAAAGATAAAGTAGTTCTTTGTCCTTATCCAAAATTTATATCTAAAGTTGTTTCCGATTTCCATATTAATCGATCCATTACTCTACGGGTGTCCCAGACCATATTTACATAAGACGGAGTAAAAATTACATTGTTTGGACGATAAAAAAGTGCTAACTTTCTATTTAGATAGGACCAAAGATTTTAGAATTTCACAAACAGTTTCATATGTGAGTAACCGTAAAGGAAATACCATTTCCAATGAAACATCATCTAGATGTGTTGGCTGTGTATAGTAGAAAGTTATAACAATGCCTCATGGTCTCCCCCCTGTTCCACACTCCACTAGAGCAATGGCTGATTTTATAGCATATGTAAGGCATGTCCCACTAATTGAAATTTATTAAATGGTCGTATTAAGTTCAATACATTTACTAAGAATTATGTCTTAAATATTGCAGCTAGATCAGATGCCCAATTTGGTAGATCAGTTCTGCAGTCGTTACACACCATTTTTCTTTCTTTCTTTCTTTCTTTTTCTCTCTCTCTCTCTCTCTCTCTCTCTCTCAATTACGGTTGGTTACTTTTTTACAAGGGTTCTTCATACTCCCCTTCCCCTCCCTCTTCTGCAGAATCCCAGCTAACCATGATTCTGCATTAGCAATGGAATGAACTGAGGCGGTGACATCTGCCTTGCCCCTTTTATAGGTTCTCCCTCAGAATGTGCTCGAATGCTGAGAGGACAGGTAGGGAGGGGGCACCTGAGCACTCTAACAGGCGCTGCTAATAGAAGGCTGAACTTTTCAATGGCATTGATTGGCATATATCCAAAGAGTGGGAATGTGCAAGCCAATCTAAAAAAGCCTACAAGTAAGAAACCTTCATTTTCAAGGCAATTCTTTTTGTTGTGGTCCTTGAGAGTGTTTGTTTATTCATTATAGATGCCAAAAAAAAAACCCCAACAAAAACAAACAAAAATATAACCAACAGCCAATATGCCCTAGATAAAATATTTTAATGCCAAGCCCTTTTGGGTAAAGTTGGTAGATCCACAACACGGAGAACCAGTTGGATGAGATTTTGGATGGAAATTGGCTTTGCAGAGTTAAAGGATGCTATAAGTAAAGATTTGGAATTGGTGCACATCAACTGGATGACACACAGAATTATCTGAATGGAGCAGAGAATAAAGGTGGAAGCTATATCTGCACAGATTCAGGGAGTGGGAATTTGGGTAGCTGAATTAGAAAACAATGCATCAAGGTAATGACACATTTTTGACTCCTTGATTTAAGAACAAGTCCCTAATAACAGAATGGATATATTAAAAAAAAAAAAGGTAGAGTTTCTGTCTTGCATATTGTTAGCATTTTAGGAAGCAGGGAATTGGAGATTTTGTTTTTAAATTGCTGAGTGAATTATTGACTCTGAAGATTCTACCTGGTTATATTTATCTCTGAGTTGCTAGAAGGTTACATGTAAAGGAGTTTATCTTTTCTGAAAGTGCAAAAACTATGTCGATGACCTGTAAGAGAATTTAAGGCAGAAACACAATTCTAAACCAGCCAGACAGGAAAATAAGTTGGGGTGTCAGGGGAACTGTATTATCCAGCCTATACTTAAGAGGAGAAAGCATTTTGATGTTGTGAAGAGATGGACTTGAATGCCGTCGTTTTTTCCTCCTTTTCTTGCCGGAATGAAGGTGGAATTTGGCAAACAGATGCATTGTCCGGCTATGCCAGAAGGACAGGAGATATAGAGTGTTGTTTAATTAGGTCTCAACTTTATTTCTGAATGTCAGGGAGTAACCGACAGATAAAAGTGTACAGTGCAAGTAATTCCATAATCATTTACATATACTTGGAGAGGGGAAGGCTCTTGTCTGCCCACCCCGTTTACCCATCCTGATCCCCAACCAACCCGCTGTTGAGACCTCACCAGCAACCCCCTTGAATGAGGGTTCAGGGAGGCTATAAAGAAGATGGGGGGTTGGTTCCCTGCCATACCAGTCATGGGAGCCACAATCCCCCTCCCCCTTTTTCCACTCCTTTAGAGAATATCTCCTTTAAATCCTTTACCAATCCATTTGATCTGATCATCATATCACTTCCCTATGGGGTAACCTGCATTGGACATCTGCCCCATACTTACATAGTGAGTTACATAATCATAGCCTGACCCCTGTTTCATGTCCTCCCCAACTAAGCCCCCAACCCACTGTGGGGAAGGTGGAAAAAACCTCTAACTTGCCTTGGCAAATCTGACGGTGAGGGGAAAAAAAATTCTTCCCAACCCCCTGAGAAAGGAATGACTAGCATAATGCCCACTGCAAATCATGACAAAACCTGGTATTTCATTACTTCCAGGGGTGGGATGGTGAGTGCTGATCTATCTGATCCAGGTAGAAGAGGGCATTTCCTGCCCTGGCATAGATCTAAATACTCTCCCCTCTCTTCTGGTCACCTGGGGGAGGGGATGGGTCAGCCTCCCCATGCTGACCTGATCTGAACCTTGTGCAGCAAGTCACTCTCTAGCTACCTGGCCCTTAAAGGGACCATGCACTTTTTCCTACAAGCTAGATGATGATTCCCACCAATAATGTGTGGGGCGGTCATTTCACTTTAGCTCCTTTTTCTTTGCAAAGACTTATTGAGATCACCTGGGATGAGTACTGTGATTTAACACACAGGGTTATACATGGATTAATTCCTGACCCAGAAACTCTTTTGGGCACTATAATTTAATAATTTTGGTCTATACTATACTTGGATAATTTGCCATTTTTATATTCTGAGATATTTTGATGTTCCTCTGCAGCAGCCATAGAAGGAGAAGTCTCTGCATGGAAGTTCTTCAATAGCTGTATTATGGAGACAATTGGTTCTTTATGGAGTCGGTGTCAGGAAGATTCCAAATTGCTACAGTAAGGAACTTTTCAGTATACCTAGCCAAATTCTGCTCTTAGTCACTCCAGTGTGAATGCAGAGTAATAACTATTCAGTATCCTCCTGACACTGATTCTGTAAAGACCCAGCTGTTTTTGTCAAATACATCTTCAGGGAATTCCAGGAGCAGAGACTTGACTGTTTTTTTAATGAGGCTACTACACATTTTAACCAATATCTGGAAGCCAAATTTAGAGTGTTTCTTTTATTTTTATTTTTTTTTTAATTTAATTCTCTTTTGTTTTGGATAAATAAGCTAAGTTTGAGGATTCAGCAATGCCAGCTGAAAGTGATTTCCTGAATATTTTAATACTCTATAATGTAGCAGGTTTTAGAATGGAACATTATCTGAAACCTATTCCAGAATGTACGTTCTCTTTTTCTGCATATTTGAGTTGTGAGAGAATCTCTGATATGGACATGTGATGTACTGAAAATGTCTTTTGCCTTTTAAGATTAAGCAGTACTACATATAGTATTATTTTATGTTCCTACTCACTTAGTTTTATGAAAATTATTTAAATATGCTGTAATAAATACATACATTTTGAAACCTCTTTTTAAAAGAATTTTTTTATTAGCTTGCAAAACACTTAGGACCCATTCTTCTCTGTTGGATAAAATGCCTGTCTAAAAGGTTAATTAGGAAAGTAGAGCAATAATGATATGCAAAAAAAAACCCCAAACCTAAGAATGAAATATTAACAGTAGTATATTATATATGTAATCACCTCCAGTATGTTCTTTGTTCAAATTCCAAAAGTTTAAGTCTTTATATTTTATCTAGAAACATTAAGCATCTTAAAATCTTGTCCTGTAGTTCTAGGGAGTAGTGCTGAGGATTGTGAGATAAACATAGGCTCTCTCTCTTACTGCACCACTGTGATTAAGGGAAGTATCAGTACTCCCATTTTATTGTTGAGGAACTGAGGCACAAAGAGGTTAAACAGATTCATACCACTTCAGGAAAGCCTTGATTTCAGGTCTTGGCAGATAAATAGAGGGAAAGCTTTTTTCCCCCTAAATATTTTGTTTTACAATGAATATATATTTTAAGTTTTCCAGTCTACAAAAACATGGATTCTTGATGTTTAAAACATTTTGTCTTTTCCCTCCTTTCAATAAAGCTTTCTGTTCAACTGTAAGGAAAATCTTCATAACCTGTTTCTAAATCAGCTTTGCTTTAGGGGCCTGTTTAACAATGCAGCTGACATTTTTTCCCATCAAACAACAGTTCTTTATGTATTTAGAGATTGACTGGATCAGATGTAGACAGCTTCAGGTTGATATTATTAAATATCAACTTGAGCACACACAAAAAAATCATAATCTAGACAAAAAAGATCGAGGATCTTCTGCCTGACAGTTATTTGTAGGAAAGCTGTCACAGGATTGTAAATAAGTTCTTGTTTTGGCAATGTATTTATGTACATACCCTGCAAGAAAAGTTAGTTTGTTATTTTATTGTTACTTCTGGGATACAGGAACCTGAAATACGGAAATTATGCTTTTAAACTGTGCATATATAATTTAGAAAGTATATATGAAATACTATATAATTTGCCTCACTGAAACACAGCTAGTAAACTTTAAATTGTGTCCTTTTTCATACTCTCACCATGTATTGGAAGAATTAGATTTCTTCCAGCGTAGACAAAAGGAAATATGTGAAACTCAGCAATAGTCAACAGTATGGTAGTTTTTGACTGAATCAGCCCATCTCCTCCTCTTGATCCTGTTGGGAAAGGGTTAAGTAGGTTCTGTTGAGTCAGTAAGTCTGGTGACTTATTATGACACCTGCATATAAGTATGGTGGGACTGGTTCTCTGAGAAGAGAGGATCTAGGGGATGACCTTGCTGAGTCTTGAGGAAAGCAGACAAACCTGAGGAGCAGGTTTGAGATGATTTATATGTAATATGATTTCTGGGGCATTTTTTGACTTGGGGTTTCAGATTTCTTAAAAAACCCAAGAAGCTTGTACTCATCAAAAATCTCAAAATTTTACCCAGTATAACAACTTCAGAAGTATTTTGTTACAGGCAAAAGCAGGTTGAACATACATTTTATGTGAGACAGAGAATATATATTTTTGTAGACTTTATGAAAGAATTTGTAAGCAGAATGTATTTTTCTTTACCAGGTAAGATGTCAAGAAGAATATTTTGTTCAACAAAATTTAAATTGATTAAATCAGTATATTCCAAGGTTCACTACAAAAAAGCTAAAAATTGCCGAGACCAGTACCTTATTAATTGCAGATTTCAAGTGTTTTTCTTCCCTGAATGAAACACATTCTTTCATCGATACACATTAAAAAAAAATTCCTTTTGGGAAGCACTTTTAGCTTCCTAAGTAGTCCATTGTAGTCTGTTTTCAAATGAAATCTGAGGCCAGAAGTGGTAGCAGATCCTTAAGATGTATAAGAAGAAAATGTATTGGGTTGTAGAATGTATGGCACAAACATTTTCTGTGAGGAGAAAAATGAATTTAAAAAGAACAAGAGAGAGGAAACTCACTAGCAATGGAACTTTCAGGCTCTAATAGAAGGGAGAGGGCTTGCAATATTTACTTTCCCTGTTGTCATTGCTTTAAATCAAGGCAGGGTTGGTACATGCAGTTCCAAGAACTTTGTCGTGTAGAATTCTCAGACCCTAGAAAACAAAACTGTTTTTCTGTGTGTAGAGTCTGTGGCATATATTGTAGTGAGTGACTGCAGCATCATTCATGGATGGAAACACGTGTTTTTAATTGGGGGTCGAGAGTTAAAAAAAGAAAGAAAGAGAAAGAAAATAATAGCTACTGAATATCACATTTGTGAGTAGTTTTGTAGCATGACGACATTTGTCCATTTTTAATAAAGTGAGATAAATTTCTGTTCCAAACTCAATGTTTTTTTTGTTTTTTTGTGGAAGGCTGAAACCCACACCTAAGCCCTCACTTTTCCAATCACATGTCATTGTATGACATTTCCCCTCCTGATATTGAGCAGTATCCTGAATATCAGTTGGCTGCATTTTCTCTTTCCCAAAGCCTGCTGTATTTCTGTGGGGCTGTTTTTTTCAGAAGTGGTTTCTAATTTGAGGAGTTCAACTTCACCTAAAGTCTGATTATGAGGACTCAGAACCCCTCCTATTGACTTCATTTTCATTTCTGAGCAGTTAGCACACCAGAAAATCTGGCACAAAATCTAAATTTGGACAAGGAAAATGAGAGACCCCCAACATTAAAGACAATTTTGAATGTTTGGATCTATGTATAGAATGTGTGAAATGGTAAAGTGGATAAAAGTGCTATATACTATTTAAACAAATTTACAGTCCACTCCTCATCTTTGGAGTGCAGCATATCAAGACAGCTATATTGTTAGGACATCTGGCAGTAAACTACTTTAAGACTATGGGTATTGAATGGTAGTAATTACTACTTAATTGGGGCAATGTTATTCTAAACAGGGAAAATATTAGCTGTGGAAAGATATTTTAATAGTGATTCCTTGCACTGATTGCTAAATGGCACACATGGCAGTGTTTAAGTGTGTCTAGGTAATGTGACAAAGTCAGGCTGGACGGCTGCAGGAAGGTCTGGGAAAACAGGTATGTTAGCACTAGAATGCTAAAGGTCCTTTTTCCTACAAGCTGGGAAGGGGTTACTTCAGGTCAGTTAGGGACACCTGAGTCCAATTAAGGGCTGCCTGAAACCTGTTAAAATCTCTCTCCTGGGTGGGGGGGAGACAAACTGCTGCAAGGCTGGAGACAGCAGGGAGATAGGCTTCTCCAGTGTGAGAGACTGTGCTCCTCCCCATAGGGGAGACAACCAAAACCCAGTGCCTGTTTAGGGGAAGGATTGACACCCGGGGGCCAGTGACAGGACAACACCTGTTCCAGTAAGAGGGACAGAGAAAGGTATTCCCCTTTTTTTCCGGTGTGTTATAGACTTTTCCCCTCTGTTTGGCAGAGGAGCATTCCTCAGGCCTGCCCTGAAGCCTACCGGGAAGGCTCTGAGAAACAAATCCCGAAGAGGGAAGACAGACACGCTCCAGAGTGCTACTTTTTCCTCTTCCCCCTGTTTTTTTTAAAGAAACAAAAGCCAATAAAATAATCTAAGTAATAAACAGTAAAAAAGTACAGTAAGATAATATTAAGCACTCAGAAGTCAAGAAATGCAAAAATTAAAGTAACAAATGGAATTTGATCTCTAACCTTTGTGTACTATACAATGCAATCTTAAGTCTGTATGCTACTTATTTAACTAATCAGATAAAACCACTTATCATACTTTTTCCTAATACCTGAGATACACATGTAGCATCTTACAGTATATGTCTAATTGTTGTATAATAATGTTGTTTCAATTTAATATATCTTTACTAATTTATGATAGAATGCTATTATTAAACCATCTATAAATTTTATTAACATTAAATGGAGAAATAAGACATGGCAGTTGAGTTTTATAACATCAGCTCTCTACGGTATTTTATTGCATTTAGCAATAACTTTTTTAAACTTCCTACTCCATGCTTTATTTACCTATGACTTCACCACACCCAAATTAAGCATTTTTAATTCAAACAAAAAAGTAGCTTTCAATTTTGCTTTTGTCTTTTATATGGTCGTGGAAACTGAATGTATGCATGATTTATAATTCAATTATTGTTGATAAGAGTTACCTGTCCTTCCTGGATACATGTGGCTATCTTTAGCTTATTTACTAAATAACGAATGTAAAATAGCATTGCAGCGTGTTATTCATCTGAGGGTGTGAAAAGACCTAAAAATCAAAACAGAAAAACTATTGACAATAATAATATATTCTTAAATAGTAACTTCTCCAAAAATGATTAGAAAATAGCTAATTTGGTGCCCGTCTCAAAACAGAACCCAAAGAAACAAAGCACATGCATAATATATATATATATATATATACTCTGTGGAACAATCCTGCATTTGTAGGGGATGGAATAGATGACCTCATAGGTCTGTCTTGGGTTCTAATTTGATCTCTGTGAGGGAAAAAAACAACAAATAAATTCCTTTTGTCAAAGTTGAAAGAAGCTAATAGTGAGTCAGACTTGAGGTCAGCCTTTTTTATTCAGGTCCTTAGGCCATACTCATCACCATGACATCTTAGCTCCATCCAGAGTTTTAAAACAAACTTACCCCTGCACTCCTACACACCACCACCACCAGACTAAAGTTTGTGTTTCCTCTTTTTTTCTGCCCCTTAACAGGAAAAAAAATGTATGTGATTTTTATTCAGAAAGAACAGTAAGTCTTCTCTCTACTGTTACTTGCCAAGAGAAGGTTGAAGGGCTCTTTATACTTGAACAGGAATGTGATGAGGTTTGTGTTAGTTCTTAATTTTTGCAAAAGTGAGTTCCATACTGTAGGACCAGCCCGCAAGAAAACCTTGTCTCCTGCACATTCAACCATAATAGACAATTAGATTGTTCCTGCAGAACAGACCTGGTGAATGTAGTCAAAGTCTCAGAGGATCCTCTTTTAGGTGTCTTCACCCTAGGCCATTCTTTCCTTTTAAAGAAAGGACTAGGATTTTACAGTTAATATTTTATTACAATCAAATGAGTGAACCCATATTGGTGAGGAGACATTCTACTGCACTCTGTGCTAATTGAAACTTTCTCAAGGCTGATACTTTCTATCCCAAGTAAATTGGACTGGCATAGTCCAAAACAGGTAGTAACAAATACAGGCATTTTTGTGGAGGGGTGATCAGCAAAGAAGATATATAGTAAGGAGCCCAGACAAACCCTAACCTGCAGGCTGTCCTGACAATTTGTGGGTATACGTTCTTTGTCACTGGGGACTGCACTGTGGTAGCAAGCTCTTTAAAAGATTTTTCTCTGCTTAAAGCAAAACTTCTGTCTTGCTGGAGTTTACCTTTAACCAACTCTTCTTTATTCAAGGTGCTCTTCTAGTACAGATACTATATGCATGAGGAATTGTGGTATAATTAAATGCTGGGAAGGACTGATGGAATTGTGTGTCATCTATGTAGTGTTGACCTTTCAGTCTATTTCTCCTAACAGTAGATAGTGGATAGGATTGGGGAAATATTTGAGCCTTGTGGAAAAGGTGGCAGGGGTGCAAATTTCCGTTACTATGTTCTGTGGCTTTAAAGGAAAGATTAAACCATTTTTAGGGATTGTATGATTTCTATGGAACCTAGTATAGTAATATAGGAATTGCCATATTGGATCCGACCAGTGGTCATCTAATACAGTGTTCTCTCTCTGAGTGGCCAGCAGCAGATACTTCAGAAGAAGGTGCAAGATAATCCTCAGTAGGCAGATGTGGGATAATTTGTCCTCCATGAAAGTCTCATGCTGATCTCTAGTAGTTAAGAGATTGGTTTAAACCTTAAAGCATAAGGTTTTATATTCCTTTCATTCTTTTTTAAAGTTAAGTACTACAACTCTGGATAATCTTGTTATCTATATAAATGTCATATCTTTTTGAATCTTGTTAAGCTATTAGACTCAATTAGCTCATTTGGCAGTGAGTTCCACAGTTTAATGTTTTGCAAAAAAGATGGTTCCTTATCAATTTTTTAATTTGTTACTTTAATTTTAATCATAACCTTGTGTTATAAGGCAAAAGGAACATAAGCTTCTGATCTACTTTCTCTGTTCCATGCATTATTTGATATAATTATTTTATCACATTCCCTCTTATTAGTCTCATTTCTAAAATAACCAATCCCAATCTTTTCAATCTCTCTTCATATGCAAGTTTTTCAATGTCCATAATCTTTCTTGTTGCCTTCTCTGAGGCTCCACTAATTCTGCAGTATTTTCTGAGATGAGATGACTAGCACTTCACCAGATGAAGCTATGCTATTGATTTATCTAAAGGCATTATAATATTTTCCATACTATTCTCTATCCCATTCCTTAAGCATCCTAATATCTTGCTTACTTTCTTGATTTCAACAAGAAATTGGGCAGAGGTCTTCCCTGACCTGCTCACATTGATGCCCAAGTCCCTTTCCTGGGTTGATAGTTAATTTAGAATCCTGTAAGTTTCTAATTTATTTGATTTTTTCCACCTGCAATGTACATTACTTATATTTATCAACACTGAACTTTTGCCATCATGTTGCCCAGTCATCTAGCTTGGTTAGTTCCCACTGAAGTTCTCTGGACTTGATGAAACTAAATAAACTTGTGTTCTTTGCAAATCTTGCTCACATGGCTCAAACCGCATTTCTCCGCTTTCCAGATTTCATTGATTTCTGCTAATTTCAATGGGAGTTAGGTGCCTAAACACCTTTAAATATCTGTCCCAAAGATCATTTAAAAGTCTAAATACTGTTAACTGTTCTCCTTTTACCCACTACTATATTGACATGTTTGAATAATTATAAGAAGTTGCTGAGACATGATTTTTCTTTGCAGAAACTAAGTTTAGACTCTATAATATCATGGTCTTCCAAATGCTGCTTTATTCTGTTTTTCAGTTATCTTTTCAACCAATACAAATATAAGGCTTGATATTTCTCATTCCCCTGATCATCCATAGAATCATAGGTGAAAAATATGGAACTCTCCAATCCCCTGCTTTTAATTATATAGATATAGCTTAGAAGCTCAGTTTCTTCAGAACTCCTGCATGTACACTGTTGGCTGTGGTGACTTACTGCTTTTTAAATTAAACCATCAATTTGTTCCAACACCTCTTCTGACACCTGAATCTCTGATAGTACCTCATCTTTATTACCGGAAAAGATCATATGTCCCTCACAGTGCTTGGACACAGTGAGTGCAGTAGCCACTGCCTGAATAAAATGATAGTCTATCCAAAACAGTGGCAGGATTGTAATATCCTGTATATCAACATCTAGCCCAGAGATCATGCCTAAGGAATAGCCTGCAATGTGGGCTGAACTGGAAACAGACTGTTTAAGTCCTAAGAAGAGAGGAAATTACTTTGGGGGTTTCTGCAGCTGCAGCTTTACTGACATGTGAATTAACTGCCCCCAGCAGGATCAATCTAGAAAAGTTCAAAACCCCCCTACAAAATGTCTCAGTTAACTCCTTTACAAACCTTTCATCTTTGAGAGTATGTGGATTAGCTGAGCAAAAAAATAATCTACATTTGATTTTGCTAGGAGTGAACAAGTTAAATGGAAAAACTGAAACAGTATTGTATATCCTCAGATGCCCTTTTCTGCATTTGAGATTGGGTGAAAAGATAAATGTAGTCCTACCTACTGGCTTTTCCTTTCCTGGCCTGGAATGTGACACTTTAAAAAAGTTTATTTTTAAAAATTCTAAACTGGGGCCAAATTTGACCTGAGATTTGGAAAAAAAAATACTGCTGAAAAATTGAGACTGTGTAAAATCAAATTAAAAGTGAAGGGTTTGATTTTTAGAGGAGGGGAGCATCCCTAATTCCAGTTTAAGTCAATTTCTATTTTGGAGGAGTATTCAGGCCATACTAGAGCTAATAGCTAGGGGAAGCTCCCAACACTGTCAGGAAACCATGTTCCTAGGAGAATTATTGTTGATTTGTTTCTTTACCTGTAGAGTATGGGAGTAAAGTTCATGTTAAAATGAATGAGAAGTAGGAAGTGTGTGATTTTATGTGAAGAAACATATTTTCATCTTCCTAGACTTTTGTTAAGTCTATGCCAATGCACCATAGAAAAATAGTTATGTTTTAAAAATAGAAATGTGCCAATTGGAGATTAGACAGCAGTATTTTAGCTTACTAAATTTTGTATAATAGTGTTGGTCTGACAGTCACATATTTCTTAGCCATATTTTATTTATTTGTATATAAGTGGAAACATTCTTGTGGTCTAAAATGACATTGGCTAGGAAAGAAGATGGCCCCATTTCATTCTTTTATTTCCTCAATAATTTTTACTGGAATTGACCTTTTCCCCCCTTATTGAGATTTAATATTGATTTAACTCTGTGTTAAATCCCCCTTGAGATTATATTCTCAGAGTTCATGTTTAATGGGATTCAAAATATTTATCTTGGGTAATTCTTGATTAAATATTCATATTCTTTAATTAATGGTTGTGTTTTGCTGTATGTTAATTATTTTCATGAAGTAATATTAATGATTTTATTCCTCAGTTCAGCGGAGAGCTGGTCAGAGTAATTTGTAATATTTAGGGTTTGTTTGGGGGGTGTATCCCTCTACTTTTCAATTTTGTTCAACAAGAGACTATATATGATGCTTTCTATTCGGTAAAACTTCATTAAAACTATTTACCATGTCACAGACTGATCACCTGTGGTGCTGAGGAGGACATAGCACTGGTCAGCTGACCCCATGTATCACAGAGGAAAAGTCATTTTCTGCTTTATCCTTAAGCATTGGGCATTGCTGAAGCCAGAGATATCAGATAGCTCATTAGTGGGACTCTGATCCCATTTTGTAATTCCTAATATACTCCTCTACAGTATTTCAAAATGTATTTACCTATGTGGAAAATAAGAATGATCATTTAATCTAAGAGTGAAAATGCTCTATTCCTTATTGGAAAATATACATGAATGTATGTTTACTTTGTGAGAATGAAGTTGAAGCCTTGCCTATTAACTCCTTTGTGCCTTTTACTTATAGCTTCCCACAAGCATCCATGGATGGAATGTAGCTAAACTCATGCTTCTGGAAAGATTTTATAGGGGCAGCATTTATACAATCCAAGTAATGTTAGAATGGTTCTTATAATTGGTTAAAGAGAAGGTCTAGTCCAAAAAAGGGAATTAAATAAATCTGTAATGGGGTTAACTCACCACTGGGGCACCTTCTCGTGGCTGTGTCTAGAGAATCAGCTCTTACCGGGTCTGGTGCTTTCTTCTGTCATTAGTTCACCCCATGGCCTCTCTCTCTCTCTCTCTCTCTACATGGGTTGGTCACTCTCTTCGTGGTTCAGCCCTCCGACTAGGTCACTGTATAGTCCCCCCCTTCTGGAGTATCAAAGTCTCTCCAGACCAAAGGTCCAGTGGGTGTTTCACACACTCTTGTGCCGTTTCCCCGTGGCTGGTAGGGGAACCTGGCCCCACCTGTTACTCTGGGTTCCAGCCGAGGGACACTATAATCAGCAGCCAAGGTCTGCACAATCTCTATCTTCTGGCCTTGTTACTTCTTCCCTGGGATGCGTCCTTCTCCACCCTTCTGGGTAAACCCCTTCCCTCAGGGCTGGGATCCTAGGGCTTCTTCATCTCCCTGAGTTTCCTTCTCTAAGCCCAAAAGGTGACTGCTGCCTTCCATACTGAAGCACCTTTCTGCTGCAAACTTCCTGGCCTTATACCTTAGCCACCTTCTCCCCCACCTGGTCTTTATCACCCACTAGTCATTTTTCAGTCAAGCCAAACTCTCCACCATATGCAGCCTATAAGATTAATTGACCGTATCTTTGCCACACAACAGCCCTGAAGGTGGAACACCCCATCACAATAGCATTGCGTGATTCCATATTCACTGTGTTTCACTGATCTTCATATAAATTGTTCTCAATTTTCAATAAAAAATATTTTTCTGTCATCTCTACAAATTTAGCCTGAGCTCTGACTTTTCAGATATAGTCTTTCAGTCTCTCATATCACCAATAGAAGAGATTCTGTAGGCCTGATCAAGCCTTCATTTGCACCTGTGATACCCCGTTTTCTTTAGATTGGTCTTGCAGAGGTCACACTCAGAGCTACAGTCGGACATAGTGTGCTGAGGTAGGCACAATATCTCAGAGTAGTGGGTAACCATACTTGTCAGCCTGCAGTGCTATCCCCCTTTACAGGTTATAGGTAAATTTCCTGCTGCATCAGCCCTGGACTTCACCCGCCTTGGCCATTTGGGTAGCCTATTGCTATAGTTATTGCTTGACCCTACCCACTCCTTGCATGACATGAGTGCAGGGGCCATAAATGTACCTAACACTTGCATACACTAGTATTAGGCTTTATTCCCCTGCTCCATTTGCTCATTTACTTTAAAATAAAACTTTTTTACTGAAAGCATTACAGGGATATGTGTAATAACCTCTACAATCTAAGCAAAGATGACATTTTTGTGACCAAATATGTGGGACAGACCACACTGAGAATGCCACACTCAGGACAGACTGCAAGAAATAGGGCAGACAGTCCCCTAAAACTGATGGTTTCTTCTATAATTCACCAATCCAGTAAGAAAATAGCTTCTGCAGTACCACACGGGTTAACCAGAAGCCAAACACAATCCCCTTTAGACACTCCAGCCCTTGGCTC
Organism: Terrapene triunguis; assembly: GCF_002925995.2. Lineage (NCBI taxonomy): Eukaryota > Metazoa > Chordata > Testudines > Emydidae > Terrapene > Terrapene triunguis. The sequence goes on along the minus strand of NW_020664409.1, from coordinate 86,839,515 downwards.
CCATCCAGACAAACAGGTCTAATATAATGAGAGATTATTGAAAACCCATTTCACCATATGTGAGGTTCTTTCTAATCCCAAAGGCTCAGACACTTATCCCTAGGTCAATAGGAATCTCAGACCTTACCGAAATATCACGCTGCCAACCAGTCCTTAGTAAACTAACTAAAGATTTAATAATAAAAGAAGAGAGAGATGAATTGTTTATAGATCAAATACATATAAATGATTGCAAATTTCTTATATCAGGTTTGTAGCAGTGATGAGATAAACTGCTGGCTTGTAAATTAGTAAATTCTCTCTGGTAATTTCCAAAAGATTGGAAGGTCCTTGTGTGACGGGTTTGGTCACAGAGACCCCTTGGGACTGTCACCTGATGTGCTGAAATTACCTCTGAGCCCATTTTCCCTGATGGCTTGGGACTCCAGAACCCTGCCTTGTTGAGTCAGACACAGTAGCCTGCTGCAACACAGACCCAGGTCTGAACCATGCCCCCAAAGCTGCAGGCTTTAACTGAAAAGCACTCAGCAGGTTACCTGTCTACAGCACCCAGACACCCAGCTCCCAATGGGATCCAAATCCCAAATAAATCCGTTTTACTCTGTATAAAGCTTATACAGGGTAAACTTATGAATTGTCCTCCCTCTATATCACTGATAGAGATAGATGCACAGCGGTTTGCTCCTCCAGGTATTAATCACTTACTCTGGGTTAATAAACAAAAGTGATTTTATCAAGTATAAAAAGTAGGATTTAAGTGGTTTCAAGTAATAACAGACAGAACAAAGTAAGTTACCAAGCAAAATAAAACAAAATACGTAAGTCTAAGCCTAACACATTAAGAAATTGAATACAGGTAAATCTCAACCTCAGAGATGTTCCAATAAGCTTCTTTCACAGACTAGACTTCTTTCTAGTCTGGGCCCAATCGTTTCCCCTGCTACAGCCCTCGTTAGTTCCAGCAGACATCTTAGGTGGAAATCAGGGGTGTTCTCATGACTGGCAGCCCCCTTTGTTCTGTTCCACCTCCTTTTATAGCTTTGGCACAGGACAGGAATCTTTTGTCTCTCTGGGTTCCCACCCCTCCTTCTAAAAGAAAAGCACCAGGTTTAAGATGCATTCCAGTACCAGGTGACATGGTCACATGTCAGATGAGACCCCAAGCCCCCATTCTTCCCGGCCTGAATCTCACAAACACAGGAAGGCTTGCAAGTAATCAGAGCCATTTACAACCAATTGTCCTAGTCAGTGGGAGCCATCAAGATTCTAAACCACCATTAGTGGCCCACACTTTGCATAATTACAATAGGACTTCAGAGTTATACTTCATATTTCTAATTTTAGATACAAGAATGATACATACATACAAATAGGATGAACACATGCAATAGATTATAAGGTTTGTAATGATACCCTACAAGAGACCTTTTGCATGAAGGATATTCCAGTTACATTATATTCACACTCATTAGCATATTTCCATAAAACATATGGAGTGCAATGTCACATCTCATTCCATAGTTCAAGATGCTCCTTTTAGTTGTAATCCATAGTCTAGAGAATTATAGCAGGAAAAGAGGCACCATGGAGTCTAGGGTCACATGAGCATATCACATGTCCCTACATGGTTTACTGAATCACAGGGGGTAGCCATTGGCTGCTTGCTGTCTGGAGGAGCCATCTGGATGGGATGAGTTTCTTCAGTGGCCCATTATGAGATTGGAGTGTCCTCAATAGGTCTTCAGCACATAGCTGTCTAGCTCTAAATTAAATTCTACCTGAAGTGTGTCATCCAGGAACAAACATGTTTACAAGTACATAGCCAATATCCATAACATCCGATACAAAGATGACACATGCCTATAAACAAGATAATCATACTTAGCAAATTGTAACTATTCCATTGATACCTTACATGACATAGCTTGTACGAGATTTGTTGCAATTGTATAGCAGTGGTAATACCAATGATATAAATGGTCCTCTTTAATCATACAGCATCACAACATTATCTATATTGGTCACCCATATTATATAGGCAAAGTGATAGCCTTACTTAAATTTAGATGTAATTTATTGTTGCCCCTTTTGTACCCAAGCAGTCAAAGTTTGGGGCCCTGACATATTCCACTTGGAAGTAGAAATTGGTGATAGGTATTTCTTTCTTTGCTTTTTTTTTAATTTATTTACAAAGAATGTACAAAATTCTGTATCAAAACAAAAAATAGCTGGAATCGGCTTCTTTTGCTCACAGCACTGAAAACACTTTTTCCAGCCTGCCCTCTGACCCAAAAACCTCTCCCTAGGTTTCTTCTGATGTCAGACCCTGTCTCTGAGCGCATGTCTACACTACAAAATTAAGTTGACCTAACTTACGTCAGCAGTACCTACATTGCTGATATACAGGAGCACTTGTACCAATTATACTCTGTCAGTGTGGGGGCATTATGGGATGACTTCTTCAAGCAACACAGTGTCTTGTCTGCCACCTCTTATCCCTGATCAAGTACGCTGCAAAACTACAGTCCTCGCATGCTCCTAAGAATAAAGACTGTATGAAGCAATTGCCCAAAGTCTCACTAGCCAGCCTAAACAAGTCAGGGAAGGTATGGAAGGGGACACGTGGTTGGTTTCTCTATAAGGGTGGGTTGGTAGCTGCACAACCTGGGAGAAGGGTGACCAGGTGTCTGGTTTTCAACCGGAACACTGGGTCGAATAGGGACCCTGGCAGCTCCGGTCAGCACTGCTGACCGGGCCGTTAAAAGTCCGGTCGGTGGTGCTGTGGAGTTAAGGCAGGCTAGTCCCTACCTGTCCTTGCTCCGTGCTGCACCCCAGAAGCGGCCAGCCGGTCTGGCTCCTAGGCGGGGGCCACAGAGCTCCGCGCACTTCCCCATCCCCGAGAACTGGCCCAGCACTCCCATTGGCCAGGAACCGCGGCCAATGGGAGCTGCGGGGCCGGTGCCTGCAGGCAAGAGTAGCGCACAGAGCCACCTGCTGTGCCTACACCTAGGAGGAGCCGGACCTGCTAGCTGCTTCTGGGGTGCAGCGTGGAGTCAGGAGAGGCAGGAAGACTGCCTTAGCCCCCCCGCTGCGCAAATGACCAGGAGCCGCCCGAGGAAAGCCGGTGCCCCAATCCTCAGCCCCAGCCCTGAGCCCCCCCCAAACACCTTATCCTCAGCCCCACTCCAGAACCTGCACCTCCAGCCGGAGCCCTCACCTCCCCTGTACCCCAACCCCCTGCCTCAACCTGCAGCCACTTCCTGCACCCTAAACCCCTCATCCCCAGCCCCAGCCTGGAGCCCTCACCTCCTCTTGCACCCTAACCCCCAGCTCCAGCCCAAAGTCCTCTGCCCCACCCCCCAACCTGGAGCCCCCTCCTACACCCCAATCCCCTATCCCAGCCTGGAGTACCCTCCCGCACCCTGAACCCCTCATTCTTCTTCAAGTGATTGCTCCTGTATAGTCCACAGTAGGTGTGCGTGCTCGCCACATGCACCGGTGCCGGAAGTTTTTCCCTTAGCAGTACCTGTAGTGGGGGAGCACCGCTGCGACCCCTGGAGTGGCGCCTCTATGTCGCGCTATAAGGGTAGCTGTGCACTCCCCCGCCCTCAGTTCGTTCTTGCTGCCAGTGAAGGTAGTGGGAACTTTGTGCTCCAGCTCTGCTGTAGCGCGTCTAGCCTTAGTAGTACAACTCTTCTTCATAGATTATTTCTCTAGTTAGTTGCCTGGCTCGGGGCATGCCCCGTGCCCCAGGCTTCAAGTCGTGCGACTCTTGTTGCAGTTCTATGCCCAGGAGCGATCCACACTCTCAGCGTCTTCACTGTCTGGGCGAGACTCACGTAAGTGAGCGTTGTAAAATCTGCAGGTCATTCAAACCTAGAACGAAGCGCGAAAGAGATATCCGACTCTGGGCTCTGCTAATGGAGTTGGCATTGGCCTCGGCACCGGCGCGCCGACCCGACTCGGCGCTGGGCACAGCATCCTCGGTGCGGAGCGAGGCTCCATCCACCAGTCAGCACCACTCCCCAGCAAAGAAGCAAGGGAAGACCCAGCAGCACTGAGAGAAGGACAGGGGTGAGGCCTGACCCGAGTTGGGCAGCCCACAATCCCCCTCGGGACCCAGACCTCCGACTCACGCTGAGCAGAGTAGTCCAGTCCCATTTGCGCGTGCCTCTCCTGCGGTGAGAATACCGTCGACACTGGAGGCAGCACAGGCAGCACGTGATATCCTTGCCCTTCTGGTGCCGGGTGTGCTGCCTCAGACGGGCCTCCGATCCCGAGGGAAGCCGCCGCTGGGAACTCATCAACCATCTCCGGTTCGGCATAGCCCCTGCTCTGAGGATGAGGTACCTATCCGCTCCGCGAGGCCATCTTGTAGCCTGCGTCAGACTTCCACCCCGTTGGAGGGTTCGCCTGAGAGGGAGTCTCGAGGGTCCTCCACTACCCAAAGGGGTTGCAGGCACTGAGACAAGAGGCGTCGACGCTCCTCTTCCCGCTGAAGTTATAGGAGCAGGTCTCGATACCGTCGGCACCGACGCTCAGATTCGAGCGTTCGCTCTAGCAGATGGCATGCTTGAAGAGCTTCTTGACCGTCACTGGCACTGAGGCGTCGTAGCCATGGTCGCCGAAGGGAATCTAGAAGCAGGTCCTCCAACGGATAAGGTCTTCGTCGTCGAGGTCTAAATCTCGAGGCTGGCACCGACACGGCCATGGACGCTCCCGACCCTTGTACGGCACCGTACGTTCTTCCGCGACTTCAGCTTCGGCACCCAGCCGCCCATCCCTGTGCTGCGCTGCTCCTCCCAATCAAGCGGCCCCACTAGGTCCCCAAGCGGGTCAGTGGCAAGGGGCGCCTTGGCAAGGGCAGTGGTGTCAGTGGGCACCGTGGCCCCAACTACTCGCACCGGCGAGACCCCGTTCAATGTCCGGGGCATCACAGGTACACTCAGCGTCCCCACCTCGGCACCAGGAAAAGTCAACCGGCACCGAACCAGCGGCACTGCACTGGAGGAATCCATAGCGGCACCACCACCCGCCTTGCAGGAAGATTTTAAGGCTGACCAAGAGCTCCTTAGGCAAGTGGCCTCGAATCTCCAGCTTCAGGCTGAGGAGATGGAGGAGCCGTCTGACACCCTGTTCAACGTGTTGTCCTCCTCTGCACCGGGCCGTGTGGCCCTGCCTCTCCACCAGGGGGTGGCCAACGTATCGACGTCACTTTGGCAAACCCCGGCTTCCTTGGCGCCAATTTCTAAAAAAGCGGAGAGGAAGTACTTTGTGCCAGCAAAGGGGCACAAGTACCTATACTCTCTCCCGGCGCCCAACTCTCTGGTGGTGGAGTCGGTTAACCACCGTGAGAGGCATAGTCAACCTGCGCCCACCCCCAGGGATAAAGACTCCAGGAGACTCGATACCTTCGGCAGGAAGGTTTATTCTTCGGCGAGCTTCCAGCTCAGGGTGGCAAACCACCAAGCCCTACTGAGCCGGTATGATTTTAATTTATGGGGGTCCCTCCCAAAGTTCGAACCTCTTCTCCAAGAAAGGGACAAGAAGGAGTTCAGAGCTTTGGTCGACGAAGGAGCTGCAGCGGCGAAAGCGGCCCTCCAAGCAGCTTCGGATGTGGCAGATACAGCGGCCCATTCGATGGCCTCGGCGGTTGCCATGCGCAAGGCATCCTGGCTCTCGCTATTAGAGTTGTCCGCGGAGTCCCAGTCCCTCATGCAGGACCTGCCTTTCGACGGGAAAGCCCTGTTTGCGGATCAGACAGACACTCGTCTGCACGGGATGAAAGACTCCTGCACCATCCTGCAAACTCTGGGCCTATATGTCCCACCAGCTAAGGACAAACCCAGGCCACAGACCTCGGCTCCTCCAACTAGGGGCAGATATGAGCCCCCACCTAAGAGGCCGAGGGAGCAGAGACGTAGGTCCCAGTGCCAGTCCCGCTCAGCCCTGCGACCTGGGCCCTCCAAGGGCAAAAGGCAGGGGAAGAGGTGCTTTTGACTCTTTGCGGGGGGGCACCGGGCCTGTTGCCAGGGGAGCCCCCCAGTTAATAAAGTTTGTGTTCTGCAACCGTTTATCTGCCTTCCGAGTGCAATGGTCCCGTATAATGTCAGACCAGTAGGTCCTCAGCACCATTTCCAGGGGCTACATGTTGCAGTTCACTTTGCCTCCCCTCCACCACCCCCCACCCCTGGAGATCCCTGGGGACCCAGAGCATGCCCTCCTTCTAGACCAGGAGGTGACGCACCTCCTCACCCTGGGCGCGGTGGAGAAGGTGCCTCAGGAATTCCAGGGCAGGTGTTTTTACTCCCGGTATTTCCTGATTCCAAAGGCAAAAGGTGGGATCAGGCCCATCCTTGACCAGCGGAGCCTCAACCAGTTTATGGTTCGTTACAAGTTCCGCATGGTTTCCCTGGCCTCTATTATTTCATCCGTAGACCCGGGGGATTGGTTCACAGCCCTGGACCTCCAGGATGCGTATTTCCACATCCATATTTTCGAGGGTCACAGGCACTTCCTCCGCTTCCTGGTAGGGCGGGACCACTACCAGTTTACGGTCCTTCCCTTTGGCCTCTCCACGGCCCCCAGGGTTTTTACCAAATGCATGGCAGGAGTGGCAGCCTACCTAAGGAGGAACGGGCTGCAAATTTTCCCCTACCTGGACGACTGGCTGCTCAAAGGCAAGTCCCAGGTGCAGGCCCAGATAAAATGCCTTCTGGCCACTTGCGAGAGTCTAGGCCTAGTGGTGAACGAGGACAAGTCCACGTTAGTACCGGTTCAGCGCATACATTTCATAGGAGCACTGTTAGACTCGGTGGTGGCCACAACCTCTCTCCCCCGGGACAGGTTCCAGACGCTCAAGGGTCTCATAGCTTCCGACACAGCCTTCCCCATGATGACAGCAAGGGTGGGCCTTCAACTCTTAGGCCACATGGCAGCATGCACCTCCGTGGTGTGACATGCCAGGCTCAGAATGAGGCCCCTCCATCTCTGGCTGGCCTCCTAATATTCCCAGGCCAGAGACAGCCTGGACAAGATTGTCACGTTACCTCCCAACGTAGTGGCCGACCTGCAATGGTGGTCCCTCCTGATCAACATGTTACAAGGAATCCCCTTCCGAGAGACCCCTCCCTCACTAGATCTAGTGTCGGACGCCTCGGACCTGGGGTGGGGAGCCCATGCGGGGAGCTTCCAAACCCAGGGCAGATGGTCGACCTCGGAATTGTCCCTGCACATAAACGTCAGGGAACTCAGGGCGGTGCGCCTGGCATGCATAGCATTCAGCCTGCACCTACGGGGAAAGATGGTCAGAGTCCTCACGGACAATATGACCGCGATGTATTACATCACCAGGCAAGGGGGCACGCGCTCCTCGGCGTTGTGCCAGGAAGCCCTGGACCTATTGGAATTTTGTATAGCCCACAACATCTCTCTGAGGGCTTTTCACCTAACCGGCACGCACAATACATGAGCCGATCACCTCAGCAGGGTTTTCTCCCACCAATACGAGTGGTCACTCCACTGGGAGGTCGCCCAGCAACTCTTCCAAGAGTGGGGAGCTCCCCAGGTAGATCTCTTTGCTACCACCCAGAATCATCTCTGCCCCCAGTTCTGCTCCGGGGCAGGGGCGGAAAGGGGGCAATCTTGGACACATTCCTCCTCCCGTGGTCAGACCAACTGTTCTATGCCTTTCCATCCTTCCCACTGATAGGCAAGGTTCTGCAGAAAATAAAGGCAGACAGGTCGAGGGTTATCCTCATAGCCCTGGATTGGGCCCATCAACATTGGTACGGGACCCTCCTGCAACTCTTAGCGGCCCCCCCGGAGGCTGCCACTTCGCCTGGATCTCCTCTCTCAGGAGAGGGGATGCCTTCTCCACCCCAACCTGGCCGTGCTTCACCTGACAGCGTGGTTGCTCCATGGTTAAACGAGGAGGAGGGAAGGTGTTCGGAGGATGTAAAACAAATTCTGCTGGAGAGCAGAAAGCCGTCTACACGATGGACCTACTTGGCCAAATGGTGTAGGTTTTCTAAATGGGTGGGGAAGCGGGGCGCCTCCTCGTCACCTGCATCCCTCCAGATTATTCTGGATTACCTGCTATTCCTTAGGACGCAAGATCTAGCTCCGGCCTCCGTCAGGGTACATTTAGCGGCCATTTCAGCCTTTCATCCTCCGGTGCAGGGTCACTTGGTGTTTTCCCATGAGATGACCTCCCGCTTTTTAAAGGAACTAGATCGTACATTTCCGTACGCCAAGGCCCCGGTCCCGCAATGGGATCTGAACCTAGTGCTATCGCGCCTCATGGGCCCTCCCTTTGAACCCTTGGCCACGTGTTCCTGGTCCCACCTGTCCTGGAAAGTAGCATTCTTGGCGGCTATCACCTCAGCCCGTTGGGTCTTGGAGCTTAGGGCCTTGACAAAAGTGGATGGGAACCTGGGGGGCAGTGACCATGAGATGATTTCAGGATCCTGACACAAGAAAGGAGAGCAGCAGAATACAGACCCTGGACTTCAGAAAAGCAGACTTTGACTCCCTCAGGGAACTGATGGGCAGGATCCCCTGGGAGAATAACATGAGGGGGAAAGGAGTCCAGGAGAGCTGGCTGTATTTTAAAGAATCCTTATTGAGGTTGCAGGAAAAAACCATCCCAATGTGTAGAAAGAACAGTAAATATGGCAGGCGACCAGCTTGGCTTAACAGTGAAATCCTTGCTGACCTTAAACGCAAAAAAGAAGCTTACAAGAAGTGGAAGATTGCACAAAAGACCAGGGAGGAGTATAAAAATATTGCTCAGGCATGCAGGAGTGAAATCAGGAAGGCCAAATCACACTTGGAGTTGCAGCTAGCAAGAGATGTTAAGAGTAACAAGAAGGGTTTCTTCAGGTATGTTAGCAACAAGAAGAAAGTCAAGGAAAGTGTGGGCCCCTTACTGAATGAGGGAGGCAACCTAGTAACAGAGGATGTGGAAAAAGCTAATGTACTCAATGCTTTTTTTTGCCTCTGTCTTCACGAACAAGGTCAGCTCCCAGACTGCTGCACTGGGCAGCACAGTATGGGGAGAAGGTGACCAGCCCTCTGTGGAGAAAGAAGTGGTTCGGGACTATTTAGAAAAACTGGACGTGCACAAGTCCATGGGGCCGGATGCGCTGCATCCGAGGGTGCTAAAGGAGTTGGCAGATGTGATTGCAGAGCCATTGGCCATTATCTTTGAAAACTCATGGCGATCGGGGGAGGTCCCGGATGACTGGAAAAAGGCTAATGTAGTCCCCATCTTTAAAAAAGGGAAGAAGGAGGATCCAGGGAACTACAGGCCAGTCAGCCTCACCTCAGTCCCTGGAAAAATCATGGAGCAGGTCCTCAAGGAATCAATTCTGAAGCACTTAGAGGAGAAGAAAGTGATCAGGAACAGTCAGCATGGATTCACCAAGGGAAAGTCATGTCTGACTAACCTAATTGCCTTCTATGAGGAGATAACTGAGTCTGTGGATGAGGGGAAAGCAGTGGATGTGTTATTCCTTGACTTTAGCAAAGCTTTTGATACGGTCTCCCACAGTATTCTTGCCGGCAAGTTAAAGAAGTATGGGCTGGATGAATGGACTATAAGGTGGATAGAAAGCTGGCTAGATCGTCGGGCTCAACGGGTAGTGATCAACAGCTCCATGTCTAGCTGGCAGCCAGTTTCAAGTGGAGTGCCTCAGGGGTCGATCCTGGGGCCGGTTTTGTTCAATATCTTCATTAATGATCTGGAGGATGGCATGGACTGCACTCTCAGCAAGTTTGCAGATGACACTAAACTGGGGGGAGTGGTAGATACGCTGGAGGGTAGGAATAGGATACAGAGGGACCTAGACAAATTAGAGGATTGGGCAAAAAGAAACCTGATGAGGTTCAACAAGGACAAGTGCAGAGTCCTGCACTTAGGACGGAAGAATCCCATGCACTGTTACAGACTAGGGACCAAATGGCTAGGAAGCAGTTCTGCAGAAAAGGACCTAGGGGTTACAGTGGACGAGAAGCTGGATGAGTCAACAGTGTGCCCTTGTTGCCAAGAAGGCTAACGGCATTTTGGGCTGTATAAGTAGGGGCATTGCCAGCAGATCGAGGGACGTGATCATTCCTCTCTATTCGACATTGGTGAGGCCTCATCTGGAGTACTGTGTCCAGTTTTGGGCCCCACACTACAAGAAGGATGTGGAAAAATTGGAAAGAGTCCAGCGGAGGGCAACAAAAATGATTAGGGGTCTGGAGCACATGACTTATGAGGAGAGGCTGAGGGAACTGGGATTGTTTAGTCTGCAGAAGAGAAGAATGAGGGGGGATTTGATAGCTGCTTTCAACTACCTGAAAGGGGGTTACAAAGAGGATGGCTGTTCTCAGTGGTACCTGATGACAGAACAAGGAGTAATGGTCTCAAGTTGCAGTGGGGGAGGTTTAGGTTGGATATTAGGAAAAACTTTTTCACTAGGAGGGAGGTGAAGCACTGGAATGGGTTACCTAGGGAGGTGATGGAATCTCCTTCCTTAGAGGTTTTTAAGGTCAGGCTTGACAAAGCCCTGGCTGGGATGATTTAGCTGGGAATTGGTCCTACTTTGAGCAGGGGGTTGGACTAGATGATCTCCTGAGGTCCCTTCCAACCCTGATATTCTATGATTCTATGATTCTGTGACATCGGAACCCCTGTACACGGTCTTATACACCCTGTGTTTCTCCCCAAGGTGGTCTCTGCCTTCCATATGGTACAGGATATTTTCCTACCGGTACTCTGTCCTAAGCCCCATTCCTCCAACAAGGAACGCCACCTACACATGCTAGACGTACGTAGGGTGCTGGCCTTTTACCTGGACCGTACCAGGCTGTTCAGGAAATCCTCGCAACTGTTTGTTGCATCGGCCGAGCGTATGAGAGGGCAACCGGTCTCCACCCAGCGCCTTTCCCTCTGGATCACCTCGTGCATACGCACATGTTACGACTTGGCAGGGGTCCCCCCGCTGCCTATCGTAAAGGCACATTCTATGAGAGCGCAGGCCTCGTCAGCCACCTATGTAGCCCACATCCCTATCCAGGACATATGTAGGGCTGCCACGTGATCCTCTGTCCACACTTTTTCCTCGCACTATGCGATCGTCTCCCAAGCACGGGATGACGTCGGGTTTGGTAGGGCGGTACTCCGTCCCAATAACCTTTGAACCCCTACCCACCTCCATCAGATATAGCTTGGAGTCACCTACTGTGGAATACACAGGAGCAATCACTCGAAGAAGAAAGGACAGTTACTTGTTCCGTAACTGTAGTGATTTTACTTTCTTTGTTTTTTTTTAATTGTCACTTTCAATAATAAGTTACAGAAGTTGCATAATTATTTTAGTTAGAACCAGCTAAGTCCTGTTTGAAGAGGACTATGTTAACATGAAGTTAGGTACCTTTTAGTTTGCACACAAGACAGTACTTTGGTGTTTGCTGCAATTCACACTCCTGTAATCCGAATTGCAGAGCCATATACACAAGCCCTAGAATTCTGCACATTTCTACTCAGTTGTTCAATCAGTTCTTCCGTCACATAGGGTTAATTTCTATCAATTTCATTCTGTTCGGTATAGGTCCTTTTCCTCCACTCATCACTGTAATATCTGATTGGTGATGTAATTCCTTTTAGGGCCTGATCCAGTGTTTGTTGAAGTCAATGAGTGTCTTTCTTTTGGCTTCATTTTGAGTTGGATTGAGCCCTTAACAAGGAGTGTGGTCTTCTGTTATATTATCTTCTGTTCAGAGTCTCATACTCTGCATTCCAGTGTGGTATGATATAAGAACTGTGGTGTGTGAGCACTTTCCAAAGTTAAAACACAAAAGGACTAGCATATTTGAGTTGTTTCCTTTTGTTCCTCCCCCAGAGAAGAATTGCATGTGTTTTCATGTTTTAAGTTAATGTACTATATTTTGTTATTTGGCAAGATAAACTAAGATGTCTTTGTGGTTGTACTGTCTTGTAGGTAGAGCAAGAGACTAAGAGCCACATCTTGAAACTCTGTCCTTTAATGTGTGGTGTTCACTTATAATGTAGATACTATTATGGCAAACACTATATAAATGCTGATTGATAGGTTCTTCAGACAGTTAATGAATGGAGTCTGTGGTATGCCTTAATAATTGAAGTACATCTAGAGAAGCTGAAAATTTAGGATAATAGTATTTTGGATAAGTGAATATTGTGCAATTTTAAACTGTTCTGTTCAAGTTTAATGATTCACATATTTTATTTTTTAATGTTCTAGAAAGTTGAGTAAGTAGCAGCATGTTCATTTCCACAAGTTACACCTGTTGTCATGTAGTTGGAAAGTAATGTAGCAGATAGAATGTTTTCAGCTAGAAAACAATTAAATAAATTATCCTCTCATAAAATCACACGGAATAACATTAATTTGGTGTCATGTTAGTCCAGAAGACAAACTATTTGAAAACTTGACTCATAGAAAATGTGGTTAAATGAATAAGTACATGCCAACTATCTAATTTCATTTATTGCTGTGGTTAGTCACTTGAGAATTTTCAGTTATTTTTGAACTCTTTAAGTGGCTAGAGAGATTAGTTTATAGGAAGAAATTAAAATAAATATGTACAATATGCTGTAACTTTATTGAATCATAATGAAAGGGGGGGTATGTTTACTTGGTATTTATATTAAGACCTGTAGAAAGTTAGAGATGATATTAAACAATGGAACATGTTGGGTTAGATTCATACACAATATATATATTGTGGCAAGGCACCTCTTTTCTCTCTCCAGCTTTAGCGGTTTTCCCTTCTGGTGATGGTGGGCCTGGGGTAATCAGTCCCACTCAGGCAGGGTTTGCCTTCTCCCTTCAGTTCTCCCTTGGTTGTGTCTTCAGGGTAGGCCTGAGAGTAAGCCTAAGGGGTGTTCCTTCCCCACAAAAAAAAAAAAAAAAAAAAAAAGGGAAATAGGTGATACAAACAATGGGTGATACCCTTCCCTGCCTCCTCGCTGGGACGGAGTATCGTCCTGTTGTTTGTCCTGGGGTGTCAGTCTTTCCCCTAGCCGGCACTTGGGCTTGTCTGCTTCTCCTATGGGAAGGAACACAGCCTCTCCTCCTGGAGAAGCTACTTCCCTGATGCTACTAGCCTGGTAGCAGCAGGTGTGTCTCTCTCTCCCCTCCCTTTCTCTCACTGGAAGAGGGGTTTTAAAAGGTCTCAGGCAGAGGTAACCCCTTCTCAGTTTGTAGGAAAGAGGGCCTTTAACATTCTAGGGCTAACATATCTGCCTTCCACTACCCTCTTGCAGCTGTCCAGCCTGACTTCGTCACAATAGATCAATACGTATCAGTGCATCCACACATTTGCACTGTTTTCCAGGTTTCTGGTCCTGTCTCCTGGTGTTTCTACTCAGAGAATCCCCTTGTCAGGCTCTAACCTTCTCTCGCTCTTCCCCCTTCCTCCTCTAGCACTTCCTTCCTTTGCTCCTTTTAAACCACTTGCCTCTTAATGGACCAATTAGCTCATTAAGTTCGGAATTCCAGTGTGGCACAGTAATCAGGCACGTTCCTGACTAGTTAGACCTTCTCCAAGGGAGGTTAACTGGTGCTAGTAGTGATCACAGAATGCTGGCTCACCATCCATTTCTCAGCACTCTGTCACAGGATATAGTTCCCAGTTGCTGTAACCCTGATTGAACTAGCATGCTAAAAATAGAGCATAGCCCTGGCAGTGAAAGTGGCAGGAAGGCTAGCCACCCCAAATATGTATCTGTCCAAGATGCTAGGAACATACCCACAGCAGTTAGCCTCTCTCACCGCTCACGCTGCCATGGCTACACTCTGTTTTTATCCCACTAGCTGGATCAGAGCTAGTATGAGTATATCTCCTCAAGCTGAGAATTACACCCCCAGTTAGAAGGGATGGTTTTCTGGCAGACGGGGTTATGAAGGTCTAGATTAGTTTTCTCTTATTACCTGCTTTTGATAACAGTTGTTTTAAAACTCTTTAATGCACATGGATACCTATATGATTGGCTCAGAATAATAACTGTATGAATAAATTAGATAAATTCAGTTCTATGCAGGCTCTTATACTGCAACTATTGCCATATCTGATTGTATGTAAGAAAAATGTTGTTTAGTGAGATATTCCAAAGGAAATACCATTCTCTAATCCACTAACAGTGTAAATTGCCTGGCCTCCTGTATTGGCCTGTCCCTGGTGAGTATAAGACCCCCCTACCTATCTTCATTACTCAGGGATGACTATCTGTATGTTGCCTGGTATATCCTAAGAACATAAGCAAGGTATATGCAGTGTAGCTGTAGCCATGTCAGTCCCAAGATATTGGAAAGACAAGGTGGGTGAGGTAATATCTTTTACTGGACTAACTATGTTAACTACATTAAGAAGGCCAACCAACAACTGTCTGACACCACCTACTATAAAAAACTCAAATAAGACCCAACACCACATTTTCTCCAAGAATTTAAGGTTATAATCAAATCCTTCCCCAAAAATTTCCCCAAAAGACACTCTGCAAACTCACCTCACCACGAACCCACCCCAGGGACCTTCTACATGCTTTTGAAGATACACAAACAATGGAACCCAGCAAGACTCATCATATCTGGCCATGGCACTCTTACTGATATTGGGACTCATAGAAACCATCCTCAAACCACTCACTACACAAAGGGCCAGCTTCCTCCAGAACACAGCTGACTTCCTCCACAAACTCCCTCAGAACACCATCCTCACCGCCATGGACGTCATTTCCACCCCTCACAATGACAGCATATCTGCCTGCCTCAAATATTTTGTAAGACAATGGACAATCTTCAGATATCCACCCCAATCACACCAAACAAATTCATTTTATCCTTACCCACAACAATTTTACGTTCACAACAAACACTTTGTCCAAACCATGGGAACAGCCATGGGTACTAGGATGGCTCCCCAATACACCAACCTCTGGACCACCTTGAGGAAGAATTGCTGGACAAATGCACCACAATAACAATGATACACTTGGGATACATAAATGATATTTTCATCCTCTGGATAGACGGCTTAAATTCCCTCATAGATTTTCTACCACAACTTCAGCAACCACCACCCTTCCATTAAACTCTTTCTGGAACACTCCCACTCCAGTATCAACTTCTTGGACACCGTGATTTGCTTAAGCAATGGAAACCTACAGACAACCATATACAAGAAACCCACAGATCATCACACCTACCTTCATAGATCCAATAAACTCTCTAAACATACCAATAAATCTGTTATCTACAGCCAGGCACTCAGATACCACAGAATATGTTCCAAGGAGAAACTCCAGGATATACACCTTAACACACTTAAAACTGCCTTCACCAGACAAGGACACTGCACCAGAGAAGTAGATCACATCATGGAACAGGACACCCAAATACCCTGAGATAACCTGATTCAGTACAGAAATGAAACCCACTCTGATTGCACAACTCTAGTTGTCCTTACCACCTCACACTGGAACCAATTGGAGAATCATTAAACAACTACAACCAATACTCAATGAGGACTGCCTCCTGAAAGAAATCTTTCCTGAATCCCCACTTCTGGTCTTCAAACAACCCCCCTATTCTCCAAGCTCATATAAAGCAAAGCAAGCTCCCCCAAAGACCAGGAGAAACCAACTCACAGTGGCACCAGACCCTACCAGAATAGATGCAAAACTTGCAGACATATCTGTACTGCTGCAATAATCAACACTTCCCACAACACACCTTTCAAGATCCATGGATCCTATACATGCTTATCTCAACATGTGGTATACATCATCTTGTGCACTAAATGCCCCAATAATGATTATTTGGGTGAAACCGGACAATCACTGTACTCTTGAATGAATTCACACAGGAAAATGATAAAAGACCCAAAGCACTATATTACCTGTGAGTGGACACTTTTCACAAAGTGATCACTCTATATCTGACCTATTGGTCCTCATTATCAAATAAAACCTGCACAGTACTTTCAAAAGATGATCCTGAGAGCTTAAATTCATTACTCTACTAGACACTAAAAATCTTGGACTGAACAGAGACACTGAGTTTATGGCCTATTACAGCAATCTGATTCCAACTAATCAGTTCTTTTTGTCCTATACCTGCAGAGGTGTTAATGCGCCACTTTGTCTTGAATGGTCCCTTGCAATATGTGCAAGCTACTTCTGCTAAACAATCTGTTTCACCTTCCATTTTGCTGTGATGCTGGGAGCTCTGCTTGGGTTGAAAGCTTGTTTCTCTCACCAAGAGAAGTTGGCCCAATAAAAGATATTACCTCACCCATCTCTAAGCAAATATAGTCATGGTAATATCAAGCAGTTGTTAGAAGAGAAAGGATCTTCTCAATCCTGAAATTTTGGGCTACATATGTTATTCTCCCACTGGTGGCATTGTTAAATACAAATGTTCAGTTGCTAAACAACACAATCAATACTTCAAATTCAAACTTTTCACTCCCCCCCCCCCCCCCCCAAACTATGGCTGAATAATAGTAAACAATTAATGAAATAGGGAGAAAACATGAGTGAATATTAAAAAAATTATAATTTTGCATGTTTAAATCAGGTGTTTATATACACAAATTGGATATTTGAACACCCAATACATCAATTTACTCCTGAAATTTAGAGGCTGCCTTAAAATTTAGATCTATACCTTCAGACTGATAGAAGATGAAATACTGATACATAATATTTGAAAAATTATCCATTTAAAATAAATAAAATCTGCATTCTTTTAACAAGGAAATTAAGGTCATATATAAACATTTTCAAGGATTTATGTTTTGTAGCTGCTTTGTTTCATATAATAGCATTGATAGCTTTACAGAGATTCTCAGTTATTAGAAGCATGCGGTTGTTCAGATGCTATTGCTGAAAATGTCAGTCCTACTTTTTCCATTTTATTTTGGATTATGAACTGCTGCCATCTGTTGAGAAAAATAGGTGATGTGAATTTCTGGTGACTGTTTGAGACAGTATCTTATGACCTATTATAAAAGCTTAATGCTATTTCAGGGGCAGGAAGAGAGAAAGTATTCCTTTCAGTCCGTATGATAGACTGATAAAGAAAATTACAATGAGTAGTGGGGAAATCATTAACAGGTTGATGAAATAGCACATTACACAATACTAGATGGAAAATAAATAATGAAAAGTTATAAACAAAAGGTGAAACATATACTTTATTAAATTTATAAAAGTCAGACTTTTGTAAGGACATTTTTTTTCAGAGAGAAAGAGAGAGTGAGTCTGTCTCTCTCTCTCTCTCTCTCTCTCTCACACACACACACACACACACACACACACACACACACACTTTTCTTTAGATGTTTATACTGTTTTGAGAGAAAGTACGAATTCCAGCAGTATTTCCCATTAAATATAGAGAGTCTCTTTTAAAGTGGTAATTTTTCAACATGTGAGAAACTTTTTAATCACTATATTGCATACTGGAACATAGCAAATGATTGCCAATAATGTATCTCTTTGTGACTTAAAATCTATATTAAAATAATTTCTTTAGGGTTACAGGCACAGTCATAATAATTTTGCAAAGCAGTTCATACTAATTCGGGCAGTACAACACCAAGAGGAATGATAGACATTTAATGTAAACATATTTTAAAGATATTTATTTTTCAACTACTAAAGTATGACACAGAGTGCAGTTTATGAACTAAAGTTGCATCCTGCAACATGTTTGCAAATTAAATGTATGCCCTATTCTTCATTAAAACTCCTGTCCAAATATGAGGGCTACAAGTCTTTGAGTGAGTGGCTGTGGTAACATAAAGGTACTGCTTTTGCTTCAATTTAGTTTGTTCATCTATTATCTTTAATTCACATTTTTTTCTTACACAGACAAAAGTGCCATTACAATCAATTGGAGTTTTAACTAATTAAAACTGTAGGATTTGGCCCTTAGATTTGGAAGCCTAGTTAAGATAATCAATAGTGTGTTTGCTACAGTTATTTTATTTTCTGCTTTGTACTGCATAGATTTATATAATGCTTCTTCTGATTTTAAGACATGCTGTGTATAAAGTCACTTCAAATTAATACTTTAATTGTTTAATCTTGATTGCTTTAAGTTCACAAGAGTCGTCACAAAAACAAGAAAGAGGACAACAGAGACATATTTTACTGTTATGGCAAGAGAAATGAAAACGACTATATTATGCCTAGCAAAAGTCTAGCTTATCTATGAAAAAAATGTGCTTGAATGATCGTTCAAACCATCCAATCCTGCTCCCTAAAATTATCATGAAAATCAGAATTGGTATTTTACACTCAATTATTGCCTTATTCAAGACATACTTTGGATACTAATTCCTCTGTTTCCCAGGCTACATATCATTATTGAACTGCAGATAGACTCATCAGGACTCAGCAATGTAAGTCATGAGTAACTTAATTGAAATCAGTGGAGTTACACTGGTATAAAAACCAGTGTTAATGAGTTGAATATTAGGCCTACTGACTGTCCTGCATTGCCTTCTTTTCATTCTTTTATTATAATTATTCAGTATTATGATGATGGCAGTATACACAGTACTAATGATTTAGGAGAATTTTCTTGGGTCTTAAGACATATCTTAAGGATTAATTTAATGTTATTGAACCTGTTGATCCATTTTGGTGCTGCTGTTGTTTTAATATATGTCACATTTTGGGGTAAGAATCCTATATTAGCTAACTGATTATACATCTGACCTAGGGATTTAACTGGTGCTTCATGTGTGTGATTGCATATGCTATTCCATAATTTATCTCAGTGTGATATACACTTTGCCTAAAAATGTTTAAAACGGGGAGTAACTGGATAGAACACACATTTAAAGTGGGAAAAGGGACCATTGTAAAGACACGATCTTTATTGAACTGTGAGGGGCACACAGACCCTAATTCCCCCAGTTCTTCTTAAATCCTTCATGCCCATCCCCTCCTGCTCAGTGGTTGTACACAAAGAAGCTTCCAGGTGCCTTTTGGAGTAACGGAGCCTATATCTTGAAGGATGTTGGAAGAAATGGAGGAATGAAATGAAGGAAAGTCCTGAAAACTTATATTAACATAATTGCTCATAAACAGGAAATAAAGATACAGGGGGGCAGTAGATGGTTACAATGCACTATAACATTTCCATCTATGTAGCAATCTCTTAACATCCTCCTAAAGGACACTGGAAATCTAAGAGTCCTCCCTCAGGCTTCATGGAAACAATGTAATACATAATAAATGACATTTGGTATACCAGTATGGTGCATTGTTGCCTATTCAAGCAATGTGCTGAAAACATTGAAAGCTGCACATGGAAGACTTCAACCCCTAGGCATAGTTTTGTCAAAGTACAAAATGTTTCTAAAATGAAAACACCAACAAATAAGAGGAATCAAAAAGCTGCAAGGCACCTTTTCCACAACTTTGTACAAGCTGAATAGCTTGATCTAATGTAGCATATGTACAGCACTGTACCAGGTGCCAAGTCAATTAAATCACTAATTGACTGTTTTCAAGAAAGACAGATGGTGGATCAAATGGTATTCATTGGGAACTTTCTTAGGCTTCACACCTATGCATGATATATTCAGATTATCCAGTGGGGAGTTCAAGAAGGGTTATCAATGTACTTTTCACCCAGTACTTCCTTTCATGTTTCCCCTCAATCACTTTCAATGGTGCTAAAGCTGAATTTTGGCAATATGACATCTTGAAAAGCTGTAGTGGATAGACATAATTCTATAAAAAAAAGTGTAAGAGATTGGAACTTTGCCAATGTTGATACATCTTCAAGAAGTTATCAAGGAGCACAATCTTAATTGGCTTTCATGTGGCCTTATTGCTCTCATTCTTGCTTGGACTTTTTCCTAGTTTCCACGGGTTATATAGTTCCTCTGAGTGAATATTACAGAAACCTACCAACACCTATTTCTGGGATATTCCTGCTGGGCATGTGAACTCTACATTAAAAAAAGAAAAATATCTTAATTTTGTTCGTCTAAAAATTACTAAGATTTTGATTGTTCTCTCTGCTTCCATACACAGAGCAGTTCTCTGAAATACCTCGGTAGATACATCTGACTGGATAGCACTCTGCATGCATAGGAGTATAGTGCTGAGGCTGAAAAAGGGTTTGTGTGTGTATGGGGGCAGGAGCAGGACTGGATTCTAGAGCATGTTTCTGAAGATGGTGCATATCTTCATTTTACTGTTTGTGGAAGCAGAACTAATTTAAGTGCTAAGCCTACAATCCACTGAATGTAGGGTTTAGCACAGCTGGAGCGCAGGTGGCCAATAGGAGCATGTATCCTACAGCGGCTCTGCTATTTGGGAGCAAGGAAGCCAGAGCAGCAGAACAGAGGGATCAGCCCTCCACACAGGCACATCAATAACCACAGGATTGCAGCTTCCATTTCCTGTGAATCCTCACAGGACATAGAGTAATTACAGTATCCTTCCCACCTCCTCATTCACCAATCCCTCTGTCCTGAGGAGAAAATTAAACAGGAACATTGGGTGGGGAATCTCACCGTTTCATCTGTGCTCCTGTGTTTTCATTTTATTCTTTGGTTCTTAAAAGCCTTTGCAATGCCTCCAGCTGGATGTGTGTTGGAGAGTGTGTTAAATAAGTAAACTTTGGGGCTATTAAAAGCCAGTATTTCTAGAGATGCATGTTAAATTACACTTGTAAACTTTTCATTCTAGCAAGATGATGCAACTGTTAGATTGTTTGTTTGTTTGTTTGTTTGTTCTCTTGTAATATTAATAAGAGATATTGTTTTACCATTTAAAGTTTGGTTACAGAGTGCATTGTCTGCAACCTGTAGGAGAATTCCATAGAAATAATGGGCTATATCTTTCCATTAGTGTAAATCAGGGATAGGCAACCTATGGCATGCGTGCCAACGCTGGCACGTGAGCTGATTTTCAGTGGCACTCACACTGCTTGGGTCCTGGCCACTGGTCTGGGGGGCTCTGCATTTTAAATTAATTTTAAATGAAGCTTCTTAAACATTCTAAAAACCTTATTTACTTTACCTACAATAATAGTTTAGTTATACATTATAGACTTATAGAAAGAGACCTTCTAAAAACTTTAATGTATTACTGGCACATGAAACCTTAAATTAGAGTGAATAAATGAAGACTCGGCACACCACTTCTGAAAGGTTGCCGAACCCTGGTGTAAATCAATGCTGTGCTATTCCAATTTACCCCCACCGAAGATCTGTCCCAATAAACCCAATATAGATGTTTCTTCTTTTCAGTCTTTCCTTCAATCAAGGTAAATCTGTTGGGATTTGCTACCTCTGCACTTAGCTATTCACATATTATAATTTCATCTCCTTTTCATCCTCTTTGGTGGGATTCAGGTAGTCATTGCTGAAGTAGTGAATCTGCTCTTATGCACTGTGAAGGTTTGGCCTGACAACTCTGGTTCTAGATCCTCATCTCTTTGGCAAAACAGCAGCCTCTACAACACTGCCATAATGAGAGAGAGCTTGCATTTAGTGAAGACTAACATTTGCAAATTGAAACGAGCATTTTGTGTGTTTAGTTTCTTCAGCAGACTTTTGAGCAGCTGAAAAGTGGGGTAGTACCTAGAGTTGCCAACCCTCAAGGATTGCATGACACATACCTTAGTACTCTTACGATTTTTGTTCATGTACAGGCAGTGGCAGTATCTCTGGGCCAAATTCAGAAGTGAGACTAGAGGTAGTCAAGCTTACATAATTCGTTTTTGTCTTCCACTCATCTTGTGTGCATATTACACCATCTTACATTTATTTTAGGCTTCCTCTGGGCTCCAATATACTTATTTACTGAGTCTTATGTACTTACCTAGACTAGCAACCACTTAGCAACATATACCGTACACACAACCCTTTTCACATAACCAGTCACTTTGATTCGTTGAATCTAAGGAAACCTACATTGATGTAACTCCAGTGTCAAGGAGCTGGGAGATAGTTGTATAGCAAGATGTATACAGGATGTAGTAAATGTGAATTTAAATTAGTAAAGGTAGGGGACTGACTGACTGTACTTCCTACCTTGTAAGACTTCCTTTCAGCCTCTTGGTGTGTAAGGACGTGTCTGCATAGAGGAGTAATGCACCCTATTGGAGTGTGATTTATGTGTTGCACATTAATTTGTCCATATAGACCCTGCTGGTGTGTAGGAAATGTTCCTTAGTGTACTTTAACATACAGATGTTTGAAACAGTACATGCAGCCTCTTCTGTCTGTGGGTGCATAAACCGACTTTTTCAATACTGAGCCTTTCTGAACAGTAGAGACTGAGATACAACATAAGTAACACAACCTATACCTGCCACTATCTCCATTGACCCCAGGGGCTAGGCTTACCATGTTATGCTTCTGGTGAAATAATAAGGGTCTTTCTGCTAAATATACATTATAGATAGATGTGACCTTTGGCAAGTCACACAATCTCATTTTCCCTAAACTTAGTCACACAATGGTATCGTGATAATGAATACATTGTAAAGAAATTTGAAAGTCTCCTCTAAAGGGTGCTATTTAAACACATAATGCAATCATAATGATTTTTAAATGCTACAGACACTATGTAAGATCCTTAACAGTAGCTGTAACTGTTTTTTCTGATTTACAGTTTGATGGTGGGATTATCATACCTGTAACAAATTGGGTATAATTTTGATTCATTTTTGCTGTTTAAAAAATATATCCTCTGTTATATTATTTTCTGTCAGCTAAGAAAATTCTGCAGGCTTCTTGATAGCCTAATTATCTCCCACTGACACAGTTCTTTGTCCATGTTAAAACTGGATCGTTTAATCTCAGTTTTAGAACACCTTAGAATTCTCAACAGTGCCTGTGCTCAGATAATTTGGTCATTAGAGCTGTTCAAAGGAACACAGTATTTTCTAAGCTATAATGGTGCATATTACAATGTATTGTATAATATGTTTATGACATATAATGATGCCAAATCTGGCATCCAACAGATTCAGATTTTACAGACTTCAATTGTTTAAAACATCCCCTAGTCTGTCATTCTAGAAGAGGAATCATGTAGATCTTTCAGAGACACACAGGTGGAGATGCATGGATTTGTCATCAAGTGGGTTTAATGGCAAGATGGGAAATATATATTTAATGACAAATATATTGGTCATCTAAAATTTTAGATGGAAAATCTTTTAGCCTATAACACTTCAAATGGTCTAACATCCATAGTGTCATACAGAGATTAGGATACAGCCATACTTCTGAGTCACACACTGTTTAATAACATTCAAAATACTTTAGAAATCTGAAATTAAATTTTAAAGATAAATTGTTAATTTTTCTATGTACAATTCAAGAATATGTATAACCTTTTAAACACATTGGTAAAAAAAAAGCAAACTCTCAAACAATAAAAATATTGGAAATCACAAACTAAGGTTACATAAACAATTATGACACCAAACTTAACATTTGCTTCACCAACACAGACCATTAAATGAAGTGGGTGGATCTCAGTTGCCCATACTCTGCCCAATAATGAAACACTTAGTACAAGAACTACAAAATCTAAATGGACCTTATCTAATTGTCGTATAACTTTCTCTCAGGACAACTCATGTAATCTTTAATGCTTTATTGTTATATATAAAGTTGTAAAATGTCTGGCCTATTTTATACCTATACACAATTCACGAAGTCAGAGAGATACTTCAACCACTCAACAGTACCTGAATATTATCCATCCATCAATGCATTTTATGGCATGTCTGTATAGCACCCATCATGTTAGTGTAAATGTACATACACATACCAAAGCAGCAATCTTTTTCAAGTGCACAAAATAATTTTCTTAATGAACCAAACATCACTGGATGAAAAGCTATTCTTTGAACATAGCCAGGGGTCAAATTGCACAGATACACATGCTGATAGCAACACATCTCCAAAGCAGTTGTCTATTCCAAAATCTCAGCTTTTTTTTAAAATAAAAAGTAATTCTCTGGCTATTATTGTTGTGTAAGAAACCTCAAAATGTGAACAGTATAATTAATGCAGCAAGAAGTACCTGAGTCCATTAACAATGATTCTGAGATATGTGAACTGCCCTATTAATCTTAGTGAAGTTTTAACTCAGATACACAATGATGATAATTAACAATGTTAATATTTAAATTATTTCACAGCTCATGGAAAGGAGAGGGAGGATCAGAGTAGACTGTGCAGTTCTGATAGTGACATTTTATTTTGGCACCAGAAATGGGTGACATTTGGGAGAGACACCACCAGTTCTAATTGTCCTTAATCAACAAGGAGCCAACCCCAAGTTTGTCAGAATGTTGGCTATTGAGACATTTTCTGTTTAATGGTCCGTGTGAGAGAAGAGTTAGGCTTGGTGTCAGGATGGCTTATGAAACAGCTTGTGATTTCCATATGTTTGAAAGTTTTATGTTTTCCTAAGATGTGTTTCAAGGAATTTGTGTTTGTATTGCACTTACCAACCTTAGCCAGAACGTAAAGATTTTTCTGTTGCTGATATGGGACTATGTGTCATGATTGGAGCTTGCAATGTTGTTGTAGCCCTGTTGGTCCCAGGACACTATTAAGACAAGGTGGGTGAAATAATATCTTTTATTGGACTAGCTTCTGCTGGTGAAAGAGACAAGCTTTCTATAATTCCCTTGGGGCTTTCCTCACATCCGAGCTCTGCCATTGATTTGCTATGTGGCATTTGACAAGTCATGTATTCTTATTTTGCCTAAAAATATCCAGATGTAGTTATTGGGATATTTAATATATTGTAAAGAAATTGGAAATCCTCCTCGTCTTGCATCTGAAAAAGTGAGGTTCTTACCCACGAAAGCTTATGCTCCCAATACTTCTGTTAGTCTTAAAGGTGCCACAGGACCCTCTGTTGCTTTCCTCTGAAAGGTGCTATCATAATTATTTTTAAATGCTAAAGACAGCATGTAGTAAGGTCCTAAGTGACCTGCCATTAGTGATCACGTTATATGTGTCATTATCATAGGTGAAGCTGGTAGCAACCCCTATATGTAAATTGCCTTACACTTAACATTCTATAAGATTCCTGTGGGATCTTTTTTGGAGAAACTGTAACACCTCAGTTGTTTGCAGTAGGCCTTTGAAATCTGGTAGGGAGAAAGTCCTAGTACTACAGCGTGCCTCACTTTTGCCCCTTGAAATTCTGCACAGGTTTGGCTGAAGTATAAACTGTTAAAATACAATTTCTCTTCTCTCACTTGCATTAACAACATTTTGGTAGCATACCAAAGTAACTGAACATGAATGTTCGAATCTATGGATGGACTCATGCCACTACCAAATCAGCAGCATGTACTGCACTAGGAACTCCATGAGCAGACAGCTTTTGTTGGGAGTGAAAGTGGACTGAGGCTCTTTTTGACAATGCCAACCTCGAAGGACACAGCGCATGGCCCCCATGGTTCATCTTCCCTCTGGAGCACAGAGGGAAGGAACTCTGCCCACCTCCTAAGGGGAAAGACAGGTTGGGCTTCCCTTAACTAACATTGGACCTAACACATGGCCTTGGTAGCCCATTTTGCCACTTCTGGGATAAGTCTTCTCCTGCTGCTAACTAATGTAGTTAGTCCTGTAGCTTAAGCTGGGATGCAGTGCTAAAGGTTCCATGTTCCAACAATTCTTATTATGCGTGCAGGGGAGTTGTTACAGTTGCACATAAAATGATTCATTTTGTTTGTATCTTTTTCTTTAATAATAACCCATTAATCATAATAATTAATAATAAACCTTCTAAAACCACATGTAAAACTCTACATTAAACTGATTTTAGGCTGCAAAGTCAAGCACTTTAAAATTTGGAAATCCCAGAATTTGGATTGCTTGTGCAAGCTTAAATTCATCCCCCCACCCCACCCCTTGTTCATACACATTATGATAACGCCTTTAGTTACATGACCACATAGAACTTTTTATCAGAGCCCTCTTGGCTCATTCAGTGCACAAGCTGCATAGTACTCAAGGAATGTCACACTTGTTCAATATTTTTAGCCTGATCATTGAATTATTGGCCCTTGCCTTGTTTACTGCACACTATTCAAAGCCTGGGTTCAAAAAAGGATTAGATAAGTTCATGGAGGATAGGGCCATCAATGGCTATTAGACAAGATGTTCAGGGATGCAACCCTGTGCTCCAGGTGTCCCTAAACCTCCAACTGCCAATAGCTGGGACTGGATGGCAGGGGATGGATCACTCAAAATTACCCTGTTGTGTTCATTTCCTCTGAAGCACCTGGCAGTGGCCACCATCAGAGTCAAGATACTGGGCTAAATGGACTATTGATCTGACCCAGTATGGCCATTCTGATGTTCTGATGATCCTGGATTAGACCTCAGGGCCTCCTGACTTATACCCCTGTGCTCATTTTTCCAGATCACACTGCCTTGTTTTCATAAATGCTAAGCATCTACAGCTTGCATTAACGTCACTGGCAGTTGTGAGTGCTCAGCACTACTATTTGTCTGATTCCTGGAATCTCAGGTTGGGCACCCAGAAAATGAGGCGCACACAAATAGTGGCCACCTACCAAAGATTTGGTTTAAGTGACATCACATAGGGGTACTGTGGCAGAGGCAGAACAGAATTGTCCTGCATGGCATCTGTCACAGTTCAGGACAACTGCATCTTTACTCCCCCGCCTGCATCTTTATTTAGGCTCTCGGCTCCTCAGCCATCACCTCTCTTGGGCGGAGATCAAAGTGTGTCTCCCTCCTGACCAGGGACTTTCCAGGGTGCGCAGTTCCCTGCCTACATTCTGTTATTCCCAGCAAGGCAGACTGCATAAACAGACCAGCATCTGCACTTTGCTCTCTTTCCAGAAACTATAAACAGCATAATTTCTCTCCCCCTTGAATACCCTGCCCCTGCAGCAGCCTCTCTTATCTTAATCTGGTGCAAAATGGCTCTCTCCTCCATTCCACCCTGGGTCCCTTTATAGACTCCTTCTAGGGTGAACTGCTTCTTTTGTTCTGCCTTTTAGTAATTTCCCATTACTCCAAAGCACCCCTCTGTTCAGATAGGAGAAGGAAGTGTCTTCTCCAAGGTAGAGGAAACCTATTGCCCAATGTGTTTTACTTTTACTTTTAATAGACAATAGTTGAGTGTTGATCCTTCCCCATTGTTTCTGGCCCTGGTAGAGACATGACATAACCCTGCTATTGCTATTGAAGATATGTCCATGTTGAAAATTGTGTCTTTTGACTAAGTAGCAGAAGAAAAATATACAATATTAATAAATATTCTTCCCATGTACAGCAGAGTTGGGCTGTGTGCATAGATATATGGAAGCACAAGTGGAACATAGTTGGGAAGAAAGAGGGGAGACTTGCTAACATTCATTATATTGGGAGAGTTGAAGGAAACACTTTAACTTTGCACACATTACTGTCAGCGTGTGCTGAAGTGATTTGGCTGGTGCAGTGCATCTGCATCATTGATCTGGACCCAATGCCGAAATGACGACAGACAATAGGGATGGATTTTAAGTGGTAGGCTGCAACTTTTATTAAACTTAAACACAGGTGAGAGGTGCTATCATCCATCACTCATACTCTCCTATATCAGGAATTTAAATGTTCCAGTGCATGGGTTAAATGGTTCCTTCTGTATAGCCTGTAACTTGGGGTAGGATCTCTTCAGCCTACCCCCCAAGACTCAGCACACCCTAAGTCCTGCCATCCCTGAACCCTCATCCCCAATGAGGGAGACAGAGAGTGCAGAAGTGTGGGACCTTGGCTCATGAGGGCCACAAGGTCTCACCCTATCCCATAAGCCCAAGGCCCATCAGCAAAATCCCAGGTCTCTTACCTTTGGAAAACATTCATTTTATCCTTTTAACTGCAAGTTGTGATGAATTAACTCAATCATATACCTCACTTAGGTACTAAGGTCCTGATTAACCTACTGGACTCAAAGGTTCCGTGAAGAAGGTGAAAAAGCTGCCTGGGCCTCTGCTAATGGGCCCTGTGGTAGAAAATATTCTTCCTGATACCCAACCCAGAGGTTGGCTACATCTGCTGCATCTGCGAGGCCGGATTCCCATTCCTAGTTGAGGGTAAGTAGGGTAGGGCTGCTGGAACAGAGTTGGGAGATGCTCCACACGGCCTGTGCTGCAGGTTAAATCCCTAGGGCTGGGAGATAAGGGCCAATCAGCAGCTCCAGCAACTGGCCAATGGGCACCAGATAATCCAAAGAGGGAGGAGCTGCCTGGTGTCCCTTGGTGAGTGTCTCCTTCCCTCACTGTTAGAACCATCCCCCTTTGCTGCCAGCCTTATAAATTTCCTCCATTGTTGAGGCGGACGGGTGGCATTTGGTGATACAGTGGCTATAAAGTGAGTTGGAAATGGAGCCTAGAACTGGTAGAGGTTAGTATCAGCTGAGATGCATGGAATGTTCTGGCTGTGCAGCTTAGAATCTCTGCTCTGGAAGATTATAAGAGCTCCTAGAGTGGCACAGTATAGTTCCTGAAGGAAGAAGCTGCAATAATAGGTAAGCTATCTGGGATCAGAATAGCTCTAACACTGTTTTTGCAGCGCTTAGGAGCAGAGATTGGCCAAGGTTGGGAAGGAAAGAAAATGTATGGTTAAAAACTTTTTCTTGACCAATTAACTATTTTATTTAAAAATTGGAATTCTTTCCTCTCAACAGGCCAAATATACTATGGATATAGCTTCCTTGTTCTTTGACTGATAATCTTCAGTATTACAAGGTTAAAGGCTGATTTTTTCAGTAGGCTAACAGTCAATGTTTTTTCATCATATGTCTAACAGGAATGATGATTCAGTAAATCCCAACAGCATTGAGATGATCTCCAATTTAAGCTCACCTACATTTTAAATGTTTCACACAAGTACTGAAGGACATAACTTTTGCCTTGTTTATTTGCACTGAAATTATGCAAATATAAATGTGCATTATATTACCAGTTCTCCAAAGATTTGTTTTATGGGTTTGCTATTAAAGTGCTTTTATGAACTGTGATACTTATTTGTTATAAAGCAGTAGAAGTGCTTTCTCATGGTTGGAAATGTTTTAATGTAGCCAGATAAAATTCATTCTGAAATGGAGGTCATAAATTTATAGAATGATCTTAAATTATGTAACATTAATAACTGTTCCACAAATTCTGAATGGTAACAGTGGTGGAACATTTTAGATATGTATATGTTGTTGAAGGTGGATTTGATGGCACCTCAGAGAAAGTTTTCCCTGATGGAGTTTTCAGTCTCTGATTTGCTTAGTAAAATGCTGCCAAAGTTTTAAGAAGGAGCTACCACAAAAATGTTTCCCTTGCCTGTGATAGATTCTGTCCTAGGGATGTATGTGTATACAATCTCTGCACAAGTCAGTGCAGAAGGGAGTTTCAGAGTTGGGCTGTGGCTCAAAGGTCAGGGATGCAGCTAATGAGTCCATAGTTATGCAAATCCAGTGTCCATAAACCCCCATTAATGTCCACAACTCCCCCAAACCTAGCTCTGACCTGTGTAGAACAGGGGCGAATGGTGCTGTGAAGCTCCACAGATTATGCCAATATACTGACAGCACATTCTGTCCTTCACCTTTGAGAACTTCCTCAAAGTTCTTTTACTTGGATTTTTTGCCAGGTGGTCAGGGAAGTGAATTTCACCATATGTGTTCTGAGTCCAAATAAACCTTACCAACCGAGCTGTATTAGAAGGAGGTCTCTTTTCTATGGAACACAGTTGCATGTGTAATAGAAATGTTAAGTTACCATTATAAAGTATACATGTACAGGCAGCCAGTTTTACGTGGTTTGCATGGAAAAGCTATACTATAGTACATGGACTTTTCCAAATGAATTATTTTGATACACGTGGGGTTTCTTAGACCATAAGCTATAACACTAGCCTTCACAGCAGTGACTCAAAACAACTTTTTTTGTGCTAAACTGTAATATTTTAAATAACTTTAATTATCTTGATTTTTGGAGCTAGAGTATAAAAGCAAAGGTTAATTCAGTAAATATGGAAAATATCTAAATATTAATTTTGCACAAGGAGTGGAATTGTATTGAATTAATTTACTTTTGCACTTCTAGATGCTTCAACAAAAGAATAATCTAAACAGTGGTGGGAAAAAATGGTCATTGTTCTTCTGGAAATGTACCAATACTGGCTCTGAATATTAATCTATCATACCTAGCAATGACATGAAAATTATATTCTGAATAGAATGTAAGACTCTTCAAGACCTGGTGACACACACAAACTTCTTTCTCATTTAGGTCTCCTTAGACTCAGCTTTTGGCTGCCAGTAATTATCTTTCAATGCTAACAGCATAAAAACAGAAAATCCTTTGCACTATACATGAAATAGTAGATATGCACTCCAATTATATTTGACAGGCACAAGCTGAGAATACAACATATTGTGATCCAGTAATATTTATTCCTTTTTCATACTTTAATTTCTTAGAGATGGCTTTTTCTTTTTTAAAGTGTAAGTTTAGTATTACTGCCACAACGACTGACACATTTATTGTTCTCTGCATGAAGGTATTCTACCTGACATATGTACTGAATGTATTACTTCATATTCACCTTTGTTCTGTCTGCAGTGTGCTTAACGTAATACTGGGGAAAGTCAATGTTTTTATGTAGCCCTTATAGTACAGATAAATACACTTGTATACAATTACCGTTATCCAGTACCATTTTCTGTCTGGTCTTAGATATTTGTAAGTGTGAAAGGTGACCCTCACTGGCAGTGCTGCCTACAGGTCAGGGAGGGGTGTGGCCAGTGATCCCCCTTTCTTCTATAACTTTGTCCTGTGGGGTCTTTTGTGGCTCAGCCCTCCAGCCGGGTCACACGTTCTAGTCCACTCCTTTTTGGTATATACAGAAGGAAAAGTCCAATAGTGGAGAGGTCTTTTGGTGCCTGTGAGGACTTGGGGTGTGGACGCTTGTGTATTCAGGGTCTTCCCCAGCTGGATTCCCCACTAAGGGGTAGACTCCTGTTGTCCCACCTTCAGGGGTCGGTAGGGGAGCCCACGCTCACCATCTCCAGTGGGCTCCAATCCAGGGCCCAATGATGGGCAGCTAAGTTCTGCATCTTGGGGTGCTAAATAGCTGCCTCCCTGGATCACTTCCTACCTGAATTCTGTCTTTTTCCCACAGGGGGAATTACAGAACTAAATAAAAATAAAGTTTCTGACCTTTTCACACAGTCACCAGTCTCTCCTTTGTAGGCTTGATCGGGTCAGTGTGGTCAAGTATTGGGTAGAAAGAGCTCCTGGGCTGTTATTTCTCAGCAGAAGTGTGTTCCCTTCCACTTCTTCTCTCCCTCCGAGTTGCTGTGCTTCCCTTTTTAAGCTCTTCTTCCAGCTTGTGAAGGCTTTGTAGGTGCTGCGTGGTGGGGGCCTTAACCCCTTGTTTTCCAGTGTGGGTTTGTACTCCCCAGCACAATAAGGTGTGTATCAGCTTGGTATTGAAGCATCTATGACTTGTTATCTAAACATCACATGGCCTTTTCTTATGACACGTTAATTCTACACCATGAAATGTTTCAGACTTTTGCCTGAGCTGTTAGCCAAAATATGAAACCTTTTAGAGTGTTTTCATTAGAATGAGAAATTATTCATATGAAGCAGGTATATTGAGGGTTGCCACCTGTCTAGGTTTTCACAGGGTTGTCCCTTTTTTGTAAGGGTGTTCACTACACAGTACCAGCTCTCCAGTTTTATGCACTCAGGATCATCCCAGATGTCCTATTTGTTTTTGTTTTTGTACCTCAGCTGTGGAAATCCTAGGTATATTCTCAGTGCAATCTTGTTAAGTTATAAAAAATGTACATAACATCCTGTTTCCCTGAACACAATAGAAACAAACCACAACAGGCACTTTCCTTGTTCAGTAATCATTAAGTCTGCCACTCACTTGGATAAGTTCTGTTCATAGTTCTGTCTCTGCTTCCTCTCACAGACTCCTTCTCTAGGCACAGGCTTTACCCAATCTCCTAGACCCTATAGAGTCTAGTTACAGAGACCCAACCCACTATCGTTGGGGTAAATGTAAGACAGACTTGATTTCCTGTTTACACATACTCTTACCTCCTTGCTGTATGGTCTCTACTGGTCACTCTATATTTTCACAACTAAGACTACATTCCCCTTTTTGAAAAGGAAAGGATGATAAAAACTGTATCTAAACTTTACATTAACCAACAACATATAGCTGGAATAAAATATCAACAGGAAACAAGAATAAACAGAGCTAGGAAGGACAGGGTAGACTGTCTGAACCTTTAGCTTCATGTCAGGGATTTATTCTATCCTTTTAAGATGACTTCTTGAATCCTGAAGAGCATATTGGTCCCAGGCTGGAAATGGAATCCAGTCTGTGTATTAAGGATCTGTAACCTGCTTGTACCATCTGTTAGGTTAGGGTGAGACACTGCTCGATTCAAATCCTGTTTAGTTTGTAGAATTTAGACGGCAAATTTATTTTCATTTCTTAAATAACAAACTTTGATCTCTCTGCTTGCTACTTATAATTACTTAAACTCTATCTTTCTGTAGTTAATAAATCTGTCATATGTTTTACTTAAAATAGTGTGTTTGAAGTGGTTGAAGTGCTTGAGAAATCTCAGCTCAGTTTATGAAGGCTAGTGTGTGTCCTCCCCACATTGATGGAGTGGCGAACTACTTAATGAACTTACACTAGCCGGGCTTCTGACCATTGCAAGGCTGGGGAGCTGGGGGAATTTGCTGGAGCCTCACTATTGATTGTTTATGAGTCGCTGGGAGATCATTCATGTAACACAGTTGGGTGTGATCCTGCTTGTGGATGGCTGTGTAAGTCCAGTACCTGCCAGAAGTTTGTAACTTGACATCAGCATCACAGTGTGAGGCCCAGCCCAGGTTGATGGGAGAGAGGGCTCAGCAGTCCCAGAGTCCAGGTTGTACCCCAGGGACTCCATTACAAATAGGTTTATAAGGAATAACCAGAATGGATTTGTCAAGAACAAACCATGTGAAACCAACTTGATTCCTTTGTTTGACAGGTTTTCTGGCCTGCCAGATGGGGGCGGGGGGAAGAAGCATACATCATATAATTAATTTAAGTAAGGCTTTTGACACAATCTCTCATAAATAAAAGATATTAACCCACCAACTTTGTCTCTCTAGCAGTCCAATATGACATTTTCATTGGCAAACTAGAGAAATGTGGTCTAGATCAAGTTACTGTGGGTGCACAACTGGTTGAGAAACTGTACTCAAAGATCAGAGGGGTAGCCGTGTTAGTCTGGATCTGTAAAAAGCAACGAAGAGTCCTGTGGCACCTTATAGACTAACAGATGTATTGGAGCATAAGCTTTCGTGGGTGAATACATCAGACAAAGTGGGTATTCACCCACGAAAGCTTATGCTCCAATACATCTGTTAGTCTATAAGGTGCCACAGGACTCGTTGCTTTGTACTCAAAGAGTAGTTATCAGTGGTTTGTGTGGAATCAGTGGAGGGGTGTACCTAACAGGGTCCCATAGGGGTCGGTCCTGGATCTGATACTATTCAACACTTTCATTTATGACTTGTATAATGGAGTGGAGAGTGTGCTTATAAAATCTGTGGATGACACCAAGCTGGGAGGGGTTGGTAGCACTTTGGTGGACAGGAAAATGATCTTGTGAAATTGGAGAATTGGTCTGAATTTAATGAGATTAATTTCAATAAAGATAAGTGCAAAGTATTTCACTTAGGAAGGAAAAATCAAATCACAACTACAAAATGGGGCTAGGCAGTAATACTGCTGAAAAGGATCTGGGGGTTATAGTGGATCACAAATTGAATATGAATCAACAATGTGATACAGTTGTAAAAAGGCTAGGATCATTCTAAGGTGTATTAACAGGAATATTGTATGTAAGACGTGGGAGATAATTGTCCCACTCTACTTGACACTGGTGAGGCCTCAACTGGACTACTGTGTCCATTTGTGAGTGCCACACTTCAGGAAAGATGTGGACAAATCGGAAAGAGTCCAGAGGAGAGCAACAAAAGTGATTAAAAGGTTTAGAAAACCTGACCTATGAGGAAAGGTTAAAAAAGGGCATGTTCAGAAGACTCTTGGGGAGAATCTGATAAGTCTTCAAATACCTTGAGGGCTGTTAGAAAGAGGACTAAGATCAATTGTTTTCCATGTTGGGGATTAGACTAGATGACCCTTGTGGTCCCTTCTAACTTGATGGTTCTGTGATTCTATGTCCACTGAAGGTAGAAGAAGTAATAATGGGCTTTATGTGCAGAAAGGGAGATATATGCTAGATATTAGGAAAAACTGTATAACTGTATAGGCAGTTTAGCTCTGGAATAGGCTTCCAAGGGAGGTTGTGTGATCCCCATAGATTCATAGATTCTAGGAATGGAAGGGACCTCGAGAGGTCATTGAGTCCAGTCCCCTGCCCGCATGGCGGGACCAAATACTGTCTAGACCATCCCTGATAGACATTTATCTAACCTACTCTTAAATATCTCCAGAGATGGAGATTCCACAACCTCCCTAGGCAATTTATTCCAGTGTTTAACCACCCTGACAGTTAGGAACTTTTTCCTAATGTCCAATCTAGACCTCCCTTGCTGCAGTTTAAGCCCAGTGCTTCTTGTTCTATCCTTAGAGGCTAAGGTGAAGAAGTTTTCTCCCTCCTCCTTATGACACCCTTTTAGATACCTGAAAACTGCTATCATGTCCCCTCTCAGTCTTCTCTTTTCCAAACTAAACAAACCCAATTCTTTCAGCCTTCCTTCATAGGTCATGTTCTCAAGACCTTTAATCATTCTTGTTGCTCTTCTCTGGACCCTTTCTAATTTCTCCACATCTTTCTTGAAATGCGGTGCCCAGAACTGGACACAATACTCCAGCTGAGGCCTAACCAGAGCAGAGTAGAGCGGAAGAATGACTTCTCGTGTCTTGCTCACAACACACTTGTTAATACATCCCAGAATCATGTTTGCTTTTTTTGCAACAGCATCACACTGTTGACTCATATTTAGCTTGTGGTCCACTATAACCCCTAGATCCCTTTCTGCCGTACTCCTTCCTAGACAGTCTCTTCCCATTCTGTATGTGTGAAACTGATTTTTTCTTCCTAAGTGGAGCACTTTGCATTTGTCTTTGTTAAACTTCATCCTGTTTACCTCAGACCATTTCTCCAATTTGTCCAGATCATATTGAATTATGATCCTGTCCTCCAAGGCAGTTGCAATCCCTCCCAGTTTGGTATCATCCGCAAACTTAATAAGCGTACTTTCTATGCCAATATCTAAGTCGTTAATGAAGATATTGAACAGAGCTGGTCCCAAAACAGACCCCTGCAGAACGCCACTTGTTATGCCTTTCCAGCAGGATTGGGAACCATTAACAACAACTCTCTGAGTACAGTTATCCAGCCAGTTATGCACCCACCTTATAATAGCCCCATCTAAATTGTATTTGCCTAGTTTATCGATAAGAATATCATGCGAGACCGTATCAAATGCCTTACTAAAGTCTAGGTATACCACATCCACAGCTTCTCCCTTATCCACAAGACTCATTATCCTATCAAAGAAAGCTATCAGATTGGTTTGACACGATTTGTTCTTTACAAATCCATGCTGGCTATTCCCTATCACCTTACCACCTTCCAAGTGTTTGCAGATGATTTCCTTAATTACTTGCTCCATTATCTTCCCTGGCACAGAAGTTAAACTAACTGGTCTGTAGTTTCCTGGGTTGTTTTTATTTCCCTTTTTATAGATGGGCACTATGTTTGCCCTTTTCCAGTCTTCTGGAATCTCTCCCGTCTCCCATGATTTTCCAAAGATAATAGCTAGAGGCTCAGATACCTCCTCTATTAGCTCCTTGAGTATTCTAGGATGCATTTCATCAGACCCTGGTGACTTGCAGGCATCTAACTTTTCTAAGTGATTTTTAACTTGTTCTTTTTTTTATTTTATCTGCTAAACCTACCCCCTTCCCATTAGCATTCACTATGTTAGGCATTCCTTCAGACTTCTCGGTGAAGACCGAAACAAAGAAGTCATTAAGCATTTCTGCCATTTCCAAGTTTCCTGTTACTGTTTCTCCCTCTTCACTGAGCAGTGGACCTACCCTGCCTTTGGTCTTCCTCTTGCTTCTAATATATTGATAAAAAGTCTTCTTGTTTCCCTTTATTCCTGTTGCTAGTTTAAGCTCATTTTGTGCCTTTGCCTTTCTGATCTTGCCCCTGCATTCCTGTGTTTTTTGTCTATATTCATCCTTTGTAATCTGTCCTAGTTTCCATTTTTTATGACTCCTTTTTATTTTTTAGGTCATGCAAGATCTCGTGGTTAAGCCAAGCTGGTCTTTTGCCACATTTTCTATCTTTTCTAACCAGCGGAATAGCTTGCTTTTGGGCCCTTAATAGTGTCCCTTTGAAAAACCGCCAACTCTCCTCAGTTGTTTTTCCCCCCCAGTCTTGATTCCCATGGGACCTTACCTATCAGCTCTCTGAGCTTACCAAAATTCGCCTTCCTGAAATCCATTGTCTCTATTTTGCTGTTCTCCCTTCTACCCTTCCTTAGAATTGCAAACTCTATGATTTCATGATCACTTTCACCCAAGCTGCATTCTACTTCCAAATTCTCAACGAGTTCCTCCCTATTTGTTAAAATCAAGTCTAGAACAGCTTCCCCCCTAGTAGCTTTTTCAACCTTCTGAAATAAAAAGTTGTCTGCAATGCGGTCCAAGAACTTGTTGGATAGTCTGTGCCCCGCTGTGTTATTTTCCCAACATATATTTGGATAGTTGAAGTCCCCCATCACCACCAAATCTTGGGCTTTGGATGATTTTGTTAGTTGTTTAAAAAAAAACCTCATCCACCTCTTCCATCTGGTTAGGTGGCCTGTAGTAGACTCCTAGCATGACATCGCCCTTGTTTTTTACCCCTTTTAGCCTAACCCAGAGACTCTCAACACTTCCGTCTCCTATGTCCATCTCCACCTCAGTCCAAGTGTGTACATTTTTAATATATAAGGCAACACCTCCTCCCTTTTTCCCCTGTCTATCCTTCCTGAGCAAGCTGTACCCATCCACACCAACATTTCAATCATGTGTATCATCCCACCAAGTTTCAGTGATGCCAACAATGTCATAGTTGTATTTATTTATTAGCACTTCCAGTTCTTCCTGCTTATTACCCATACTTCTCGCATTTGTATATAGGCATCTCAGGCCTGGTCTACACTACGAGTTTAGGTCGACTTTAGTCGCGTTAAATCAAATTTAGCCTGGACACGTTCACACGACGAAGCCCTTTCTTTCGACTTAAAGGGCCCTTTAAACCGGTTTCTTTAATCCACCTCCGACGAGGGGATTAGCGATAAAATCGGCCTTAGGGGGTCGGAATTGGGTTAGTGTGGACGGAAATCGACGTTATTGGCCTCCGGGAGCTATCCCACAGTGCTTCATTGTGACCGCTCTGGACAGCACTCTCAACTCAGATGCACTGGCCAGGTAGACAGGAAAAGCCCCGCGAACGTTTGAATTTCATTTCCTGTTTGCTGAGCGTGGAGAGCACAGGTGACCACGCAGAGCTCATCAGCACAGGTAACCGTGATGGAGTCCCAGGATCGCAAAAGAGCTCCAGCATGGACAGAACGGGAGGTTCGGGATCTGCTCGCCATATGGGGAGATGAATCAGTGCTGGCCGAACTCCGAAGCAGTAAACGAAATGGCAAAATATTAGAAAAGGTCTCCAAGGCCATGAAGGACAGAGGCCATAACAGGGACACACAGCAGTGCCGCATGAAAATTAAGGAGCTAAGGCAAGCCTACCACAAAGCCAGAGAAGCAAACGGAAGGTCCGGGGCTGAACCACAAACATGCCGCTTCTACGCGGAGCTGCATGCCATTCTAGGGGGTGCAGCCACCACTACCCCAACCGTGTGCTATGCGTCCCTCAATGGAGAAACACACAGGGAAGCGGGTTCGGGGGACAAGGAAGATGAGGATGGAGATAATGTAGATAGCTCACAGCAGCAAGGAAGCGGAGAAACCGGTTTATCAAACAGCCAGGATATGTTTATCACCCTGGACCTGGAACCAGTAACCCCCGAACTCACCCAAGACCCTGCGGGCACACAGTGGACCTCCGGTGAGTGTACCTTTGTAAATATTACACATGTTTTAAAAGCAAACATGTTTAATGATTAATGATTAATTTGCCCTGGCAATCGCGGCCAGTACAGCTACTGGAGAAGTCTGTTAACGTGTATGGGGATGGAGCGGAAATCCTCCAGGGACATCTCCAGAAAACTCTCCTGGATGTACTCCCAAAGCCTTTGCAAAAGGTTTCTGGGGAGGTCTGCCTTATCCTGTCCGCCATGGTAGGACACTTTACCACGCCAGGCCAGTAGCACGTAGTCTGGAATCATTGCATAACAAAGCATGGCAGCGTATGGTCCCGGTGTTTGCTGGCATGCAGACAACATCCATTCCTTATCGCTCTTTGTTTTCCTCAGGAGAGTGATATCATTCACAGTCACCTGGTTGAAATGGGGCAATTTTATTAAGGGGACATTCAGAGGTGCCCCTTCCTGCTCTGCTGAACAGAAATATTCCCCACTGTTAGCGACGTGGTGGGGGGGAGGGGTGAAGTGATCATCACAGAGAATTGGGTGTGGGGGGGAGGGGAATTAGTTGGGTTTGTGCTGCATGTTAACCCTGAAACCGCAGCCCCTTCTTTTACATTGCAAACCCATTTTAAATGGCCAACCAAACGGGTGCTTGGTATGGGAAATGAGGGCAGTACTGTTTGAAACCATCCCCACATGTTAAGAAGGTTAAAAAAGCCCAAAGACTGTATGTCTTACCATGGCTGCCTGCAAGCTGAAATCTGTGTCCTGGCACTGCGTGAGTGATCTCTCACACCAAACCAGGAGACTCTCAATATAAGAGGAAAAATGCGACCTTGTAACGAAAGCACATGTGCTGTTTTATGTGAACAGCAAAATTTAACGTGAAAGAGTGTACCCATTGTTCTCTAAAATGTATCTTTTTTAACCACCTCTCCCCTTCTCCTCCACCAGCTGCAAATGTGTCTCCTTCACAGAGGCTACTGAAGATTTGAAACCGAAAGCGAAGGACACGTGATGAAATGTTCACAGAATTACAGACTGCCTCCCACGCTGACAGAGCCCATCAGAATGCGTGGAGGCAGTCAATGGCTGATTTTAGAAAAGCCCAATATGACCGAGAGGAGAGGTGGTGGGCTGAATCGCGGGCAGAAGAGCAGA
Source organism: Terrapene triunguis (assembly GCF_002925995.2). Lineage (NCBI taxonomy): Eukaryota > Metazoa > Chordata > Testudines > Emydidae > Terrapene > Terrapene triunguis. The sequence continues at coordinate 86,800,150 of NW_020664409.1, read as the reverse complement.
AGTGGCGTGCTGAATTGCGGGCTGAAGATGAGAGGTGGCGTCAGCTTGCACACAGAAGGCAAGAGTCGATGCTCCGGCTGCTGGAGCATCAAACTAATATGCTGCAGCGTATGGTTGAGCTGCAGGAAAGCCAGCAGGAGCAGAGACCGCCGCTACAGCCCCTGTGTAACCAACAGCCATCCTCCCCAAGTCCCATTGCCTCCTCACCCAGACGCCCAAGAACACGGTGGGGGGGCCTTCGGCCACCCACTCACTCCACCCTAGATGATTTCCATAGCAATAAGTTTTAAAGTTTTAAATTGCAGTGTGTCCTTTTCCTTCCCTCCTCCCCCACCCATCCCGGGCTACCTTTCCAATTATCCCCCTAGTTGTGTGATGAATTAATAAAGAATGCATGAATGTGAAGTAACAATGACTTTATTGCCTCTGCAACTGGTGCTTGAAGGGAGGAGAGTAGGGGAGGGTGGGGTGGTTGGTTTACAGGGAAGTAGAGTTAACCGGGTGGGGGCGGGAGATGCGGAGGGTTCATCAAGGAGAAACAAACAGAAGTTTCACTCCGTAGCCTGGCCAGTCACAAAACTGGTTTTCAAAGCTTCTCTGATGCGCACAGCGCCATGCTGTGCTGCTCTAACCGCCCTGGTGTCTGGCTGCGCGTAATCAGCGGCCAGGCGATTTGCCTCTACCTCCCACCCCGCCATAAATGTCTCCCCCTTACTCTCACAGATATTGTGGAGCGCACAGCAAGCAGCAATAACAATGGGGATATTCTTTTCGCTAAGGTCTGAGCGAGTCAGTAAGCTGTGCCAGCGCGCTTTTAAACGCCCAAATGCACATTCCACCACCATTCGGCACTTGCTCAGCCTGTAGTTGAACAGGTCCTGACTCCTGTCCAGGCTGCCTGTGTACGGCTTCATGAGCCATGGCATTAAGGGGTAGGCTGGGTCCCCAAGGATCACGATAGGCATTTCAACATCCCCAACGGTTATTTTCTGGTCCGGGAAGAAAGTCCCTTCCTGCAGCTTTCTAAACAGAGCAGACTGCCTGAAGACAGTACCCTTCCCGGCCAGCCCACGTTGATGTCAGTGAAACGTCCCTTGTGATCCACCAGGGCTTGCAGCAGCATTGAAAAGTACCCCTTGCGGTTTATGTACTCGGTGGCTTGGTGCTCCGGTGCCAAGATAGGGATATGGGTTCCGTCTATCGCCCCACCACAGTTTGGGAATCCCATTGCAGCAAAGCCATCCACTATGGCCTGCACGTTTCCCAGAGTCACTACCCTTGATATCACCAGGTCTCTCATTGCCCTGGCAACTTGGATCACAGCAGCCCCCACAGTAGATTTGCCCACTCCAAATTGATTCCCGACTGACCGGTAGCTGTCTGGCGTTGCAAGCTTCCACAGGGCTATCGCCACTCGCTTCTCCACTGTGAGGGCTGCTCTCATCCTGGTATTCTGGCGCTTCAGGGCAGGGGAAAGCAAGTCACAAAGTTCCATGAAAGTGCCCTTACACATGCGAAAGTTTCGCAGCCACTGGGAATCATCCCACACCTGCAGCACGATGCAGTCCCACCAGTCTGTGCTTGTTTCCCGGGCCCAGAATTGGCGTTCCACGGCATCAACCTGCCCCAGGAACACCATGATTTCCACATTGCTGGGGCCTCTGCCTTGTGAGAGGTTTAGGTCCATGTCCATTTCCTCATCACTCTCGTCGCCGCGCTCTAATCGCCACCTCCTCGGCTGGTTCCAGTTTTGCTGTGGCATGTCCTGGCTCTGCATATACTCCAGGACAATGCGCGTGGTGTTCATAGTGCTCATAATTGCCGCGGTGATCTGAGCGGGCTCCATGATCCCAGTGCTAGCTATGGCGCCTGGTATGAAAAAAGGCGCGAAACTAGTATCCGACGGACTAGGGGAGGGAGGGAGGGAGGGGCGAGTGACGACATGGCATACAGGTACAGGGAATTAAAATCAAGAAAGGTGGCTGTGCATCAGGGAGAAACACAAACAACTGTCACACAGAATGGCCCCCCCCCAAAGATTGAACTCAAAAGCCTGGGTTTAGCAGGAGGGAGGGGGGAAGCAAATGAATACAGAATAAATCTATTTTTTACATCTTAAGACGACGGTGCAGCATGACTGATAGCCCTCGGCATTTTCTGGGTGCTTGGCAGCAAATACTGGGCGCTTGGCAGTTAGCCTTCAGGTCTACTGCACAATCTGATACCCACTGCAGTATGACAATGATGGATACCAGTCGTAATATACTATCTACTGCCCAAAAGGCAAGGGGTTGCTGCTGTGTAGCAATGTTGCCCCATACTTCGCATACTACGACTGATAACCATCATCATCAAGGCAAGGGGTTGCTGCTGTGTAGCAATCTAGACCCACGTCTGCCAGCCCCATGTCTGCCAGCACCCAGATCGCCCTCGGCCTCTTCTGGGTGCTTAGCAGAAAACTGGGTGCTTGGCAGAAAATAGTATACTACGTCTGATAACCATCATTGTCTGCCCAGGTGCCCATGATCGACAGCCACTGCTGTCCGACGAGGACGGTTACCAGTCGTAATAAACCAGCTACTGCCAAAAGGCAAAAGGCAAGGGCTGGTGCAATGTAGCCCTACGGCTGCCAGCCCCACGGCTGCCGGCACCCAGATCGCCAATGAAGGCTACCAGTCATGCTGCACCGTCTACCGCCAAAAGGCAGTTAGCTGCTGCTGCTGTGTAGCAATGCAGTCCCACGTCTGCCGGCACCTAGATGACATATGGTGACGGTGAGCTGAGCTGAGCGGGCTCCATGCTTGCCGTGGTATGTTGTCTGCACAGGTAACCCAGGTAAAAAGGCGCGAATCTATTGTCTGCCGTTGCTGTGACGGAGGGGGAGGGGCCTGACGACAGGTACCCAGAACCCCCCGCGGCACTGTTTTGCATCATCCGGGCATTGGGGTCTCAACCCAGAATTCCAGTGGGCGGCGGAGACTGCGGGAACTGTGGGATAGCTACCCATAGTGCAATGCGCCGGAAGTCGACGCTAACCTCGGTACTGTGGACGCGGTCCGCCGAACTAATGCACTTAGAGCATTTTATGTGGGGACACACACAATCGGCTGTATACAACCGATTTCTATAAAACCGGCTTCTATAAATTCGACTTAATTTCGTAGTGTAGACATACCCTAAGATACTGGTTTGATCTTGCCTCCCAGTTTTGTCCTGAGCCTCCTTTCTCTCTGCCAATATAGCCCACACTCCCTCTTGTTTCCGACCCATCTCCCAGGTCTCCATGTTCCCCACTTACCCATGGGCTTTGCTCGCCTGTCCCCGTCGAACCTAGTTTAAAGCCCTCCTCAGTAGGTTAGCCAGTCTGTGTCCAAATAGGGTCTTTCCACTCCTCGAAAGGTGAACGCCATCTCTGCCTAGCAGTCCTTCCTCGAAAAGCATCCCGTGGTCGAGGAAGCCAAAGCCCTCCTGGCAGCACCATCTTCGCAGCCAGGCATTCACCTCCATGATGCATCTGTCTCTGCCCGGGCCCCTACCTTTGACAGGAAGAATCAAAGAGAATACCACCTGCACTCCAAACTCCTTCACCCGTACTCCCAGAGTCCTGTAGTCACTCTTGATCCGCTCAGTGTCACACCGCGCAGTATCATTTGTGCCCACATGGATGAGTAGTATGGGGTAGTAGTCAGAGGGCTGGATAATCCTCGACAATGCCTCTGTAACATTTTGGATACGGGCTTCCATCATTGGAAGTTTTAAAAAATAGATTGGACAAACACCTGGCAGGGATGATTTAGGTTTATTTGGTTCTCCCTCAGCATAGGGAGCTAGACTTGATAATTTCTCAAAGTCCATTCCAGCCCTACATTTCTAGGATTCTGTGAAATTATAAGTATCTGCCACACTCTTAAAAGTCTCAGAGGAAAATTGAGAGTGAGGAGTGAGTATGGAAACTTGCCAGCTGGAGGAGTTTGGTCCAGGCTTACTGAAGTTACCAGGAAAGTTCTCTACAGACTCCAGAGACTGGTCCATCATGGCTCACAGAGGTCTGGGTAGGGTGAGACCAGAGTGGGAGAACTTTGGATCTGTGGCTTATGAAAAGGAAGCCTGAACTAGGGTATGAAATAATACTCTCTGGGGTTTGAAAAGCATAGTGGGCACTTTCAGCTGACCAGTACCAAAGGTTTATTTATAGAATTTAATTGAAAATAATAAATTACAAGTTCATTAATTCAGTCTGGGGTGATACTGTGGTGAATGGGGATTTCTGCAATGTTGTACATTGCATACTGTACCTAGCTGGGGACCCCTGTTCCTGGGGACAGTTCCTTCTAATAAGTGAGCAGAGGGAGGGGTGCTCGAGGTAAAATTTCGAAGTGAGAAGCTTGGTGGTGGCAGACTTGGTATTCCAGACTGGACTGTAGGAAACCCAGGGTTGTGACAAGCTGAAAGAAGGATTTTGTGAAACGGATGCTACCTGGTCCTCTGAGCTTAGTGATGAGACATTTTGACAAATGGGAAATGTACGCTTTCGATGGAGGGTGGGACAATGTCTTGACCAGCTTTTTTAACTGTTTCCCCTTTCTGACCAGTATGATGTAAACAATACCTGGGTTCAGTTTGATCCAGCTGCTCTTTACCCAGGAGGTCATTTTCTGTAGGTACTCAGACTTTTTAGCAGTGGCAGCAGCTGAGAATGAGGTCTATAGTTGAGTGTTGGCAGCTAAGCCTATGGCATCACACTCTCCCTTCCATGGTGGATATTGAGGACCTTTGGGGAGGAGGAGTGGTTACCTGTTGTCATTCTGAGATCTGCTAGAAAGGAACAATTGGAGCCACTGTAGCACTGGGCCGTATACTCCTGCTATGTCATGTAGGTGTGTTAGTGGTACCTTGTGATCCACTGTCCAAAGGCTTCATATAGATCTACCAATATGAGCATGGAGTTCTTACATATGACCATCAGAGGTAATTTTTTAGTTCCACTAGGGCAATCTCTATCCTGGGCCCTAGTCTGAATCTTGATTGTGAGGCATCCGGGATGTTGACTGATGTCACATGTTGATAGAACTTGGTAGTTATTAGTTCCTCGTTCCCCCCCCCCCCCAGGATGGTAGTTGAACAAATCTTTAGGGTTAAGTATTTGTTTATTATGAATAAGTCAAACTACTGCATTTTTCAAGGAGTATGGTGCTTCTCTGAAGGAGGCATTGACTACTTCCATTAGCAGGGCATAGTTGTTCTTTATAGGATTTTTTTTTTAATTATCAAATGGTTTAAAGGTTTATAGTTTTTTAAATAGTGTTTAATATGGGTGACTTGATCAATAGCATGAATCGTGGGGTTTTTTTGGGTGGGGGGATTTGCTATTGTTGGTTTTTCTGATTTTTTTTTATTTAATCTTAAATGCCCGTGAATTCAGTTTGATTAATATTGTTGTCTATTTTGAAGTGAAATTAGATTAATTTTTAAATATATTTTTTAATCTGGAAAATATTGGCTTCCTTCCCGAGCAATTTTTAATAAAATCAAATATTGTGTAGGAACATAAAATGGTTAACTCGCTTTTATAAAGTTGCTGTTCCCAGGGCTGGAGACAGGGAAGAAAGAAAGATGTTTCTTTCTGCACTCAGGTGTAATTGTTAGAGACATGTTAGTGTTTTAATTGTTTCATAGAGGGTTGGAAGGGACCTCAGGAGGTCATCTAGTCCAACCCCCTGCTCAAAGCAGGACCAATCCCCAACTAAATCATCCCAGCCAAGGCTTTGTCAAGCCTGACCTTAAATATATGGAGATATACCTATTTCATAGAACTGGAAGGAACCCTGAAAGGTCATTGAGTCCAGCCCCCTGTCTTCACTAGCAGGCCCAAGTACTGATTTTTGCCCCTGATCCCTAAGTGGCCCCCTCAAGGATTGAATTTACAACCCTGGATTTAGCAGGCCAATGCTCAAACCACTGAGCTATCCCTCCCTGAGGACCTTAAAAACCTCTAAGGAAGGAGATTCCACCACCTCCCTATGTAATCCATTCCAGTGCTTCACCACCCTCCTAGTGAAAAAGTTTTTCCTAATATCCAACCTATATCTCCCCCATTGCTCCTTGTTCTGTCATCTGGTAGCACTGAGAACAGTCTAGATCCATCCTCTTTGGAACCCCCTTTCAGGTAGTTGAAAGCAGCTATCAAATCCTCCCTCATTCTTCTCTTCTGCAGACTAAGCAATCCCAGTTCCCTCAGCCTCTCCTCATAAGTCATGTGCTCTAGCCCCCTAATCATTTTTGTTGCTCTCCACTGGACTCTTTCCAATTTTTCCACATCCTTCTTGTAGTGTGGGGCCCAAAACTGGACACAGTACTCCAGATGAGGCCTCACCAATGTTGAATAGAGGGGAATGATCATGTCCTTTGATCTGCTGGCAATGCCCCTACTTATACAGCCCAAAATGCTGTTAGCCTTCTTGGCAATAAGGGCACACTGTCGACTCATATCCAGCTTCTCGTCCACTGTTACCCCTAGGTCCTTTTCTGCAGAACTGCTGCCTAGCCATTCGGTCCCTAATCTGTAGCAGTGCATGGGATTCTTCCGTCCTCAGTGCAGGACTCTGCACTTGTCCTTGTTGAACCTCATCAGGTTTCTTTTTGCCCAATCCTCTAATTTGTCTAGGTCCCTCTGTATCCTATCCGTACCCTCCAGCATATCTACCACTCCTCCCAGTTTAGTTTCTACTGGATTAACCTACTTTCCTTGGTTTGTTCCCTTTGGAGGTGTAGTTCTACATGGGACTGATTCATAGCTTCATAAAACAGTGGATACCTTATATTTCCATCAGTTTGGGACATCATCAGCTAATTTATACTGTTTATCAATAAGCTAATCATCTGAATGTTGTCTGTGGATAAATAAAAGACTTCAGTCTCCAGGCCTGTAAATAGAACCTTCAATGGGTACTAAATTCACCTAAATTTACTTTTTATAAAACATTTAAAAATCAAATTGTCAAGTTATGTTAGCTGATACAGTTTTTATTTTGTTTTTAGTAATTTGTTAAAGGCAAATTTTAAGTGAACATGTGAAGTTTCTCTTGCAGTAGATAAAATTTTGCAAAATTATATTTCTGCTTTTTTATTGGAAGCTGAAGGGTAAACATTAGGAAATATGTCACAGCTCTGTGTTTGGTTAGTCCGGAAAAGTCTTCCCAGGACAGTGGTGGACAATACATTGCTTAAATCTAACTTTAACAAAGTACTACAAGATATGCTGTGGAGCACAGTAATGCTTTGCTGGTAGATAGTTAATGGTAATTATGGCAAGTAATATGGCAAGATATTGGAACAGGTATTTTAGAATAGCAATTTTTAAATGTTTATTACTATACAATGTAAACACAACACACTTCAAACACAACAACCATACTAATGTCAAACTTTTTTTATTGTTATAAAAAAAACTTATGCTCTTTCACTGAAGACAGATAAAATAACATGACTTTACACAAACTTTTCTCTCACTCTCAGAGACTATTTCAACGAATTTTGTTGGGGACTGTTGGAATTTAGTTCTATTTCAAAGAATTTTGTTCAAGAATGCATATGGTTGGATACAGAGCAGCACAACATTTATACTCAGCATGGTTTGCTAACCTCCTGATTCACTGAACTAAATCCTAAATACCATATAATTTTACTGTCTGTGTCACTGTAGCTTCCTCTATGCCTCTGGAATCTATACTTTAGATTCTGATGTATTACAAAACCCTGATTTTTGGTCTTGGTTAAGGAATCCTGATAAACAGTCTGCCTTTCCCTCCCCTGTCCCTTTTCTTTTTCTTCAATACTTGTCAAGGTGAGATTTCTTTCCCCTGCTACTGGAACAATGCAAACAGGCCTGTAATTCAAAAAGCAGCATACATTGCTGAAATTGTTTATTAACTGTCTGAGCAGCTGTCATGTCATTCATTCAAGGTTTTTGTGATGTTCTTGTTTACTCTGCCAACTAGGTTCCTTTTCTTTGGCCCCAGTGGTTTCTATGTTTCTCTGGAGAATGTATGTTCTTGTGTTCTCTTTCTTCCTCTCTCCATCCTTTTGAGGAAGTCAGTATCTCTCTGTCTAATCAGGGAGTGGTTTATGCTGCTGCACTTGAACATAATAGCTGTATCCATGTTACGCTCTTAAACAGTACTGCTTAGTCACGGAGTCACCATCAGAATGACAGCTGAGAGGATTTAACACATTCCCATGTAGAGAAATGCTTTGGCAGCAGTACCATCACTGTGCAGAATACAAACTCATGTGGGAAACATATCTCTTTCTGATAGATATCCTAAAGAAAGGGAGAAACTAAACATGCTGCTGCCTGCCTGCTTTTCTGCTAGTTAGCAATCTCATATAGACAAGTGCTCTAGCAGTTACTAGGTTTAGGAAAGACAAAAACTTTAAAAATGGCCTTGATAGTCTCCTGAGGCCCTGACTAAATCCCACAGAATTGATCCCATCCTAAAGCCAGCAAGCCTTAATGCTGCTTTAGAGAAATATTTGACTGTTCTTTTTTTTAAACTATGCTTCATATAGCCTCCTGAGATTGTTAACTCTTTTTTAACCTTAGTTCACTGTTACCACTCTTTAGTATCCCATGCTGAACAGGATACTGTAGGCAGCCTAAATCTATCATGGCTATATTTTGGGATTGGAATCTTAGTTAACCTTTTAATTATTGTTTGTTCGTGAAGGAATGCTGCTTTAGTTTCTGGTTTCAGCTAGATGTGGAAGTGCAGAAATATTATGTATTAAGCCTGGTATTTCTGGCTTGATCAGAAAGTAGACTTATTGGAAATCTTGTTCTTGTGAGATTTCCATCCCATTTTGGAGACACAAGAGTTTCAGAAAATCTCTGAACTTCTTAAAGTTCACCCAACACTATTGCTCCTGAGAGTGTAATCTGTATGGCTACTGTAAACACATTGAGTCTGAGGCTTACATACGTGCTCTGAATCATATGTGACTAAACTGTGCATAACACACATTTTGTAGTGGACCCAGAGCTAAGTGGTATACACTATTAATCTTTGATTACTAATGAATAAATTAATAAAAAGGATAGATGTCAGATTATCAGATAGTAACAGAGAATCATAGAATCATAGGGACAGAAGGGACTGCAAGGGTCATATAATCTTAACCCCCCACCAAGATGCAGGATTTGTTGTGTCTACACCATCCAAGACAGATGACTATACAGCCTCCTTTTGCAAACCTCCAGTGAAGAAACTTCCACAATCTCTCAAGGCTGTCTGTTCCATTGTCTTACTATTCTTACTACGAGGAAGTTTTTTCTAAATCTAAATCTGCTATGCTGTAGTTTGAACCCATTACCTCTTGTCCTGCCCTCTGTGGCAAAAGAGAAATATCGGTTCTGGAATAATTTGTATAGTGGGGGTGCTGAGAGTTTACAAAACTGTAAACTCTGTATATAATGGAAAACCAGGGGGTGCTACTGCACCCCCAGGAGCCCTAATTCCAGCACCTATGAAGAGAATAACTTTTCTCCATCTTTTTTATGGGAGCCTTTCAAGTATCTGAAGACCACTATCACATCCTGCCCTTAATCTCCTCTTTTCCAAAGTAAACATACCCAGTTCCTTCAGCCTTTGCTCATATGGCTTACTTTCCATCCCTTTGATCACCTTTGTTGCTTGTCTCTGGATTCTTTTCAATTTCTTTACATTGGTGACCACAATTGGACATAGTACTCCAGGTGAGGCCAAACCAGTGCTGAGTAGAGCAGTACTATCACCTCTTGTGACTTGCATGCTATGCCTCTGTTAATGCAACCTAAAATTGCATTTTCTTTTTTCTTTTTTTGTAATAGCATCACATTGCTGACTCATGTTGAGGCTGTGATCCACCACAACTCCCAAATCCTTCTCAGCAGTGCTGTTGCCAAGCCAGATTTCCCCATTTTGTATTTGTTCATTTGTTTTTTTCTTTCCTAAATGCAGCACCTTTCATTTGTGTTTGTTGAATTTCATTTTGTTGTCTATTGCCCAGTTCTCCAGTTTATCAAGATCCCTCTGAATTTTAGTTCTAAACTCCAATATATTGCGCCCTCCTCCCAGCTTTGTGTTATCTGCAAACTACATCATTATGCTCTCTATACCCAGAAGAGGTCCCTGTGGAACCCGACTTGAGACCTCCCTCCAATCCGACATCATTCCTTTAATAGTTACTCTTTGTTTTGTTTGCAGTTGTAAGCATGAAGTATCATGCATAGGTGACAACCAGTTTCTTCTTGTTTTTATGTCTGTGACAGCTGTTTCTTGAAAGCAAAACAGAAACAATCTTTGTCAGAGGCAATACAAAATTAAGTCTATGGATGCAGAATATTCAAACAACTAAAACAGAATCAGACCTGCCAAGTGGGGAAACCTTAAACCGCAAAAAAATGAGTTTTCAGTCTCAAACTAGATACATAGAAAAGTTCTTTGACAGTTTATTGGAAGTTGCAGAAAATGTTTCTGATTCAACTAAATATGGAAGGTAAGGCAGAACGGTAAATAAATCCCTGGTTTGTTTAGGACACCACTAAAACTAAACTTATGCAATTTCTCCCATGCTGTAGATATAGAACTGGAGAGTTATGAATGAAAGGTTTTATATCATAAGCAGATGGTGCCCTCCACAGAGCTTGTTGAGCTAAATTAGGAGTAATCAAATCTCATGTGGCATAACATAAGCTGTTCACCTACAGGTGTGAGGACTCAGGATAGAAATTCTCCCCCATACATGGTATCGCACAGTTGGCAAAGTGCATTGACAGGTCTGGAGGCAGGCCAGTGAGGGGAAGAGGGATTCACCTTTCTCTGAAGCATTAGAATAACAGACTTAGTATACCTATGGTCACATCTGGTAGGGCAAATTTTTTTCAAATAAACCCAGTGCTATGTATTGATTAGCGTGATGTCCCTTCTCCTTTGGGAACACACTAAAACTTCACTAATTCCTCATGGAAATATTTGGAACAGAAACAGTTTTATATTTTTATATTTATATTTTTAATTGTCTTATAAAAATTGGAGATAGTAATTGTACATGATTACTAAGACCCCCAACCCTGTAAGCTGCTCTACCAGGTTAGATTCCAGCTGTCAAAGAAGCTTCACTGGAGTCGTTGGAGCTCTATGAAAATGGATTTTAATTTTGCTTTGTTATAATGCATGTTTGTGTTTTTAACATATGTCCATCTCCATTTGGATCTTTCCAACTTTATTTTTTTCTTCATTCTTTTATTTTGTTGCTGGTTTTGTGTCACTGATGATGTGATCCTCACCCCTGAAGCGACTGAGATGTAGTTGATCCAGATGCTACTGTCAGCATTACTTCTCATAGGGCTTTAATCTATCCAATGTTAATCCAAAAGGCCCAGATATATTACCCTAACTAAAAGACTGAAGATAAATGGATCCTGGTCCAGTGTGAAATTTTGTTCAAAGTGGCAGTCAAGTCTGGCAGGCAATTAACTGACAGTTTCCTGCAGACCTAAACACTGGTTTCAGCATTTTCTGCAGTATTTGGCTAGATAAGGCTAGTTTTAAATATAATATTTAGGTGTATGTATTAGCATTAGCACCCTTGGTTAGCAGAGCGGGTTCCACAAGTTAAAAGAATATTTTTTCCCCCTGTATTAGTGCTAGTCTTTCTTTTTTTGTTTGACAGTCTTAAGAATTTGGAAATTAGACAACCAAGTTCAAAAAGGAACTTCTGACAATATGGACCTCCATTCATTTTATACACCAGGCAGTAAGTTAGTAATAAGCAAAAAATATTAGAACTCTGTTGAATTCTGAACAAATAATGCCATAGAAATCACTATTAGTGTGTTGTTCAAAGTCTTATAGTTATATCTCAGTTTCATGCTTTTTGTACTTTTGTTTATTATGTTGGTAGCTAGAATGTGGTGCTGTAATTTGTCATGATAACATTTAATTTGCCACATGTCAGCTCTGTGGAATGGCACAGCAGTATTATTTGAACTGTACTTTAGGTTTGCTTTTTGTTCCTTTCTCCCTCAATTTTATATCAACAGCAAACTTAAATGTTTTGCAACTGGTTTGATATAATGAATACAGGATAGTGAACCAGAGGTCTAAGTACCGACCTGAAGGCAAAGGTGTAGTACTAAACATCAATGCAAATTAAAAGGCATATGAACTGCTATCATTAGCTCTGGAAAATATAGTGAATTAATCTGAACACCAGAAACAGTCTGTCTTGTAAAAGTTCTGAATAATAGGGCATACCATTAACTATTAAGGCAAAGGACATGATGATGAAGCAGAAGGATAAAATTAAGTCAATGCAGGTTACAGTATCAGATATATTACTACTTACAATGTCATCTCTGTTACAGCTTAGGAAATCATTAAGATGTGGTGCATTAGAGGTGATGAAAATAATACATGACAGCAAGACAGAATGATGAAATAAGAAACAATTTGTTGCTTGTTAGTTGATAGACATATAAAAAGTCCAGTTACTTGTAGTTTACCTTTTAGACAAGCATCAAATCCTGAATTAAAGATTGCAAGTGATGGAGAATCTTCTACTTCACTTGGGTTGGTTCCAATTGCTAATTACTCTTTCTGTTTAAAAATTGCATATTATTTCCTGTTTGAATGTATAGCTTCAACTTCCAGACACTGGGTCTTGTTAGGTCTTTGCTACATTAAAGAGCCCAATACTATCAGATATCTTCATTCCATATGGGTTTTTATAGACTGTGATCAACTAAACATTTAACCTCCTTTTCAATTAGTTAAATAGATTGACCTTCTTAAGTCTCTCACTATAAGGCATGTTTGCCAATCTTCAAATCATAATTGTGACTTATCTAAAATCCCATCCGTTTTTCAACATCCTTTTTGAAGTGTGGACACCAGACCTGGACACACCTCTCTGAATAGTGGTTTCGGAAGTGCCATGTACAGAGGGAATATAACCTCCCTATGTTTCCTTAATGTTCCCCTCTTTATACTTCCACTTAGTGAAGAATCACTTTCATTTCCCCCCCCCCCCACACACACACACACGATTTTTGTGTGTTTATTCCATACAATAACAGGGTAAAGAAAAATGCAGTTAGGTGGGACTGGTAGCATTGCCTATTATTAAGGTTGCCTGACACTTCCCATTAGAAGACCCTGTTTTCAGTTGCATATGATTTTTGCCAAACATTTGGGCTGAAATGTTCAGTGTCAGGTATCTGCCTCAGGATGATTTTTTTTTTTTTTAATTTCAGCCAAAATGGTTTAGCTGTTCCTGAGAACAACACTTTGTATTGTCCCTATACCTGGTAATTGTTACACAAGAAAGTATTTGGCACTGCAAATACTGGGTTTTCATGTGTTCATCGCTATATATGCTGATGTCTTGTTAAGTTTGCTTGTTTTAGATTTGTATCATATACATGTAAACAATTATTGGGCTTGGTTTGTTGCTACAATATTTAATTTGCCACATGATAACCCTGTGAAACACAGAATAATATTATTTGATTTGTACTTTAATGGCTTGTCTATATTTGAAAGTTGAGTCAGATTAAGGGAGGGTGTTAATTTAAAGTGTACTAGCTAAACCAGAATAACTCCATGTGTGGACATTCTTATTTCAGAATAAGAGGGTCCACACATGGAGATATTCTGAAATAATTCCATTTATAGACAAGCACTAAATTTGTTCTGTGCTACTTTCTTCCCTAATTTTGTATGTGTAACAATTTTAACTGGTTCTGTTGATTTTGTTGGTGTAAGTTAGGGCTGAGTTAGGTTTTGATGTTGATGAAGCACCTTCTTTTCCAGGGGCCAGCCTAACAGTGCTGCCCCCAAAGCATGTGGCACTGGGATAGGAGGGAGGGTGTGTTTAGGGCAGCCTGGGGATATGCTGAGTCCATGCATTCCTAGGCATCCTTCACTGGTGAATTTGTGTGGAGCAAATTAAAGCTGCTCTCCTTTGGTCGAATTCCCAAAGGACAGCAGCAGTGAAGATGCTGCTATTCCTCCCCAAGATATGAATCACCCCTAGAATCTACCTGTTTCCCTATATGTGGTGAAGGTGTAGCACACATAAGTTATTATATGTGTGTTACTGTATTTTAATGTAAATGTAACTATTTTGTGTAAGAAATGGATGGAATGCCTTTGTTTTGTTTTTCTGTGTTCTACCTCTTTAAAATTTGGAAGGGGTCAAAGGAACACAGTTCCAGTGAGCAGAGCATAGGGTGACCAGAAGTCCTGGTTTTAAAGGGACAGTCACAATATTCAGGACTTTTTCTTATATAGGTGCCTATTGCCCCCTATCCCGTCCCTATTTTTCACACTTGCTCTCTGATCACCCTAGCAGGGCGGGGCGTGATGGTGACAAAAGAGTTTAATGTTCCCTCACAAACTCAGCAATGGGGCTTGTGTAAGCTTATGTGTGTGTGTTGGATTCCGAAAGAGGTTTTAATAAAATGCTCCAGTTTGAAACAGCTCTTAGGTGTGGGGGTGAAACAGCAATCAAGGCTATAGTGTGTATGTGAGTGTTTACTTAGCACAATGGATGTGTGAGGAATGACTATATTGGATTATTCTGTAACCTTTAGTATTAATTTTGTTTGTTTGTATTATGGTAGTGCCTAGGGGCCCCAATCATAGAGCAATTATATGATAAGACACTCCATACCTCAACTTTACAAACATGAAAGGGTAGACCCATCTATTCACACTGGATACTCCAAAAGTACACTTATTCACACTGAGTAGTCTCTCACTCCAAAAGGAGCCCCATTGAAGGAATAGTCATTCAAAAGGCACAAAACAATTTTCATAGGTATCTGTCTCCCTAGAATGATTTTAATTTTTTTGGCAAATCTCTTACTAATAATTTGCTGCATAAGGACACTTCTGTAGCCTGAGTTTGTGTTCCCCTGGTTTCTTTTTGATAGTGCCCAGGAGTAGTCTTTGGTCTGAGGCATAACTGTGGATTCCCATTTGAGTTTTTATTTTAAAGTGTAACTGTTTAAAATAGGTTTATCTGGTGGCTTTATAACAGGTCTCTCTTAGATTTTGCCATTTTTTCTGTTTTATATATCTTGGTGATATCTAGTCGCTATATTTTTGTGTGTAAAGAATTGTTTCGTAGTCTGTCATTAACAGGGCAGGCTCCAGGCACCAGCCTACCAAGCAGGTGCTCGGGGTGTCCACTTCGGAGAGGGGCGGCATGTCCAGCTGTTCGGCGGCAATTCAGCAGACCGTCCCTCACTCCTGCTCGGAGCGAAGGACCTCCCACCGAATTGCCGCCGCAGATTGCGATCGCGGCTTTTTGTTTGTTTGTTTGGCTGCTTGGGGCGGCCAAAACCCGGGAGCTGGCCCTGGTCATTAAAAAGTAATACATGTTTGGAGAGGGTAAATAATCTTTTTGTTTGTTAAAACAACGAGGAGTCCTTGTGGCACCTTAGAGACTAACAAATTTATTTGGGCATAAGATTTCGTGGGCTAGAGCCCACTTCATCAGATGCATGAAGTGAAAAATACAAGAGCAGGTATAAATACATGTTATTACTGGGATTTAGTTGTACAATAGATAGTTCCAGAATTCAGATATGTGAAATTATTGTAACCAGCATAGCACACATTCATTTAAACACACCACTTATATTGTATTTATATTATATTTATTTTCAATACAGCTCTATTAAGCCTTAGACAACACAGCACTTAATGGCATGTATGGTCAAATAAGCTCAGAACTCTATATATCTCTCTCTATAGAGAGAGGAAGGATACCCAGTAGTTAGGACACTAGCCTAGGACTTGGGTTCAATTCTCTACTCAGCCACAGACTACTTGTGTGACTGTAGTCATGTGTCATTTAGACTCTCTGTGCTGCAGTTCACCCTCCCTACCTCACAGGGTTGTTGTGAGGCTATTTTGGGGGTCCTATAAGTATATTCAATAGATACATATAGCTAAAAACAAAATATAGCTGGAAACAAAATGTCACATCATGCTACAAGCATGAAGCACTGACTGAAATCAGAGTACAAGAAAGGCTTTAATTTTGTTTTTATCTCTCACATAGTATCATTTCAGAATTTCAATTAGATGTGATGGCGGTGTGTTAACACTCTACTTTCTACAATTTTTGACTGGACTTTCTCTGCTCTGTGCTGATTGATTGTTTGATCCTTGCCACTCCCTCACAGTCTTTTCACCTCACCTTCATTCGATACCTGCCTCGGCCCTGTCCCCACTTGCTTCCTGCCTTTTCTTTCTATTTAGTGTATTCCCTTCTAAGTAAATGATCTTTGAAGAAAAAGCATGGAACAAACATGACATTTGCTGCTATCACATTGTTCACACTGCTTGTCTGTTCAGATTGTTAGCTCTTTGGGATAGGGACTGTCTGCTACTCTGTGTTTATACAGTACCTAGCACAATGGGGCCCCCAATCTTGGTTGGCCTGGGCACTACTGTTATAAACATGATTAATAACAAAAAAAATCGTATGGTTTGAAATAACTGGACTCCTCTGTTCTTCAAAACATGATTAAAGCAATCCGGGACCCTATGTACCTCTGACATGAGACTCTGATTCCCTTCCCCCACACTATGGCCATTCTGGTCTGTGCAGGATTGGCTCAGATCAGCAGTGAAATAATTAAGCCATCATTATTTTTATTATAATTAATTCCATCAGTATATTATAATCGTTAACACCCCATTGAGTTGAACTGTCACTGCTCCCACTTTTCAGAACGTTTGCTTTAGTCTCTGCAGATTCAGGCACACATCACTGCATATAATTTTCTCCATCAGCAGACATCTAGAGCAGACTTTTTTGAACTATGGATATGTCTTCACTGCAAAAATAAATTGTGTTTTTAACATGGGTAAACTAACTTAGATTGAAATAGCAGTGAAGACACAGCAACTCAGATTTTAACTCAGATTATTAGCCTATGATAAAGCCTATAGGGCTGAGCTCGAGCCACTAACCAGAATTAAACACTTGAGTTGGCTAGCCTCACTGCTGTTTTAACCCAAGTAGGCAACTCAGTTTAGAATTGCAAATCATTTACTGGGATTTTTTATAAATTACCTTTGTCCCTGTTTTAGCTCAAACTAAAGTCTCTCTCATGCACTCAACAGGCTGCTGGAACTAAGTGGGGTTTGCATTGCAGTGACTGCACATGGCTAGTGGGGAGCTGCTGTGGTGCTGGCACTGAAGGCAGGAAAACTGTCTCATCTTCACTGTTAGTGCTCCCACTTCTGCTAGTCTGCCAGTGAGGCATCAGGGGGAGAAGGCAGCAGTTGGCCACTGCCTCAGAGCTTTGCTGCAGGTGAAAGGATGAGGATGGGAGAACAGAGACACAAAGGGGTACAGGCTGGGCAGCCTAGGGCTCAAGGGGGGAACAAACTGGAAGGATGAGGGTTCCTCTTGAACCCTTGATTGCCCCATTCTATCCCTACAGAGAAGGTGGGAGGGTGAAACAAAGCGGGCAGGGGAAGGGCGAAAGCAGGGAAGGGCAGACTGACATGTTTGTGGGGGATTGTGTGGTGCAAGACGGAGGATGAAACTGGTGTGTGTGTGTGTGTGTGTACATGCACAGGGCAACGAAAATAATGCAGTGTTCCCATTGCCAACTGTATTCTCACAACTTTATTCCAAGTCTTGTGATAACTGTATTGGGGATTTTTCTCAAAGCTCTAATTGCTGGCATCAGTTCATTAAATGAGACTGTCAGCTCTGAATGAAACAAAATTAGTTTCTAGTTTTTATGTCTGCAGAGAAAACTTAAAACATGAATCTTAAAGGATCAAAAGCAGAAGGCAAATAAAATCCTACCTCCACCCACCTTCCACAAAACAAACATACAAAAGTTATTTAAAATTAAAAGCCTTAAAGATGTTTAAGTCAATCTCACAATTTTTGGTTGCTGACTCACGATTTTTGAATGCATGGGGGTAGCAATACTGAGAATGGTATAGCAGCAGCGGTTTCCCCAGGAATTGAAATTGTGTGTGTGTGGGGATTTAAATGTACAGGGTGTGTGTGTCAGGGCCGATGAGATATATAAAAGAGATATGAATAAAATAAATGTTTTGTTAGGATAATGCAAATTTAACATAAGGATAATGCAAGTTACACCTAAAACACATAACAGGTCTAGATTTCGAAATATATATATATATATATATATATATATATATAAAATATATAAAATGTATTTAATTTAAATTGACTTTTGAAAAGTAAGCCATCATGGGATAAGAGGGAAATCCTCTCATGGATCAGTAACTGGTTAAAAGTTGGGAAACAAAGGGTAGGAATACATTATCAATTTTCAGAATGGAGAGAGATAAATAGTGGTATCCCTGAGGGGTCAGTACTGGGACCATTACTGTTCAACATATTCATAAATGATCTGGAAAAATGGGTAAACAGTGAGATGGCAAAATTTGCAGATCATACAAAACTATTCAAGATAGTTAAATCCTAGGCAGACTGCGAAGAGTTACAAAGGGATCTCACAAAACTGGGTGACAAAATGGCAGATGAAATTCAATGTTGATAAATGCAAAGTAATGCACATTGGAAAACAATCTCAACTATACATACAAAATGATGGAGTCTGAATTAGCTGTTAACACCCAAGAAAGAGATCTTGGAGTCATTGTGGATAGTTCTCTGAAAACATCCACTCAATGTGCAGCGGCAGTCAAAAAAGCAAACCGAATGTTGGGAATCATTAAGAAAAGGATAGATAATAAGACAGAAAATATCATATTGCCTCTATATAAATCCATGGAACGTACACACCTTGAATACTGTGTTCAGATCTGGTCACCCCATCACAAAAAAGCTGTATTGGAATTAGAAAAGGTACAGAGATGGGCAACTAAAATGATTAGGGATATGAAACAGGAGGAGAAATTAAAATGACTGGGAATTTTCAGCTTAGAAAAGAGACGACTAAGGGGGGATATGATAGAGGTCTATAAAATCTTGACAGGTGTGAAGAAAGTGAATAAGGAAATGTTATGTGATCAGTCACATAACACAAGAACTAGCAGTCACCCAATGAAATTAATAGGCAGCAGGTTTTAAAAAAACAAAAGGAAGAACTTCTTCACACAACATAAAGTCAACCCGTGGAACTCTTTGCCAGGGGATGCTGTGAAGACCAAAACTATAACAGGATTAAAAAAAGAACTAGATAAATTCTTGGAGAATAGGTCCATCAGTGGCTATTAGTCAGAATGGGGAGGGAGGCAACACCATGCTCTGAGTGTCCCTAGCCTGTTTGCCAGAAGCTGGGAATGGGCAACAAGGGATGGATCACTTGATGATTACCTGTTCTGTTCATTCCCTCTGAAGAACCTGGCCTTGACCACTGTCGGAAGACAGGATACTGGGCTATATGGACCATTGGTCTGACCCAGTATGACCATTCTTATGTAAAAAATAATTATAATAATAAAAATGTTTAGTACAGAAACTCCCCAACATAATGACCTCTCAGGATAGCAACAATGTGAGATAACAACCTTGGCAAATAATGCATTTTAAAAATCTTGGCCTACTAGGAAACATATTTATATAAGTTTCCATTCCCAGTCATAAATCTAGCATTCTGGAGCAAAGTCACTAAAATATAGTCCAACAAACAAATGTTTATTTAACGTGCCCCTCACTTTTCCCTCCACTGCACTCCACTCACCGGTGTTGTCCTTGGTCAGCGGAGACTCAGAGTTCAGAGGTGCTTTCACGTGAGTACACCTCCCAGGTGGGGGGCAAGAAGGCACCCTGCTTGTTCTTCCAGCTGCTCACTGTTTGCTCTGGCTACTGCTGTTCGTTGTGCCCGTTCACTCCACCATTCTGTTGCCAATCATCCTGCGCAGTCACCTTCTGCTGCCACCTGCAACTGTGACCTCTGCCAGTTGGTCTCTTGAGGTTCCACCCAGCTCTCAGTGATTTCAGCTGAGCTTTCAGTGGGGGAACCTCGCTGCTAGTGCAGTCTGGGCTGTCTCTTCCACAGAAACACTGTCCCCACAGCAGGACTAAGCACTTAGACCTGATTATCAGTGATTTCAGCTGCAGTGGTCACTTGACAGAACAAAAGACTATCTATGGAGCCTAATCAGCTCTGTCTTTAAACAGTGGAGAGGGACAGGTCCCCAACCTCTCTCGATGCCCTCAATCAGCACAGGCTATATACATTTCTACTGCCCTTTACTCATACAATAAGATCAACAACATTTCACACACACACCCCCCGGCATTCAAGTGATTTGTAACCCAACCCCAGCCAAAATCACTTGGGCAACACAGCTGTTTGCTGGATACCTAGGTAGATTAGGTGTGAATGTAAATACAATCTGGTCCTGAAGCCTTTCCCTCCAGTCCCAGCTCATCACTAGCTGTCAGGGAGAGCTCATTTAGACTTTGCTTACAAATCATCATTTGAAATTATTAGGTTGGCCAACATCACCAAAATGAATGCACTGACATTGTCATAAAAAACAACAGCTGTATAAGGAAGCTAGTCTATGTTCATACTTTTCAAATCTATTATACTTCTTCAGATACACATATTTTTATCATACACTGTATATGCTTTTAAAGTGTGTATTAATGTTTCAATTTCAGTTCAAATTTCCAAACAGTCACTAAATTGGCATGTAACTAGTTCACAAAACTGGGGGGGGGGTGTTGGGGAAATTCAGGTGGGGGAGTAGGGAAATCATTGTATAGCAGGGACATGTGGGATTAAGACAAGAGGAGAAAATGGGGATGTGATGCAAGACCGGAAAGGGTTAAGCATCCTGAAGGATAAATTACTCAAATTCAACTCTTAAAGACATATGGGTAGATAATGTTTGTGTTTTGTGTATTTATATATATATATACTGGTAGAGGTCAATAATGTAATCAAACAGTCCCTGTCTATGCTGTATTCTGTTAATTAAGAGATCAAAAGGACAGCTTAACATTTAAGTGAACTGTAAACATGGGATATCACTGTATTCATCTCTCCTTAAAATGTATAGCAAATCATCTGTGAATGGTGAAAAAACAGGCAATTGAATTATGTTAATCTGTGGAGATAATTACTGGTTATGCTTAGGAAATGGGTCCACTTCAAAGTCCCCATGAGTGCCTATTGTTCGCTGAAGGACTCTGAGCTGTCATAAGAGGGCCTACAACTGTATAAAAGATCTTTGGGTCCCAATCCTTTTTCAGCTCAGATCTGCTTGAGACTTCTTGCAGGGGAGATTTCATGCAGGAAGTCCCATAAGGACTGAGATCCCAGTCCTGACTGGATCATGCTGAATATAATCATTGGACTATAACCTATTAACTATTTCTGAAAGAACTCTTTGCATCTACAAAGCTCACAATCTCTTCTCTGAATCTCAAAATTGTACTCATATCTGTATGTGTACTTATCTTTTAACCAATGCTCTCTCTCTTTTCTTTTTTAATAAATTTTAGTTTAGTTAATAAGAATTGGATGTAAGCGTATATTTGGGTAAGATCTGGAATATTCATTAATCTGGAAGGTAATGTGTCCGATCCTTTGGGATTGGTAGAACCTTTTTATATGATGAATAAGATTGTCAGTAATCCTCATCATATTCGATTTGGTGTCTGGGTGGAGGCCTAAGGCTGGGTTATTTCAAAGGAACTGTGTTGTTGGCTTCTGGGTAACCAGTGAGGTATTATAGAAGCTGTTTTGTGCTGGCTTGGTAAATCTAATTATTGGAATATCCACCATCTTTAGGGATTGCCCACCCCATTCTTTGCAGTTCACCCTAACTGAGTGACCTCAGTTGGGTCCCCTTGGACTCTGGTCACGGGGGATTTCTGCAGAAAATCTAGGAAAGTATAAAAGAAGAAGAATTTGGAAGAGAGACCTAAAACAGACAGAAAGTTATGGTGGATGTGGGCATAAACATTGAAATTAAAACATGATTTAAGGTTGATACTTCATATCTTAAAATTATTACATAATAACGTTGTCTTTGGGTTTCTGTTGTATATACATGTGTGACATTTTTTTTAAATAAATCAGATTTTAAAAATCTGTTAAAATGGAGTTAAGGTGGAGGGTACAAATCAATAATTTAGGATTAAGTATGTCACAGATTTGCTGCAATTAACTCAAAACAAAGAATTATAAAACAAGGAAATTCAAAGTTAAGGATCAGCACCCTGCACTTTAGCAAGGAGGAGTTTGGCTGGCTGGCCGGGAGAAGGCAGCAATGCTTTCTGGCTTGGGGGAGGAGGGAAGATGTAAAGCTGCTGGAAAGAGCAGTCAGCATGGTAAATGACTCACCACATAGGAATGTGGGGTTTAAAAAAGGTCAGTTGGGCCTGGCCCCTCCTTTCTTTACTCCGAACAGGTTGGGCAGCACCCACCCTCCCTCCCTAATTAGGTCACAAATATGCCTGGTGTTTAGCTATATGTGCTGTGGGCATTACACTAGCCACCCCACTAAGGGGGGCTGGGAAGGAATTTTTCCCTTACCACCATATTGGCCAGGTGCCGTGGGGTTTTTTTCACCTTCCTCGCAGCAGGTTCAGGTAGGCTTGGTTCATGCATAGCATGACGGGCAGTAGGCCATATGTCACAACTCTTTATTTAAGTGTATAGCAGATGTTCAGTGCAGGTACTCCATAAATTAAGGAACAAAAGAACGAAAAAATGGCTTGGAGAAGGAATTAAGAAGAGGTGCTTGGTAATTGAACAAACCGGGGGCAGTTGGAGACTCCTATGACTAGTACATCAGGGAGCCAACCCCCCCATCATTATAGTCCACCTTAACACCCCCCCCCTCCCCACAAGGGGGCATAGTCAGTAAGGACCCGGCAGGAAAATTGCTGGAGGGACCTGGAGGAAAAGGGGGGGAGGGAAATCTGTGGAAGCCTCCCCCCACCCTCACCCCCCCAGAATTGGCTGGAATTGGTAAGGTCCCGGCAGTGAATCTGCTGGAGGGACATAAATTTTGCACCTGCACTGCACACATTTTATCTGCCGGGTTAGTCCCAGACATCTGTCAATAATAAAGTTACGGCCTGATTAAACCCATATCTAATGTCTCCTGTCATTCATTCGGCATAGCCAGGCAATAAACTTTAACGAAATATACATATGTTAAGGAATGGAAATGCACAGTGAGGCCACACATACAATCTTTTTTATCTCTTTCCTCACATGAGGAAGGACTCAAAGACAATTTATTTTGTATGCCATACTATTTTGAGTACCAGTTTTAATAATTTCTTTCTATACTTAAACTTCGCAAATTTTACAATAGCTATATGATATCTCTTGTTTTTGGCTTAGTATGCAATCTTCTTTGTATTCTCTCTACTTTGCAATATGGTATAGTGTCCATTATTGCAATTACTTCATGTAACAGAAAACCTATGGGTGAAAACCTGGCCCCATTTAAATCAATGGGAGTTTTGTCATTTACTTCAGTGGAGTCAGACTTTCAACTTAAGTTTCTTACCTTCCCTTCTTTCTGGTGTACAGTGATTTTTGAAACATCTGGGGTTTTGCTCCAGCTACTTCATTTCTTTTACTCATTTTTAAGGCAGTTGTGGTCTCATAGTATTTTAGCTAATCAGATTTCAGACACTTAAACTTTTTGAAAAATAGTGATGCCTGCTTTGACAGCAGTTGACGTTCCTTGTAATTGCTTCAGCACTTGAGTCTCTATTTTGGATTCCCTAAAGTATTTGTTGTTTTATCATCTTCCTCTTGTAGTATGGTTGTAAAAAGCTCTTGCTCGTCTCCATGTCAGGGAGGCTGTGGTGCTGTTTCTGATAGATCTGGAGTATCTTGGTAGAGATCCATTACTTCCTACCTTTTTTCTCCCCATTACCTTTCCTATACTTTTCAGTTGAGCCATCGCCATTTTTTGTTTCTGTAGAAGCCACTTAATGTGCTTGGGGATGGAGGGATTT
Organism: Terrapene triunguis; assembly: GCF_002925995.2. NCBI lineage: Eukaryota > Metazoa > Chordata > Testudines > Emydidae > Terrapene > Terrapene triunguis. The sequence goes on along the minus strand of NW_020664409.1, from coordinate 86,776,141 downwards.
ACATGTTCAGTTAACTATGCTGTACTGGTTATAAAGTGTCACCAGCATGGGCTAAATGACTACTCGTTTGTAAATAGGCATTTCTTTGCCTCCGTCTTCTTACCACACAGAAACTGCACAGACTCCACTAGTTGTGCATTTTACAGTGCCATTTGTTTCTGAGTTCCCTCTACCAACACCGTGACAGTCCCTGTGCAACCATCTATTTATGATATCTACTTAAATCGCAGAGAAATCACACATAACAGAAAAGGAAGAAATATGGGATACATGTTTTTCATGGGATGGTCATAGCATAAATGGCAAATTTCGCTATTACCAAATACCATACCATCCTGACTTCTGCGCTGCTGCTGGCGGCAGCGATGCCTTCCAAGCTGGGAGCCCAGCCAGCAGCTGCTGCTCTCTGGCCGCTCAGCTTTGAAGGCAGTGCAGAAATAAGGGTGGCAATATCACAATCCCTCTTACAATAGGCTTGCCACCACCTTTTGGGTTTGGACTCCCAGTTTGAGAAACCCTGTGTACTTCTGTATACTTTTACCCTTTATAGGGTAAAAGTACATGGGGGAGACCAGATTTCACAGCCTTTCTGTTCCCCTCTGTGTTCATCAGGACTGGGGAGAACAGTAGTCTCCCTTCCCTGAAGCCTGTGGGGCTGGTCTCAACTAGCCCTGTTCCTCTCCCCCAAACACTTCCTTCCTTTGCCTCTTTGTCAGATTTAGGCTGATGGTCTAATTGGCTCTTTATCCCACCCAGCCTACTTCTCTAATTACCTCTATCAGCTTTCTTTGGGGAACTAATTGGTGTGTGAGTGATCAGAATGCAGGCTCACCTGTTCACTCCCTTCAGTCTGTCACACTATCCCTAATTAATGTTTTATTGATTTTTGTTTCTGTTGCCATTTACTAGCTGCTCAGTATGTGTACTACTGGGTGGATTCAGAACTGTTCGTTGTAGTTACAGGCTAAAAAGAGCTGTCTGAATACTGGAGGAATAGAGACTCATTTTTTCCCAGCTTATTAAACAAATTTTTTGTTACTGTATTCGTACTGCTTTTGTATTCACCTTCCATGAATATTATAAGTAAGAAATTGTACTTGCAAAATTATTCACGGAACCAGTGAATTTTAAGTGAATATTGCATCATATTTGCTGAAAGGGATTTTATATTTCTGATCATCAGTATTTCCCACCAGAAACCAGATTATAAATTACACTAATTGAGTCAGAGATACAGTTCAGAATTCAAATAATGAATACAAAAATATTTTTGAACAATCCATAGGCTGAAATACATGCACCTGAAACTTTTCATCAAATACTTTTGAACAAACAATTCCGTAGAAATTGTGATCTGTTTGCTGTTGTGTCTGTGACATTCCAGTAACCACAGTATGCAACATAGTGACAATCAGGAAGTTTTGGGTGGCCCTGGATTTTATTACACTTGCTTAACAAGTACAAGTAAGAAATATATTTGTCAGTAGACTATCTTACTACTAGAGGAGGTCAACTGAAATTGACACTAACACATCAAAGGGGTTTACAGCATAGAAAATGTGATAAGTGTAAGTGTTGAAATAAAAAAGATTTAAATATCTTGCTTTTCAAAATTGCTCTGTCCTTTTGTAGTAAATAGAACAGTTTGCTGAAATATTGCCCATCTGTTGTATTGAATCTACATTTAATATGTTTAGTTGGTTTGGAATGCAGAAAACATATGTTAATCTATATAATCCATAATTAGGATGCGGAAAAATGTCCTGATAAGAAAGTGCAATCCGTGTAAATAACATGCTTAAATAGTGTGTTTAATCAATGGTAAGAATACAAAATTACACACCATAGTTATGGTTAGCATTGAGATGAGTTGTTTAAACGTAGCCAAGTGCCCTACAAGCTAAATATTTTCAAGGAATGGAGAAGCAATTAATTTTTTTTCATATTTTGTTATATTTATTGAATGAAGAACTGAAGATCACATCTAAATACAAATTGCCTGATTCTTTCACTTAAATTTTGATTAACCAAAATTTATTTAACTTTCCATGTTGTGCAAGATAGTGGAAGCCACAAATTAATCATACATATATTTATTAAATGTCTATATTTTTATTGTTACCCTCTGGTCACCCAGTATTATATTATATTATCTGTCTAGTTTATGCCCTGATTCAGAAACATATCCCTGTTCAGGAAAGCTCTTAAGCATGTCCTTAAATCCCAAAGCACATGCTTGAAGTTAAGCATAAATTGTTTTTCTGAATATGGGCCAACATTTTTAATTTAAGTTGGGAGAAACTTTATCTTCCTGTATGTTTTTAACAGTACACTGACAGTGTTTAGAAAATAAAAATATCCTGCTTCCAGCTTTCTCATGGAACATTAGCATTTCTGTTTAGTGTTTTGGCTGGAATTACCCTTATGGGGACAGATCTGCAGATAGTGTAAATTGTCATAGCTCTTTTTAAATCAATGGAGCTATGACAGTTTAAAGCATCTGAAGAGCTTCCCCCAGTAGAAATTTAATTTTATATAAATTAGCTAGGGTTCCGAAGATACTGCCCTCAAAATTTATAGAATATAATAGGGAATAATATCCTCACAGTAGAATTTTTAAATCATACTAAGAAATTCCTTCTCTATGGAATTCTATATGGTTTTTAAAATGTTATAGAAAGGATATCAGGATATCATTCTATATTAAGGTCTATAACACTGCTTTGTAAAGGGAGAAAATATATAGATTACTGTTAAGAATGTTTAAATAACGTCCACGCTAAATTTTCTCTGTAGTTTCAGACCATTGTTCCTTACACATTTTTATTATTTAACATTTGTTTAGATTAAATCTTCTTCCCCTTAAATTTATTCTGGGATTACGGTCACATTTATATAGATTGTAGTTCATTGTCCAAATCTGAATTAGAAGAGTATCCTGTTGTAGTGGAGGTATAGGTTAGTACCTACAACCCTGTGGGACTAGTTTATTACCCTCCGTTTTGGAGCAAATTGACAAGTAAATTAACTCAAAGACAGAACATGGTGTTGAATAATAGAAAATGAAGAAATGTGGTATACATTATATATAGGTATATATACAACTTGTAAATAGAACAATGTTCATGGGTTACCTTTGAACAACATTGGAGAAAAACTTCTTTTCCTATGTCTGTGAACAAGTTATTAAAAGCCCATTCTGGTCACAAGAGAGGTTAAATAAATTACAGCAGTAGTTTTATGTTTGAAGGAAGGAAGATACACTGTTTGAGCCTCTGTAAAACAAACAAACAAACAAACAAACAAAAAACCCTAAAAACACGAAGTATCAATGTGCTGCTGTTTCTTCTGAAACACGACTTGCACCCCTTTGCAAAATGTTTATGCTTCAGCACTGACACTAGACATTTGAAACTTTTTCCTTCCTTTCCTGAAATAGGGTGTATACACTGGAATATTTGGGACCAGATTTCAAAATTAGGTGCTGTCACAAACAGATAGTTAAGGGTTAATGCCTCTTTTACCTGTAAAGGGTTAAGAAGTTCACCTAGCCTAGCTGACACCTGACCAGAGGAACCAATGGGGGGACAAAATGTTTCAAAAGGAAGAGGGAAGTTCCCTTTGTCTGGGTCAGTTTCAGTTTTGGCCGGAGTGGAAAAGATCAAGGAATCAGTTCTTATCAGAGTAGTGAGTATTAGAAAAGGAATAAATAGGTTTTGTTTATTTTCTTTTTGTAACTTGTCTTGTGCAATTAGGGGAATAATCAAATTGGGTATTCTTTTGTGTAACTAAGTTTTGCCCAGGGGAACATCCTCTGTGTTTTGAATCTATTGTCTGTGAGAATAGCTGATATGCTAATCTCTCCCAGAGGTTTGTCTTTCACCTTTCTTTTCTTTAATTAAAAGCCTTCTTTTTAAGAACCTGATTGATTTTTCCCTGTTTTTAAGATCCAAGGGGATTGGGTCTGGACTCACCAGGAATTGGTGGGAGAAAGGATGGGGGCTGGTTAAATTCTCCTTGTGTTAAGATCCAAGGGTTTGGATCAGTGTTCACCAGGGAATTGGTGGAGGAGTCCCTCAAGGCTACCCAGGGAGGGAAAGGTTTTCGGGGGGAAGACAGAGTTTCCCAAATAACTCATAAATCATTTGGGTGGTGGCAGCCAGACCAGATCTAAGCTGTTAATTGAGCTTAGGGGTTCACATGCAGGTCCCCACATCTGTACCCTAAAGTTCAGAGTGGGGGTGAAACCTATGACAGGTGCACACAAATATATGTTTGCAATTTTGGCCGCCTGTCTTTAAAAATCTAAACTTTACTGTGTATATGTTTGAGACATAGACAATCTGGTTTGAGATCTTGCTGAAATAGTTGTGTAACTGTTTGTCTACTACAGTATTGCTGGAACATATTGTCAAGATATGTTTCATACCTGTTGCTTGTGTTATGGTAGATTAGAAAGATGATCCAAGAAGCACATATGTTCATGGTTCAGAATTCAAAACTTTTATTTTCCTGATCACTGCTTTCTTTATTTTTTGTTTTTTTTCTCTTTAAGATTTTGGGCCTGATTTTCAAGATTAGGCGTATACAGTATGCCTGATTTGTCCATGTTGTTGGCCAAGTTACATGTGCAAAGTAGGCAAATGATTGTACAAACAACTAACTACAAATCTTACTGGCTGTTTGCACAGGCAGTTACAGAAATGGGTGTGCCGGGCATGTTAATTGCATGTGCAAATTAGGTATGCATTTGTGCTCTCAGTCTTTTGTTTGTAATTATATGTGTCTAATTTTGGAAATCAAACCCACAGTGCCCTTTTCACTCCAGGATATGCAACTTTTTTCTGTAAGTTGATAAGAGAATATATGGTGCAATATTAGATATAAAAAACTGAAGTACTAAATAGGCCACTTCATACTTTTTTTTAGGTTCAGGAAAGGACAGCTTACTGAACTACATGTGATTTTTTTTCCTTCTTACCTATTACCAATCAGTAAACCCAAACTGTTTGGTTTCAAGAAATAACATATATGATATTTAATTTGTTCTGTCTCCAGTTTTACTAATGACAAAATGTCTTTGGGTTATCTTCCATATTTCCATTCATTTTAGCCAGTGAAACAGAATGAATTTACACTAAACCTTTCTGAAATTTTATACCTGTATTTGGATATTATTTCTCTGAAACACCATAGCTTCTCTGCAGCTGTGCTAAATTTTGTCTTCCAAAAATGTTTTCTCTTATGAGAATCACAATCTCTTCTATTTTCCTTCAGCAGAAAGAATAGGACAGACAAGTTGCCTCTTTAGGGTCTGAATCCTGTCCCACTCTGTCAAGAGGCATTTGTGTAGCAAGTAACCATCTCCTCTCCCTAAGGCCTAAGTGTGTCACCTCCACAATATGCCTGACCTCCACCGGGACAGGGAATAAGAGAACCAAGAACATTCTTGAACTGATTTGACTCCTTCCCAGCACAGCTACTGCGGCTTTGGACTTGCCCTTAGGTGTATCAGTGATAGATTTGAGATCTATAGAATGCTTCAAATAGGAAACATATAACAAAGGAATAGTTCTGAAAATATTAAAAGTCCATTTTTTTCCATTTTTCATGTTTCTCTGTTTTATTAAGAAAAAAATGAGATTAATCACATATTGCTCCCTTTGTAGTGCGTGGAAAGTTGCAGCTACAAGTAAGTATAGATTTGATCACCAATGGTCAGGTACCATGGATGCATTTATGATGTGTTTTGGAAAATATACTTTGAATACACATTTACTTTGATATTTGTTACATTACAATAAAATGTTAATTTTCTTTAAACTAGTATAATTATTTAAAATTCAAATTGACATCTCATTCTTGACAGGTTTTAGGTCCTTGGATCAAAAAACAAACATTAGACAAAACTGAATTGAGCAACATTCTGAGGACTACTGAATTGTAAAGATAGCTTAGACAAGTTACTGCTCAGTAACTTAGGTGCCGTCTTATCAAGAAGATGACGTGTTTAAAGCATAATGTCTTACCTGTTCTTATATATTCTTGAATATTCTTGGATGAACTCTTTCAATTCTCTTGAAGCTCTAATAAACCATGCATAACTTGATTGCTGGCTTCCAGATTCTCTTGTTACAAAATGTTAGCAGTTGTACATTTGGTCCAGTGCAAACCCATCTTTCAAGTGACTTCAGGAATACTGTGTAGGTCTCTTGCTTCTTTTCTGTATAAGTATCCTTCATCCACACATGGATGCTCCCATGATACAGAAGAATTTGAAGGAGAGTGTTAATGATTGTCACATAATATTTTGACCACTGATGAATTTTCACCATACCTAGGGCAAGATGCTGCCCTTTGGAAGAAAAAAAAAAGTGCTCAATCTAAAAATGTTGGCATATCTCTCTGTGATATAATGTCAACAGGATTTCTAACAGCTTATTCCATTTGATTTTCATGGGTCATCTGGAGTTGTGAAATAATTTTTAAAAGCAAATAATGTTGTTTTCTCAACCCAGAAGCTTTAGGTTTCAGTTATTGTGCCCACAAGGGGGGCCGTGATACCGGCGAAAGAATGACACTCAGTGCCTGAGAGTAAAAAGCAAGGCTTTACTGAGGGAAGAACTTACACTCCAAGCTCCGCGGGGAGCCCCTGAGGCACGCGGAGGGGCTGCGGGGGATCTCTGGCCATCCGGGACAGGTGGCCAGGCAGGACTCCACTGAAGGGAGTCCGCTGCAATGCTATATCCCCCCGCGCTTATCTCAAGGTTACATGGGGTCAACAGCTGGCTACATTCATTGCATTCATAAATCGTACTCATTATATAAGCTAACTTGTTTACAGACAAAAACATGCTGAACTATACTAAACTACATTTTGGCAGGATCTGCCGGACAAGGTTCATTGCACGGCCTTCAACTGCACAGCCTGCATCTTCCGCTCGCATTCAGTCACATACTCGGTCCGCCACCTAGCTCCTCGCCAAGCTTCTGCAACCTTTTCCCTACAGTTATATTTATTGGTTTCTTTATGCTTAGAGGTGCTTCTTTTTCAGTGACATTTTAGTGTCCTGTTCTGAGGAAATATGTACTGTTTATTATCTACAGTAGGAGTAATATTAGAACATGTTTTTATCATGTCAGGTGGATACACTGGCCCTTCTGGTTATAAAGTAGGAGGTACATATGATCCTGTTTTGGTAAAGGAGGTGTAAGTAGGTCAGTTGGACCTCTCTGGTTATTTAGCATTCCTTCTCCTTGAGAGTGGTGGTGACCAAAGTACAAGCAAGGAGGACTCAACCCTTATCATCACTACTGTGCCCAATAGGGCCTGTGAAGTAACTGACCCGTCTGCCATTTTAGCAATATTGTGGCTATACACTATTCTCCAAAATGGAAAATAATAATCTCAGGTTTCAACAAATACAGCCATCATGAAAACTGACATGTAAACCCACATGGAAGAAACCTACCTCTTTAATTAATATTTTTATACTATATGAAGAATTATTTTTCTAACTTTTAAACAGTGCTATATACTACAGAATCCACCTCTTTCATATGATTTAACCTGTATGTAATATACTGCGGACCTAGGGTTCATATGTTAAAATATACAAATCTATAAACAGACCCAGTGTAAATTGCATGTGGTTTACATGTGCACAGTGTGCATATTTATAATAAATAATTGATGCATTAGTAAGATATTTAATAACATCAAGCAAAATAAAATATATAAATTACATTGACGTTTTACCTTGGAGATGGGGCCCTTAGGTCAGTAAGTCAGGACAGATGAGACTCATTCTGAAATCATAGCATTCTCAGGGAAGGTTCTTCTTTTTGGGAATGTCTGCACTCAGGATTGTAACCCAGTGTACTTTTTTGGGGGTTGTCTTTGCTTAATTGATGGGTTGCCTCAAAGGCTGAGAGCAGCTTAGTAGTTCAGGACATTACAAATGAGAACATGATTTGCAAGATTTTTTTTCAAAAGTTTTTTTCTTGTATTTTCTAGAAAATATATTATAATGGAAATTATTTCATCAGCTTTATTTTGAATTTTTAAAATTGTTTTTTATGTTTATCAACCTAATGGACTTATCAAATAATGGACTTTTAATATTTTCAGAACTATCCCTTCGTTATATGGACAAGGTCTGTGAAAGCAAGGTTAAAAAAGTCCATATAAAAAGTCCATAGGTCCATTATTTTTTCCATTTTTTATCTGTTTCTCTGTTTTATTAAGAAAAAAAATGAGATTAATCACATATTGCTCCCTATGTTTATGTATGACAATGTGAGTATAGTACTTTCAGAAGAAAGGTGTTCTCTATTTTGTGATCAAATATGCTCCAGTGTATTTGTGGGGACTATACCGCAGTGTCATCACTCCAGGATCTAATGAGAAAAAGTACTGTGCCTATTTTCATTCTATATTCTTCTAGGAAAATGGCACTTAGAGCAGTTGTCAATATCTTACTTAGTGAAAAGATCTTACAGGGAAAAAAAGAAAAGAAAAAAAGGGGCTGCTACAAATATAAAGTACAATCTTATTTGTTATGTCAGTGGCTTATAAAAACCTTTTTATGTTGTTATCTTCCACATCTTCAGAGGACACATCTGTTATTCTTCAACTATTTATTCACACTTAATTTTGCAATTTGTCTGCTAGCATGTTTGTCTATTACAGAATCAGGGCATTGAATTTAACCTCCTTCTAACTGACACATTATGATTCTGTCTTCATTTGTTGCTATAAATAATAATAATAGTCCTTTACATTTGTTAGATCCGTTTTCATTTGAGGATCTCAGTATTTTGCAAAGGTGGGTTTACATTACTATTCCATTTTACATCTGGGCAATTAGGTAATGATTTGCTCAAGGTCACATACTGAGTGAGTGATGGATCATGGTTAAAACTCATTTCTCTGATTCCCATTCCATTGTTTCAAGCATTAGACTATTCTGCCTCATGAAAATTACACTAGTTGTATTAAAAAACTGAGCTTCTAAATGCATTTACTAGTAAATATGTCAAGACATAATAGAAAATGACTTCAAAAACAATATTAAAACCTAAAAAAAAATCAGAGTTAGATGCTTATTAAGAACATTAAGAATAATAATTGTTTATGCTATGAATCCAACATGAAAGTGAAAGAGACATTCCATACAGAACTCATTGAAAAGAAGCATAGGCTACATCCTATTAGGAATTCTAATATTCTTCATAATAGGAAAAGTTTTAAGAAACATTAAAGAATTTTTCATGCCAGTATAGGCATATGAGGTAATCTCAACCAATCCAATAGTTCATTGGATTGTTGTCCGGCTATGCTGGAAGAAGGACAGTAGGCACTTGTATGGTTTTAATCAGGCCAGAACTTTATTCTTAAATATCTGGGAGTACGTGGCAGATAAAATTGTACAGTGCCGGTAATTCCATGTATATTTTCATGTACTCGGGGAAACAATGAAAGATAGTAATGCCATTTAAGCAAGTATTGTACAAGGTTGCAGTTTGAATTCTAGGCAGGGTGAAAAAGTTAGAAAAGTTAAGTTAGATATGAGGGCGGTACTTTTGTGTTTCAGTTAATTTGCATAAGAGATGGACTTTTTGGCTACAAATGATCACAGACAAAGTACACATGTATAAGTTATATAAATACTAGCAAGATTAATATGTAGAAAAATAATGAAAGAGCATAATGCTCTTAGTAACTGGAATAAACAAAGGGAAACCTGTAACAATTTAAGTTACCACACACAAAAATGGAAATGAGGCTATTTTGGAGTGTAAAGTCTTAGCACAGTAGATAAATGTAGTCTGAAAACACTATTAAAGTCAATGTCAAAGTATGTTAAAGTTTATGACACACACCAGTGAAGATTGAGATGAAGTTTTGAAGTTAGAAGATAGCTTTTATCACTCACACACAATGTAATGCTATAAGGGAGAAAGACCTAAGGATGCTTATCTCACAGCAGGTAATTGTTATTCACACATGCAAAGGCAACAGGACTGCGGGGCTGGCAATTATAAAATGTAGGGTAGAGAAGAACACTGATTTAACAAAGTTGCTAGTGCTCAGTAGCACTTAAAGTTACATATTGAGTTGAAACAAGACACCAAAACATTGTCTGGCTATGCCGAAAGAAGGACAGGAGGCATTTGACATGGGTTTAGTAAGGCCGCAACTTTATTATTAGATGTCTGGGACTACCCGGCAGATAATATTATACAATGCAGGTAACCCCCTGTTAATTCTGTAATTACGTGGGGGGCTTTTACCAGCTCCCCCTCTTTTTTCCATTCAGGTCCCTCCAGCAAATCCATTCCTGTGACCTTACCATCCACACACACCCCCTTCGTAGGAGGGTTAAGGTGGGCTATAAGAATGGGGGGTTGGCTCCCTACTGTACCAATCATAGTAGTCCCCAACCGCCCTCCGTTCATTACTTTAATGAACACCTCTTTTTAAGTCCTTTTCCAAGCCATTTATCTAGTCACTGTCTACCTTTCCTACGGAGTACCTGCACTGGACATCCTCCCTACACTTAAATAATGAGTTGCGATATATGGCCTATCACCCGTCATGCCATGCATGAACAGCGTCCTTCCTGAAACCTGCTGTGGAGAAGGCGAAAAAATCCCCAACTACACCCACGCCAATATGGTTGTAAGAGAAAAATTCCTTCCCAGCCCCCCTAAAAAAGGGGCAGCTAGCGTAGTGCCCACAGCAGGTGTTGACCAAACCTGGTATTTTACCACCTAAAAGGGAGGAAGGGTATGTCCTGCTTCAGTCTTGGTTCATGTAAAAAGGAAGGCTTTAGACACCAAGCTGCCCCTTTTAAACTCTGCATTCCCAGGGGATGAGTCAGTGGCCATGCTGTGCCATTTTGCAGCAGTTTTCATCTTCCCTGCCCACACCAAACATAAAGAACTGTTCCCTTCACTCAGCCAGCCAGAGAGCCCCCCCACCCCAACACTTAAAGGTGCAGGGTGGTCAAAATTAATCACGAAACGAACTTTCACAAAGATACAGCTGAGATTTAGGTATGTATTCATCAAACTAAACTCATCAAAAACTAAAGGTTTTAAATGTAGTTATTTTAAGTAGAAAGATAGACGATTTAGCAAGCCAAGAGAAGTGAGATGAGCGCTACATAAAAGTCATATGACCACTGTGAACAAAATGCTGACAGTTGCAGGTGAAAGAATGCACTTTAAAATCAGCACCAAATCAGTTTAATGTACAGTGCTGTCAGATTCAAATCCTATAATTTAGGATAATTTTCCACAAACATAAGATACTTTAAGGTTCGTATTCTTTCCTACTTCTAGTATAACGTTTCTTGGTATTTATTTGAAATCAGGTTATCTTAATAGTATCTATGGAAATTGTTAAGTTTATTAATTTGCTATTTTTCAATCAAGAGTTCCTACCAGACCAAGAGTCTGCTTTTATGGATAGCTCTGAACTCCAGTGTTCTAAGAAAGCAATAATTATGCCCTCCAAGGCCAAATTCTGACTTCCTTTTAAGCACAGAAATTCCCTATGGAATTTTTAACAATAAGCATTCATTTCCTAAATCTTCTGCACATTTAAGCAGGTGGAATTTCTCACCCTCCCTTATGTTGTTTATTGTGCATACGTCATCTTTGTGGTGGGATTCTCTGTTCAGGGAAATAAATGTATTTTCCCCAAATCTGCTTATAATTGGATTCTGAAATTTAGCATCCTAGGATCAAAGATTCTTGTCCATAAAGGACTCTGAGGCTACGTCTTCACTACAGGGGGGGGGTCGATTTAAAATACGCAAATTCAGCTACGCGAATAGCGTAGCTGAATTCGACGTGTCGCAGCTGACTTACCCTGCTGTAGGGACGGTGGCAAAATCGACCTCTGCGGCTTCCTGTCGACGGCGCTTACTCCCACCTTCGCTGGTGGATTAAGAGCGTCGATTCGGGGATCGATTGTCGCGTCCCAACGGGACACGATAAATCGATCCCCGAGAGGTCGATTTCTACCCGCCGATTCAGGCGGGTAGTGTAGACCTAGCCTGAGTCAAATAAAATCATGATCTCTTTGGGAGAGTTAAATAAACACTTCTTATGTGGAATGGGCCAGCTTTCTTTGAATCAGACATTAATCTCCTGAACATGATCTGCCAGACATATGTTTTGCTGGACAATCATTTTTTTATGTATTATCTCTCCATTTGATTGCATTGAGGTGTTTGGCCTACCCTGAAACTACACATTTGCAATTTTCCATGGTTCTTTTACATGTTGGGGAAGTATTTCCTTTTATTACAGGCGGTAATTCATTAACTGGACAAGTCAAAGTGTCATTGTACATTTCTTACCTAGCCAGTAGGTATGCAGCGTTGTTGTAGCATTTGAGATTCAGAAAATTTTCAGAAGATTTCCCAAGGTTTCCAGTCTCCCTCAGAATTCCTTAATTTCATCTTTTACATAGTTAATTAAAATAGACACTTAACAGAACTGTTTACCAGTCTTTTCGCTCAGTTTTTGGTTGCTAATTCTTCTTGAACCACTTAACAACAGGATAAAGTTTTCTCAATATTTATTGTAACTTGGTCATCATCTTCTGGAAGCTTTATTTTCCTTTCTTCTGACATTTATGGTTATCTCATCTTTCCCTTAACAGTAGAAATGGTGTTATTCCATTCCACTTCCAAAAGCAGGAATAAATCATCCCCATTTTTATTCTAATTTGAAGACAATTTCCAAGTTGTTATAAAATCCCATATGTTAACTCCAAATGGTTGAATATTCTAGTTTATTTTAAGCATTGTCCTAGATACTTCAAAACATTAGCAGCACAAGTGCTAATTCTTAGTAATATTGTCTTCTAGTATAACTTCAAAATTGCTACACTTAGTCATTATACAACATTTCTAGATATACTAATATATTAGCATGCACTGTAATTTTATACACCAAAATCTATGTTTTCTTAGTAAAAGTATCTTGTCATATGTATATGAACTTATTCAAGTATATGCAAATCCCTATTTTATTACAAAAGCCTTTGTTTGAACACTTTACGTCTTAACAGAAATGTCATAAAATGTGATTTGGCCTTAGATTTGTATTGTTCCCTAAATGGCTAAAACATTGTTTACTTTTCTTCATTTTATGAATTAGGGAATGTTGTGAGGCGAATTATTAAATTAATTTATTCCTTTGCACATCACTAAGAGATGCATTAATGGTAGTGATGAAACCATCTAGTTTGCTCAAAGATAAGAAATAAATATTTTCTTTCCAAAACAATTTTGGACATGTTTATTTTAGAGATGTACAGGTTTATGGTTTCACTTTGATGGGACCTTGACTCTTTTAGCAAGGAATTATTGCCTGAGAGGACACAGAGAAAATGAATTGTCACATCTTTTGTGTATGTTTCTGTGTCACTTATTAGGAGATGAACTGAAACATCTGTTCTGATATTAAGTATATTTTGTTACCTTTTGATGTATTACATCTTATTTCTGACTTTATTAATGTTTTAGTTTAACAGAGGCTAATTCAAAGTGTTAAATAGAAATCTAGACAAAAGGGGTTGGAGGAAGGACAGGTCACTCTTTAGGGTCTGAATGTGAGGAGACACTGAGAGACATTATTTATTTCTTCCCTTACAACCGATATTCCTCTTGAAGGACATAAGATAACATAAAGTTAGAAAGGTCTGTTAACTCAGGATGCAAAAAAAAAAAAAAAAGGATAATACTATTTAAAGCATCTCACATTCAGTTGTAGGTAACTTGGCCTAAAATCAGGCCTTTGTTAGGTGTGAGTTACTTCATTGTATCATTATCTTATAACTTCTATGTAAAAGAGAATATAACAATTGCATATTCATGATTCAAAACCAGAACCTTTAGGCACCACAACTGACATAGCATGTGTAGAATATGTTTTAATTCTGGATCAATCAATATTATTTGAGTAATACAGAATAACTTTTCCCTTTATTAAATAGTATCTTGAGTAACATCTGAAATACCATAATATGTCATTGGAAGAAAGAATAGCTTTGCTGAGTGAGGCTCCGTATCTGAGTTTTTAATGATTAAATATAAAACTAACGATTAAATTACTATTAGTGACTGAATTATTCTTGTGATCTTCAACAACAGTATTTGAAGTAGAAGTTGGATCACCCAGCTTCCCCCTGTAAATGGGAATTAGTAGATTACTGGTCCTGGTATCACAGAGTGATAGAATTTTTAAAAACACTTAAGATGGGAGGCATGGAGTCTTTGTCCAGCTATACTGAAAGGAGGACAGGAGACACTTGATATGGATTTAATCAGGCCACAACTTTACTATTAGATGTCTGGGGCTCGGGCAGATAAAATGTACAGTGCAGGCAACTCCATGTTCATTCAGTAACTACCCAGAGGCTTCCACATCCCCTCCCTCCCATCATTTTCCATCCAGGCCCCCAGCCAATTCATTGTGGGATCTTACCATTCCCTCCTCCCCCTTGTAGGAGGGTTAAGGTTGGGTATAAGAAAGCGGGGTTGGCTCCCTGCTATACTAATCATAGGAGCCCCAACACCCACCCATCCCCATTCCATTCCTTTAATCAGGCCATTTATCTGGTCACTGAATGCCTTCCCTATGGAGTATCTGCAATAGACATCCATCACAAGGATGCGCCAGCAATTAGCTTGGCTGCCTCCCCCCAAACCCTGTTGGGTTCCCAGACATCTCCAAATGCTCCCTTTTTATAGCAGCCAAAAACTTGTCTGCACGCAAGGTGAACCCCATCCTCCCGAAATAACTCTGGTGTCCCATATGCTATGGCAGGATGCAAAATTACCCACCTGTGACGGGTTGGATCACAGAAACCCCCTTGGGAGCTGCCACCCGATGTGCCAAGACTACCCCTGCTTCTGTTTTCCCTGCCAGCTTAGGGCTCCAGCCCCCTGTCTTGCTGAGCCAGCCACTCCTGTCTGGCTCCAACACAGACTCAGGGTCTGAATCACTTGTCCCAAAACTGCAAGTTTACCCAAAAACAGCTCACAGGAGTGTGCTTGTCTTTAGCACTCAGATGCCCAACTCCCAATGGGGTCTAAACCCAGATAAATCCGTTTTACCCTGCATAAAGCTTATGCAGGGCAAACTCATAAATTGTTCGCCCTCTATAACACTGATAGAGAGATATGCACAGCTGTTTGCTCCCCCAGGTATTAATACATACTCTGAGTAAATTACTAAATAAAAAGTGATTTTATTAAATACAGACAGTAGGATTTAAGTGGTTCAAAGTAGTAACAGACAGAACAAAGTAAGTCACAAGCAAAATAAAATAAAATGCGCAAATCTATGCCTAATCAAACTAAATACAGATAAGTTCCTCACCAGTTCCAGAATGCTCCCTTTTACAGGCTAATCTCCCTTTAGCCTGGGTCCAGCAATCTCTCACAACCCCTGTAGCTACTGTCTTTTGTTTCAGTTTCCTTCAAGCATCCTGGGGGGGTGGAGAGGCTTCTTCTTTAGCCAGCTGAAGACAAAATGGAGGGGTCTCCCCCAGGGTTAAATAGACTCTCTCTTGTGGGAGGAGACCCCCCTCCTCCCTCCTATGCAAAGTCCAGCTCCAAGATGGAGTTCTGGAGTCACCTGGGCAAGTCACATGTCCCTGCATGACTCAGTCTTTACAGGCTGAAGCCATTGCCCACATGGAATCTTGCATGTCTCCAGGAAGACTTCTTATGTGGATTGGAGCATTCCAAGATGCATTGTTCCCTGATCAGGTACTTAACCTGGCGAATTCCTTCCTAAAGAAGCTGACCAAATGCCTCCCAAAGCTTACTTAGAAACCAAGCAAGCATACAGCCCATATTCTTAACCTCAAGTAGAAAATGATATATATATGTACAAATATGATGAATAGATATAGTAGACCATAACCTTTACGGAGATATGTTACCTGGCACAGGCAGCACCAAACATATTCCAGTTATGTCATACATACATTTATAAGCACCCCCTCCCCATAAAGCCTTATGGGGTACACTGTCACACCACCCTCCTGTGGGCCCCAGGAATTTGGCCACCTAAGGGCTTCTCACACCCAAGCTTGCCCCTTTTCAAGCCCTTCACACTTCATTCCCAGGGGATGTCAGCTTCACCGTGCTGACCCCCATCCCTCTTTTTGCAGCAGCTTCTGATCATCTTCCTCCTCGCAGCTGTAAAGCACTACTACGCTTCCCCCAGAAGCCCCGACAACGTCCCCCCCACTTAAGCTGTGGTGTGGTCATTCTTGGCTAACCTCTAGCATGTCTATTTGAAGTAGATAGAAGTATTAAGTTATTGCTATTTTATAAAATTTTAATAGAGACCTTAATAAAGCAAATAATTATATATTAGAACTGATTTTCCATCTTCTATTATAATTATATGTTTATTATCTACAGTACAGGAATTAATATGATTTGGAAAGTGGTGAGTCTATGTCATTCTCTCTTTTAATGGGACAGTACATTTCTGTAAGTCTGAAATTCTACCCTTAGATTACCCATAGACACCTAACTTCTGCTCTATACAAGAAAATGAAATAGATAAGGATCCTAGGAAAGCTAGACCAAAAGTTAGCATATCTAACAGTACAAGAAACACAAATTTTATTATTTGTCCCTTCAATGACTTCAGCTAAAGCTAAATTAGTACCATTAACTGAATCCCCATTGTTCACACTATGAGCATCTGAAAGGAGCTCAGCAGGTATAGAGGTTTTTCTTGGAGTTTGTCTGTTTATTGCCAATCCCAAAATAAAATTGGATACCACTAATACAGATTTAAAACTAACAAAGAATAATCATCTATCTCTGATTCCTGCTAGAGCTAAACAAGACCACACAATTACATCCAGTTTCAGTTTCCTAAATCAACCAATACTATCAGGAACACTACATAAGAATATATGTGTGTGTGTGTGTGTGTGCCTCTAGGGATATAAATGGGTGGGGGTATGCTGTGTGCTGGCTTTGTTTTGTTTAATTTTAAATCATTAGTACACATAACACTGTGCTTAATTTAATCCCAGTTCTCACCATAAAATACAATACAAATTTAGAGATATAAATACTAAAAATCAACTGGAACACCCACGTGGCACTGAAGAAAATAGCATGTTTTTATGTTATGCCAATGACATCTCCTAGGAGCTCTCAGAATTGACCAGGCAGGATTTCTAATCCTTTCAGATAGTGATAGTGATATCAAAGAGAAAGCAGAGGAAAATCAAGCTGGACCAGCTCACAGCAGTAACCCTAATCGACAGTTCAAACTCAGATGTTAGATATTGCAGAACCTGTTATTTAGGTGAAAGAAAACTTTGTCCAGATGGACCAAAATACCATCTCAAAAGTCAAACAAATAAGAGAAGATATATTTAAACTATAGTTGAAGTTATATGAGAACACCACTAGTTATTGCACAATGTGAGATTTCTGTGGATTTGGGGAAAGTAGCCAAAGGAAAATGTCCTGGGAACAATATGAAATTTGTCAGAATCATTTGACAGATGGTAAAAAAATATTTTTCACACATAAACCTTGTAGTGATGTAAACACTTGGGGTTATATTCCACTTTGATAAACTCAAGTAATGCCTGTCAACACCGCTTGGCAAAATTATAAGGCTTATGGGCAAGTAAGAAATCTATTGTTTGTTTGTTTTTTGTGTATAATAATTTTATTTCCCCATTATCATCATCACTGTGGTAAGGAGGGTGAATAGAATTTGTGCCTGAGGTTGTATATTTTCTTTATGACTGAGTCTTAACATTTATAGGTGTTGTATGTATGAAGGTGAACCTACACCATTTATTGCTGATTCTTTGAATTTTGAATCAACCCTCACACCCCATTTTTGTGTAAAAATGTATGGAAAGCAGGTAACCAAATTACAAGGTGTTTATTTCATTTCCCCTTCCCCTTAATCAAATAGAACAAGGTAAATAGAGCATCTATTTAGGAAATACTTTGAGTTATAATACAAAGTCAACATTGATTGTGGTTTATGCTCATTTTAGAGGCGCCCACCTTAAGAGGGGGAAAAAGAAGCTATGAAGTTCTTTAAAATGGGGAATTTCTAGACCCAGCTCTTAGAGATATTTATTACTTATTTGTTTCTGGCAGCACCCACAATTCACTAGGCTCTGGACAAAACCAAAAAAAGGGTTCCTATCCTGTAGTATTTATGCTCTAAAAAGGCAGAGTCAGAGCACAGGGGAAAGTCTACAATATAACCCTCCCCCATACATACACACACAACCCTGCAAAGATACACATGCCAGTAGTTCCACTCAGTTCAATGGGAGTACTCATGCAAAATGTTAGATTCAGGCATGTTTGCAGGGCAAAAATGGCCAGGTGATGTTGGCAGTATCTTTATATTACAGAAGAAATATTATTTTAAATAAAATATATCTAGACTTTTCCTCCAAATTTTCCCTAACCTTGGCATAATCAGCTAGCTAGTTTCTTAAAAATGTCAGAGTAGGCGTTGATATTCAAGTATAGCATGTAATATTAAATAGCCAACATAATCTAAAACAGTTATAATATTTAGAATAATCAAATTTTTAACATCACATTGCTTACTACAGTTAAAGAATGATCATTTAATTCAAATAATGATTGTTGCTTTAAGTTCATATAGATGTAATGTTGCCAAGATTTGCATGGTGTAATAATTTGGGAATATGAATATTAGAACAGTACAAAATAACCATGATCCAATTTACCAATCCTGTGAGAGTAGCCATTGGAAAGGTGATTGGGGACAAGGGTTTGGTGGAGAGAAACTCCGCACGAATCTCCTTGCAAAGATTTCCTGTGATTGTTCTATCAGGGGTTTTTCAACCTCCCACACTCTCCTTTGTAGAGTAGGCAGTGGTTTTGTCCCCCATCTTACTGATTTCTGTGATTTGTTTCAAGAGGCCCGGGTTTGTGCATGGATGGCCTGTGCATGTGCAAAAAGTATTGGGGTGTCCTGCCTGTCTGTGTGTGTGTGTGTGGCGGATGGGTGGGTGGGGAGAGGAGTCATGAAAAAAATAATACCAACTCATGCTGCATTAACTTTATGCTCTAATCCTTGTAGGGCTTGCTGGAGGACTAATGCATTTCCACTGTCCATACCCCAAGCACTCCCTAGCCTTAGAGAATCCCCCTACTCTGCACTGAGCTCCCCATGGGATCTTGGCTGGGTGCTGGAGATGGCAGCGTCACAGAAGTGGGTGAACATTTACCCCATGTGCATGAGGGAGATCAATTTAGAGGATCTCTTCCATGCTGATAACTTTGTGAAAAAAGATCAAGGCCCATACATACAATATCCTGAAATATTATATCTAGAACTACAGTAGAGCCCAATCTTGCAAATTCTTTAATTATGCCACAGAGAGTCCTGTGGCATCTTAAAGACTAACAGATGTATTGGAGTATAAGCTTTTGTGGGTGAATACCCACTTCGTCAGACGGCTCCAATACATCTGTTAGTCTTAAAGGTGCCACAGGACTCTCTGTTGCTTTTTACAGATCCAGACTAACACGGCTACCCCTCCGATATTTAATTATGCCATTAGTCCTTACTAACCTGAATAGGTTCAGTGACTTCAGTGAACTAATTGTACACAGGGAAAGGGAAAAGGTCTTTTGGTTAAGGCACTAGCATGGGACTCAGGAGATCTGGGTATGCTTCCTGCCTGTGCTGTATGTTTTCTGTGTGACCTTGGGCAGTTCACTTAATGTAAGTGACTTGGCTCCCCATGTGTAAAATGGGATAACAGTACTCACTTTCTTTCACACTATGAAATCTAGTCTATTTAAACTGTG
This sequence comes from Terrapene triunguis, assembly GCF_002925995.2. NCBI lineage: Eukaryota > Metazoa > Chordata > Testudines > Emydidae > Terrapene > Terrapene triunguis. The sequence continues at coordinate 86,756,258 of NW_020664409.1, read as the reverse complement.
TTTGGGAACAGATGGTGCCTCAGTTTGTACAATGCCTAGCACAGTAGAGCTCTGATCTCTGTTGGGAATTGTAGGCATTATTGTAAAACAAATAATACTTCTCATGTGAGCAGGGGTTTGCAGGAGTCCATAACGATTAAAACATATTATAACAAACACTTGTGAGGAGGTAAGTAGAGAGCACTTTGTCCCCCTCTTTATTTTTGAACAGTTTTGTGAAATTATACTTAAAGATCTGATCCTACCAAGATTCATACTTAACATTCATAACTTGATTAGGAGTTTTATGTATGGAAAGCAACTCAGATTCATGCCCTGTATAATATTAATTATTATTAATAATAAACAATGTACTGTGATATTCATTTACTCAAAACATGTAATTTTGTTCCAGATGTGAGTGCATGGCTATGGAGAAAATGTTTGATTCCTCTAGAAATAAAATTGATATTTATTTGCTGTTTCAACAGAAATTGAAAAGGAAAGTTGTGGGGATCCTGGAACACCATTGTATGGTATCAGAGAAGGGGATGGATTTTCCAACCGGGATATTTTAAGGTTTGAGTGTCAGTTTGGATTTGAATTAATTGGAGAGAAATCCATTGTGTGTCAGGAGAACAACCAGTGGTCTGCAAACATTCCAATTTGTATTTGTGAGTACCAAATGTTTTTTTTTAATGCAACATATGTTACACTGCCCTTGAGTAATTGCTTGTGTGATTAATTGCAAAGTTAGTACAATGTAATTATTTTTTTCTGGCATGAAGAATTTACTCTTGTTTAGCGAGAGCTTCACAATATACATTCTATGACCACTTAAAATATTTTTTCTCTTCTTTCCTCTAGCAGTTATTAAAAGGAAGTATTATTATGTGCCTACATATAAAATGTTATTGTTAACATACTGTATTTTCTAGGAGGCTGTATATTTTATGCGTAAGATATTTTTATAGTAACTATTATAAATTGATTAAATAAATTAAGTTAGAAATTGCTGTATTGCAGTCAAAGGCATTTACATTATTTACAGATGTTTTCCATGCATTATGCATGAATATATTTTAGAACTTAAATAATCATAGAGATGTATAGTAACCAACATATCTCTCGCTTAACATTTACATAAAATATTATGGACCAAGCATATTAAGAGCATCATCATTCACTTTCATCGTTGTAAGTTAATTTAATATTGCTTAAATGGTGTGGTTAGACATGAAATATTGTCTTGATAGCAGCAAAATAAGCCTACCCTTTTTTTGTGGCTAGTTTAATTCTTGTGCTTATGTATGAGCTACACATGAGAATGGCAGAATTGACCTTCTGACTCTTAATGTACTCAGTGAGAGGTTTGTTCATCTAAACAGTTCCCTAAAGCAGAAAATAAGTGGTGCCAAAAGATTAAGGACTGTTGAACATGGATAAAACATGAGGACTGCTGTGGTTTCCAGAATCCCGTTACTGTTCTATGTTGCCTGGGGTGTTGCTTTCTGCAGGAAGCCTGTAGAGACAAAAGCAGTGAGAAGATACCTCCCCCCCCCCAAAAAAAAATGAAAAGAAAAATCAAATTGATAAGTTCTCCTTTGGCTTCTTAGCTGGTCCCAAGGACATTGGGTTTTTCAGTTGCAATAGTAAGCACGTCTTAAAGAAATTTTAGGAAGAGATGATCATATGAGACAATTCTCTTGAAAATAGGTTCTACTCTGTTCTCTAATTTCTTTCTCTTTCTTTTGATAGTTCCTTGCCTTTCTAATTTCACTGCACCGATGGGAACAGTTCTTTCACCTGATTACCCAGAAGGATATGGAAATAATTTAAACTGCATCTGGACAATAATCTCAGACCCAGGGAGCAGAATTCATCTCTCTTTTAATGACTTTGACTTGGAATCTCAATTTGACTTCCTTGCAGTTAAAGATGGTGACTCTCCAGATTCTCCAATACTTGGTACTTTCACTGGTGCTGAGGTTCCTTCGCATCTTACCAGCAACAGTCATATCTTGCGTTTGGAATTTCAAGCTGACCATTCAATGTCAGGACGTGGCTTTAACATCACTTATAACAGTGAGTAGTTTTTCAATGTAGACTTGTAAAGTACATACATCCAAATGTGTGGTTTGTCTTCTCCCTGAGTACTTTGCTTGAATCCTGCTTCCCGGCTCTTTGTGTTTTGTTGTAGGGTATTTCTAGATTGCAATCACTGAGATTGCAGCTTGAGTAAACGTTTGTGTGCTAGGTGTAATATAGTTAGCTCCAGTCCTGGACTAGTGAAAGTGGTCAGCTCATGCTTCAGCATAGGCTAGCCCTGCAAGTAATTACCTTGGGTTATGAGTAGCCTTGTACAGCCTGGCACTACTGAAACTCACACAGCTGCATCTTCACTGCTCCAGTACTCAAGCTAGCAAAAATAAAACTAGATCGGGTAAATCTGATCAATCTGCAATCACTGCCTGTGACTGTAGTCTAGACATACCCGTAGACTGTCAGAATGTCAGGCAGCTGGGAATACCAGGCAGGGGACAAGCTGAGACTAAATTTGCCTACTGTGCAAAACATGCTTTTTATACTGTTATCCTTCATTCCCATCCCTCCCTGTTTATCTGTTTCATCCACATCATGTCTTATCACAAATGTAGAATGTGAGCTCTGTCATGACGACACTGTCTCCTTATTACTCGTTTGTACAGCTCCTATTACAACGGGGCCCTGATCCTTGAGGCGCTCCCATCTACCACACTAATACAAATAATGTGTTAGTATAGTCTGTATTTCTTATCCTTTGTTGTATTCTGGGCTCCTTCACTACGATGTATTTCTTCTATTGCTTAAAGGCCTGATCCTGCAATCACATATTATTGAGACTACTGTTTTACTACCTTGAGTAAAGGTTGAGTTCTCACATCTGAGTTGTTGTCACATAAGTAAAGCCTAAAGCTACCCCATGTGAGGAAATGTTCACAGAATGGTTTCTAAGGCTCCCATCCTGCAAAGACATATACATTTTCTTAACTTTATGCATTGCAAGTTGTCCTGGATCTTTTGCAGGATCGGTGTCCAAGATTGGGGTATAACCACAGTCATAAATATTAATATTTTTCTGAAGGATTTAATTTGTCTGTTTACAGCTACTTCTCGGTGTTAGGATTACAGCCGAAAAGGGAGATGCAGAGTGATTAGCATAGCATAACTTTTTGTTAATTATATTTTTCTTAGGGACAACAGCACTTCTTTAAACATTGAGAAAGCTGATGGTTTAATATTTCAAGGTCTTATAAGTATAGCAGTCAGAAAAGATGTCTATTCATATTGGCCTTGCTGAAAAAGTGCTGTTTTTTCTCAACACTGAGCCTAAGCAATTAATAACAATGCGAGTTTACTGCCTTTCCGAAGTGACACCGGTGGCGAATACCATCACTAATAAGTTGTCAAAGTGTAATTGCACACCGTTAAAGTTAAATTAGCTGTGACATATGTCATAGCATCTTGCTATATAAAACTGCTGCCTTTGGTTTTCTATCTCTTTGTATTTCAGATTGTGACTTTCTTTGACTAAAGTGTCTATTACACATCTTATTAAACCTAAATTTAAATTAGATTATTCTATTCCTAGGGATTTACATAAAGAAGATTAATAAATTTAGTTACAATTTCTAGGTTTGTTCATATATCTGTATATTTTCCTTAAAAATACATTTGAAGTATTTGAAAGAATTGCAAGCCACCAGCAGAACATTATTGTATGTTTTTAAACTTGCAGAACTTATAACTAGCCTTAAAAACAAACAAACAAATAAAAAACACCAACTTTTCTGGGAGTCAAGCATGCCAACTTTCATTCCCCAACAATTTTTTTACATTAAAGTGATGAATCCTTAAAACAGGAAAAGGCATCCTGAGAAAAGTCCATGCTATTGTATATTAATATACAACTATCATATCATTCCCAAGTGCTTTTTTTTTTTTTTTTTTTTTTTTTTTTTTTTTTTTTTTTTTTTTTT